>NC_134710.1:6848820-7173820 GCF_043290135.1 Rhipicephalus microplus
TGTTATATATGACAATCTGCATAAAAAATTGTGACCATGGTGCTTTATATATATACGTGGTTCATCCCGTATAAGGGAGCACTTCCACATATAATGATCCACTTGATATGATCCACTTGAAGATATGGTGTGGCCGTGCCTTATAAGGTCAAATTTGACTCCTTATATGGGCCAACCACGCAATATATGGCTGCATATAACCCCATATATGAACCGACCCCCGCCAAATATTCATCCATATATGGTAAACGGAAGCCACTTATGCTGACATATATGCTTATATGTGGCCACATAAAACCTACATGAGTGCATATATGGCATTTCTGTAAGGGTTACTCACTACGTGTGAGGAGCCTCACTGAGGAAACAGGCATGCCATTTCTAGAGCACTGGTTGATGGCAGATGGCTCCCGCAGTTTATCCGCCGCCGTGGCAGTAGTAGACTTTGTGGAAACTACTTCGTGGAAGTTATAAACAAGCACCTACTGCACACACTACCTCTAACTTCAACGTAAGTACACTTGCCGAAAATTCGTTAGAGATGTGGCAAAGTCTCATAATGGTGTGTCCTATGCAGCTGTTGGCCTATCCTTTTAAATATACGGTACCCTGCACCTGCAAACAAGCATCTTCACTGCAGAAGTCCATGCCATATATGTAGCTGGCAAGCATATGAAGGAGTTGCAAGTGCTACGTTTCGTTGTATACACGGTTTCAAGGCTGCAAGAACTGTGCCCCAAAAAACTTCCGGTCATCTCATTTACCAACTCCTAACGTCGAAACTGAAAGCACGTTGTTTTGTTTTTTTCAAGGGTAATCAAAGTCTTCCTTTCGTTTTTCACACAAAATAAATGTGTGTAAAGTACAAGAGAATGATTTATAATTTTTATGTAGCTGAAAAGAACATTTATTTGAATATATTTGACAAATAGGGGAAGGAAACTGTAGAAAGTCAGTGGGCTATTTTCGAAAGCTGTTGTTGTCCACCGATGCTATTAAGGCACATCAGGGAAGAAAACCGCATGTCATGAAGGCCTGCGTTTGTAAACATTGATAGGGTCTATGCACAGATTTGCTGAGCGTCGTAACTGCTTTGATAACTCTGAAAAAAAAACCCATAAAAATCCTGTCCTTGTATCACTTTACTCTGTTTTATGCATGATCTACGCCCTCAAACGACAGGTTGTGTTGTGCTGGGTGCCAGGGCAACTCGAGATTGCTGGAAAAGTAGTGGCCCACCAGCTGGCTGGGTCTACGCACCACGCACCCGCCAACACATCCCTGGCCGTCCTTTCAATTGACATGAAACCTTTCCTATGACAGCAGCTGAAGGCGTGCTGGCAGCCCCTGTGGGATATAATTGATAGATACGTGGGGTGCAGCGTCCCAAATCCACAATATGAGAGACGCCGTAGTGGAGGGCTTGAAATTTCCGACCACTAGGGGTTCCTTAACGTGCACCCAAATCTGAGCACACGGGCCTACAGCATTTCCGCTTCGATTGAAAATGCAGCCGCCGCAGCCGGTATTCGGTACCACGACCTGCGGGTCAGCAGCTGAGTATCTTGGCCACTAGACCACCGTGGTGTGGCGCGCCTGTGGGATAGCAAACAGATAACAAATTGCATGTTAAATTTCATGTAGAATTGCATGTTGAAACCGAGACTTGAAAATTGCCCTACAGTATCCAGATCACGCTATACACAAGTCACTTTTAGGAGGCTAAAGAGAAACCTCACTCAGCACATTCATACGTTTTGTCTAGTCATACGTTTTGTCTAGAAAAAAAGAAGCACTTTTACAATACCACCGACGGCGGCTTCCACAGCACCCTGTGATGCTCATCAATAGAGATCCGCTTTTTAAACTATAATCACCGTTTGACTTTCAAACGATTTACAGAGTTTTCACCCCATACTGAGCTGATCCGTAGCACGACGTTACTACTGAGGCCGAGGCTGCGGTGGCTATATGTTCACTATAGTTTTATTATCAGGACATGTCGTCTTTCAGTTTAACTGCACATCTTTATCTTTACTGTCCTGGTTTTGTGATTTCTATGTTTTTAGTCGCGTTAGCGTGAGGAGTTTTAAGGTTCCTATACGGTCACATACCATAATACTGTCCCCCTCTCTTCTGTACTGAAATCGCGCTCTTTGGCCATCGATTGGCACTTGCGCCATTAAGCACCACACATCATTATCAAAACTTGGCAGACAAGCTCAGAAATTTGTGAATAAATTGGACAGGGACGCAGATTAGAGGAGCTGGAGGGAAGCTAGTAGAAAGTGCACCTACTAGAAAGTGCACCGCGAAAATCAACATAGGGAATTCATCCTTCGTCCAAAGTTTGTTATTCTTTTTGAGAGTTGCAAGCAGGCAGGTGTCTTCATCAATATAGAGGACAATGTACTCACCTTTTCCGTAGATCAAAGCACAGCGCTACAGCGAAAGTCCCTACGCGTTTCTCACTCTTACTCATTTTTTACCTCTCTCTCTTTCAACCACCTATTTACCAACCCCAGTGTAAGGTAGCATACTGAATACTAGCATCTGGTTAACTTCCCTGCCTTCCTTTTTTTTTTCGTTTCTCTCTTTCTTCATGACGGGACTGTACTCCGCTATTGGACCCCCTTGTTTCTGTCATGTGCAACGTGCAGAATACTGGAAAAGGTGGCACTGAACAAGTATCGACGCTTTTACTCTCTCGAGGTATTGCGATTCCCAGAAGCATCGTCAGAGTTCTGTGCGGTCCAGTGGATGTCCTGTTGATGAATTTTAGCAACGAGCTACGACACAATACACAAGGCACTAAAGTTGCCTACTTAGACGAGATTGCCAAACTCCGCTAGTGCTGTGCAGCGACAAAGGAGCCGCGTCAGCCCCACCACTTATCGACGTGAGCAGAGTTTTATCACCAGCTGATAGACAGCAACTGGTAGATTTTCTTCGCCACTTTAAAGACTGTTTCTCAGAGAACTCGAGGGTCGATCCAACGCCACCGATGATTAACGCATGACATGGCAAGGCCAATACGACAAAGCTCATGCTCTGAAGCACCGAAACAGCGTGAAGCAATCTAAGAACAAGTGAATAAAACGCTCGACGATGACGTCATCTAGCTGTCAAGAAGCCAACTGGCATCGACGGTAGTGTTGGTTATAGACTGGTTATAGACAGGTCGTCCCTGATAGACCTTCGAGAACTCGCCAGCACAAACCAGAAATTGTGCATGTTGTGCGAATGAAACCATATTGTTCAGACTGATTTGCACCATTTGCATCTACTGCACCATGTTTTGTAGTAAAACACCGGGACCATGTTTTCTCTTGAGTAATGCGAATGTCGCACTCAGCATGCAGCACAAAAGGACAACGAAGAGCACGTGCAGTGAGAGCGAAAGGCGAGGTTGTCACCCGATCAGCTTGCAAGTGCCTGGAAGTATCCGAATCAGTTATATCATTCGGCGCATTTACTCTGGGCTACAGTGACAGGGATGTTTACTACGCCCTAGAAAAATTCATCAGTCAGACTAAGACTAAAAGAATATAGAGCTAAATTATTCAATGTTTTAAAAATTTAAATAATATTATTCAGTAATTATTTGTTGTGTAACCTATCCCTAGCATATACAAGTATATTGTGAAGAAACAAAAAAAAAATACCTAACACTCAGCCAATCCCCTGCATTGGATAATAGCTATAAGATGGGAAGAAGAAGAAGAAGAAGAAGAAGAAGAAGAAGAAGAAGAAGAAGAAGAAGAAGAAGAAGAAGAAGAAGAAGAAGAAGAAGAATAAGAAGAAGAAGAAGAAGAAGAAGAAGAAAAAAAGAAGAAAAAAAGAAGAAAAAAAGAAGAAAAGAAGAAGAAGAAGAAGAAGAAGAAGAAGAAGAAGAAAAGAAGAAGAAAAGAAGAAGAAGAAAAGAAGAAGAAGAAGAAGAAGAAGAAGAAGAAGAAGAAGAAGAAGAAGAAGAAGAAGAAGAAGAAGAAGAAGAAGAAGAAGAAGAAGAAAAAAAGAAGAAAAAAAGAAGAAAAAAAGAAGAAAAGAAGAAGAAGAAGAAGAAGAAGAAGAAGAAGAAAAGAAGAAGAAAAGAAGAAGAAGAAAAGAAGAAGAAAAAGAAGAAGAAAAAGAAGAAGAAAAAGAAGAAGAAGAAGAAGAAAAAGAAGAAGAAGCGGCGGTGGTAAAACAAAGTGAGCTGTCCTGCATTTGACTGCTGCTCTTTCTGCGTCATGACAATATGAAGTATTAATAATAAGCTTTAGAGAGTCACGTAGTGGAGAGGCGGTAAAGTAGAGTGCGTTAGAAGGCTAGCTGGCACGACATTTAAACTCAGCGAAAAATAGGGGAGGATAAACGACATGAAAATATTAGGATGAGCGCAGTCATATTCCTGCTGCGCTCGTCCTGTCTACTGTTTTGGTTTGTGTTATGTTATCCGAGGAGTTTGAAGACCAATTAAACACACGCTGTTTACTGGCAATACTTCGTGGTGTACTTTAAGCTGCTCGAGCCAAGAATGTATAGCATTTGAAATGTTATGAGGCCGCCAGCAGAGTGCTAGGCTGAGGAAGAAAAAAATCACCGCTCAAGCACTCTGTACAAATTGTTAACCAGTGAAAGCTGAAACATGCGGCCGCTGTGTTAACCAGTGGGTTCAGCTCGACGTTGAACTGAGGCTTTTCGCCATTATTGGTTACTTGTTCGTGCTTCTAATGAGGTTAAACACACGTTTGGCTTGGGTTTACCACAGTGTATATTTCACATGCCTCACTTTGTGCCTCGCATGATTACGGCCGTGGAGGAGTGTAATGAGCGGTAAATGTTTTCCGCAATGTGTACTCGCAGTGGTTATTCTGGAACCACAGGCGGTCACGGACGTCGCATCTGAAGCGAATGGGCCACTGCAGAAACTCCCGCCAAACCCATACACGGCGCTAACTTTCAACAATGCGGTTTAATCCGAGAAACAGCAATACTTAGACCCAAACATGGCGCGTCTCAAGCACGTGCTAGAACCAGAAAATTGTGATCTACTGCAACTCATGCGACATTCAAATAATGCAATTCTTTCAATGATAATGATAATGAGTATAAGTATTGCTGCTTCTCGGATTAAACCGCATTGTTGAAAGTTAGCGCTGTGTATGTGTTCTGCGTTTCCTTCTCTGTCCCGTCCTGGATGCGCTATACCTCGAACAACATGAATAACCAACAAGCCCGCCGTGCAACCTTTGTCCCGCCGAAAGCGGACGTTCGCCTCGGTGTGCACTCCCTCGCAATCATCACATTTAGGGAGCCTATATGATCGCCTGGTCATGTAACCTCCCTAATCACATTAACGCCGCGACGGCGCGTTGTTGTATGCTTTGACACCGTGAGCTAACTCAGCGGCGCTGATTGCAGGATACTCCCGTCACCGGCGCATGCATTCCTGTTAGCGATTCAGCACGGCTTGTAAAGCATCCGGATCATCGGCACGCAGTTCCTGCTGGCATTCGGCCTCACAGGCCTGTTTTTGTGCCCGGACTGCACCTTCGGCCCTACGAATTTGAGCTCTTTCACGTTTTCACTGTCGTCTCTCTTCCAGAGTTGTCAGTAGCAGACTCATGCACCAAGGTCTCAGGAGAAACTCGCGCGTGTTCGCCTCACTGCCACGGCTGCGACGGGATGGATGGCTTACGTTACTCACAACGCAGCCAATAGCGCGTGTGCTTGGTACGACACTGCGAACAACGTAACTGATAACACAACCAATCAATGTGCCCCGTACTCGGACTTCTGCAACCGTGTCCTTTTTCCCTGTCTTGTCCTTACTTCCGTCGCTCCCTGTCCCACCTCCTTGCTCTCTCTTTCCTCTTTCTCTATTTCTGTACCTTCTAATCTTATTCTTTTTAATCCCTTCTCTACTCCCATCTCCCATGAGCTACTGCTGAGGTGTCCTGCCCCTGAAAGACAGTTATGGGGCTCACTTTTTTCTTCTTTCCTTTTAAAATAACTTTCTCCTTCCCCCACTCGTAGCAGCGCTGCTGGGCGGTTTTTCATTTCTCCTAGCCATATGCAGCTTTCGCTGTAAAAGCTCGTCTGCATAGTCTGGAAAGCAGATTGTTGACGCATTTCGGCTTTTAGCTAACTTCTACGTTATATTTGTCTGCTCTTTGTAGTCACAGTAATGCCACGAACAGGGGAGTTATTTACGATGTGTCCACCTGTACTGACCGTAGACGGCGGCCATCTTAAGTCCCATTCCAATTCCGACGTAGCTGGCAAAATAGACAGCTCCGTGAAGACGGCATCTATAAAAAAAGCGATTCAGGGTACTTTGCTGTCCAGACGAGATGGTGGGTCAGCGAATCGCTCGGATAGATCGGATCTCGCCGGGATGATCACCTGCACGCAAGCAGGCGCTTCTCCAGAAGCTCGATGTGAGTAACGTTCAATTTTTCTTAGATTTGAACATGAAATAGGCTAAAGAAATAAGATTTACGTTTGTTTATCTTAGCTGTTTCTACTCGACGTGAGGTGGCCCCACGTCAGGTAGACGCTATTCAGACGCGTTCCATTTCTCGGACAACATGGGATCGATGCTCTCTTCTAAGCTGTCAACGTAGACTGTCTACGATGCTGTCTAGAATTGGAATACAGCCCTAGTGGGCATGTTCACTTCAAGAGAACACATTCAGTTACTTGAAAAGCTGGCGAGTCGGGCCGTAATGACACTCCTGATCACGTCGATGCACCAAGCCCATCAGCACATGCACAGCGTGAAGTGAAAGTGAACACACTGTATAATAACAGGACACTTAAACATTTTAAGCCTGAATTCGCAAATGAATGTATGCAGCTGTTTCCAAACAATGCACGGATTGCGTACGGACCATCTAGGGACGTTAAGCGGGTGGCCAATTTCGATTGATAAGTGAGGTTCAACGTCGCAAAGCCACCGTATGATTATGAGAGATGCCGTAGTGGAGGGCTCCAGAGATTTCGACCACCTGAGGTTTTTAACGTGCACCCAAATCTGAGCACACAAGCCTACAGCATTTTCGCTTCCATCCAAAATCCAGCCTCCACAAACCCGATTCAATCCCGCGACCTACAGGTCAGCAGCCAAGTAACTTAGCCACTAGACCACCGTGGCGGTTGGCCTCTTTCAACCTCATTCAAGGGCAACGAGAATAAAGCGACTGTCCACTCAAGTTTTTTTAGTTGTGGTGGAAATGAAAAGATTGTTCATCACATCGGTGGCAACGAGCATGTTTTTGTGCCAGAAAAAAAATGAATTATTGTTTTAACTTAATGTTGAAATTAGATAAAAATCACCCAAGCGTAACCCAACAGCGAATGTGGTCAATCTTGACAATCTATCAGTAGGGTAAGAATATATTAGTAGGACAAGAATTTTGCTTGAATAATAAACACAGTTAACTTGAAATTTTATTTTATGTACTTGAGGGAGATCTACGTTGTGCCAGATACCAATTTTTGCTTTTCTTTCTCGAGCTTCAATTAGCCGCCTTGTGGCGCTGCCGGCAGTGTGTCCGCATTGGGGTTTAGGGAGAGTGAAGGCAAAATATACTTTAAATGGGTAGAAATAACCAGGAGGAGGCTAACTGATTGGTGGCTGCAATCGAGGCGCGAGTAAAATTCAATCCTTTAACACGTAGTGATAGCACTTAACTTTATGGCTAGGTAGCGTGAGCCATCACCCGATCTGAAGGGCACAGCCGGATACAACCATCCATCCATCGCCTGCCTGTATACCTGCTTGCAATCAGCAGAGAAACACGACCACGGAGTCCACCGCCGCGCATGAGAACAACCAAAAGTGACTGCGTGCCTAAAACGACCACTAAGGTACTTGTTTTATTAATAACAAAAGGCATCTTCGGCTGAGGTGCACTGGCGCGCAACGGGAAGGAAAGTTACGCCAAACATCACCCGAGTTTCACACCTTGCTATGCGCCAGCCGAACGTGTCAACCACAAACCTAGAATCTGCTACAGCGGCGCTGCATGCGAAAGCCACCGTTTAGCAGACGACAATTTACAGCGTCCTATTTGTACTGATAATCAGAGAGCAAACAACAGTAAATGAAACAATAGGAGACACTTGTGATACGCTACGCGTCCAGTGAGTGCGGGTCTGTTCTTCAGGTGGCTGTGCTGCGTTGATTCTGTATGAACTTGACGAGGGTTACGCTAATTTTTTGCATCCATCGCCTTTGGTGTCCAGTGGAATCCTGGCAGCGAAATAGCCTTGTGCGAGTGCGGCCGTAGGATGTAAGCTCACGCACGTTTCCCGTCCCGTCCCTGCCGTCGTGTTTTGCCGCAGCGCCAGCTGTAAATTACGCCTGCAATGACGGAATGTCGCCGAATCGTCTGCCAGTGCGCGCGGGCTGATGGCATTGCACCATGCTCCACCGTCGAGCTCCGCGGTGCTGTAGTGGCGTGCACTCCTGTCGTGGCCGGCTCAGCCGAACATGCGGCACAGCTGGCGTGGTGCCCAGACGAGCACACTGCACGGCACGAGTTGACAGAAACGCCATCGGTGCTGCCAGACGAAGATGCCAAAACTTGATCAAGCCTCCAAAAATCACACGTGGTTTCAGTTTTTCACTTTAACCTGCACCAACCAGAGTAGTGGACATTCATTCCACTGATGGAAGGAGGCATAACGGGGACAAAATTTTTTTAACACTTTACGCACTTCACATCGTACGTTTTTCATGGTGACAAAGAGCAGAAGAGGAACAAAGGACGGTAAACCGTCTTTTTAAAGCTTATTTTTTTTTCAGGCCTCCGAAATGTCTCTTGTACAATGAATCTGGCGGCAGCATTTGTTGCAGTGAAGCACATTTCGTCCGTATCATTTCTGTAGAAAGTTTTTATTCAAGAGCTAACGAGATTCAAGTTATTTAGGCACAGCCTCCGAGATGTGTATCCCTGAATGAATCTTTGAGGGCAGCATTTGTTTCGGTGAAACGCATTCCGTCCTTCTTATTTTTGTAAAAAGTTGTTATTCAAGGACTACCAAAGTGAGAGCTTATTTATTCATGGCCTCTGAGATGCGTGTTTCAAATGAATCTCTGAGGGCAGCATTTGTTGCAATGAAGCACGTTTCGTCCTGATTTCTGTAGAAAGTTTTTATTCAAGGGCTAACGAGATTTGAGGTTACTTATGCACGGCCTCAGTGATGGGTGTTCCAGATTGAATCTCTGAGGGCAACATTCGTCACGGTGAACCAACATTCGCATTTCGGTGCAAAGTTGTTATTCATGTGCTAACTATATTACAGTTTATTTGTGCGCGGTCATGACGATGAGTGGGTGAAGCTCGGAGGTACATCGGTAAACCGTGAAGCCTGCGCAAGTTTTCCCCAGTCGATCGTCATGTGAAGGCGTGGCAACCACTTTGTGTGCGTTTCACCTCCGCTTCATTGGCTCTCAGCTCAGAATCGTCTTGCCGGCGCTCCCGTGCAGCTTCAGCTTCACGGGCTCTCAATGCAGCGCGTGCTTTCCGAGTCCTCACCTCCGCCGTCTTCGTCGCTCATACTCGAAGCACACAGGCTGTGTTCCAATACTCACCGTACACGGCTAAATAGACAGCTAAATGGATGGCGGCCATCTTAAGCCCCATTCCAATTTTCATGTAGCCGGCTAAATAGACACCTCCGGGAAAACCGCATCGTAGACAAATACGATGCAGGTGGATGCAGGCTACTTTGCTGTCTGAACAAGATGGCGGCTCAACGAATCGCTCAGATAGATCGAATCTCGCCGGAATGGTCGTCTGAACACAAACAGATGTTTTCCCGAACGCTCAATGAGAGTAACGTGTATTTGCTTTTTATTTCGACACGAAATAGGCCAGAAATTACAACTGTTACGTTTGTTCATATTAGCTTTTTTTCTAGACGCGAGGTAGCGCATTGTCGCGTAAAGGCCGTTTGAATGTGTTCAATTTCTCAGACAGCATGGGCTCGATGCTGTCTTCTAAACAGACTTCATAGACTGTCTACGTGCTGTCTAAGAATTGGAACACAGCCACAGACTGCCGGCGAAACAGGAGGTGCGCCTTGAGTGAACGCATTTTATAGCTGCGCCTCTAGCGGTCTCCTATCACACGTTAAGCCTATTTCACATGCGGGTGACAGCGGCGGCGATGAGCGGCAGCAGGACGCGCGTTCGTTTCACACGCGCCGCTGATCCTCCTTGCACTGACCTTACGCGACGCCCCCCGCTCTGGCGAACAGTGTTGTCCGCGGAAGGCGCCGGTTAACCGCTGTTTTCAGTCGTATCTAAAAACTACGGTTTGCTCCAAGTATCCTGCCTTTGGCGCCCTTTTGCTGCGAGGTTCTTCAATTGCCGCTCGACTTTGACGCGTCTGTACACTGATTGAACTATGTGTAACGTGACTTTTAAAATAAATAAACAGCGTTTTCAGTCGCTTCTTGTTTTGTTCTGGCTTTTTAAAGTATGGTTCTTGTTTCGCGCTCACATAACTGGCAATGAAGAAAGAAGCAAATGCAAGAGTTTGCTGGCACTGCTTTATTAGACAGCTTTTTCAGCTATTAAGAACTGCGAGCGTATTTTACGCAGAACTTCCAGTGTTTCTCCGATTCATGGCTCTTGCTTTCAGCGATTGATTTTTGGAACGCAGAACGCGGTTTCTGTCAGCCCAGTATATACACCTCGCAAAATTCATACCTAAAGTTCTGTGCCTGTTCGCTCCAGTCACAATAAACGTTTTTTATAAAAAGCCTCGGGGGTGAGCTTCAGCCGTGTTTTCGGTCACACTGTGGTTTGTGTGAGCACACTATTCATTGAGATTTTCCCAATGGTCTACATATCTTCTGGCGCTCGGATTTGTTTGTTTCTACACTAAATAGTAAGCCTCCTAGGTTTTTCAATGGTTCAGTAAACCACCTCAGACAGAGTTTCACCAAGGGCAGGCAGCATGGTATACGTGATACACTCGTTGTCTCGTTTTTTTTGGCTTCTTTATAATAAGCTTGTGCATGGACCATATCGAGGACTACGGAGCAATTCTTGTTTTAACGGGAATTTTCGTCCATAAATGCTGCGGTGGTGAGCAGGAAAGCCAAGTATCACATCATTTTACACAACGCATCTTCGCAGTCAGAAAACAGTGACATTCAATTAGTAGTATCCGGCCGTGTATGTTAGTTTCATGCCTCTAGGCATATGTTGCTGCACTGGGGCCTGCAATTAACAGCTTTTCTTCGTTATCTGTGCAGTGTATGTTGTTAAATCAGGTAACATAGACTGTTTGCTAAATTAACGCCCCATATCACTAACCAGTGTGTGTTGCAAACTTATGGAACATATCATATACTCTCAAATCATGCAGTTCCTTGCCTCTAACCGCTTTTTTTATTGCTCACAACATGGATTTCAAAAAGGCATTTCATGCAAAACCCAATTAGCCCTTTTTCTTCATGAGCTGCATACTAACCTCGATACTAACCTACACACAGATGCTATCTTTCTTGACTTCACCAAAGCGTTTACAAGGTACCCCACAAGCGCCTACTAATGAAGCTTTCTCAACTGAATCTACCACCCGACGTCCTAAACTGGATTAGCCAATTTCTGACTAACCGCTCCCAATCTGTTTCCCTTAACAATGTCCAGTCTAATTCGCTTCCTGTAACCTCCGGCGTACCCTAGGGGTCTGTCCTGGGTCCGCTGTTATATCAACGACTTGCCTAACAATTTACCATGCAACATTCGCTTGTTCGCTGACCACTGTGTTATCTACAAAAATAATAACACTTCTGACCAAATTGCCCAACAGAATGACCTCAATAATGCGTTAGACGGGTGTAACCACTGACTAATGACCCTTAATCATAAAAAAATGTAAATTAGTTTCCTTTCACCACCACAAAACCCAGCTCCTATTTTCCTATGAAATCGCTAACATACCTGTCGAAACAAGTGACCTTTATAAATACATTGGCGTAACACTAACCCCTGATCTTTCCTGGCGCACGCATATTACTAATATCATTTATTCGGCTAACCAGTCATTAGGATTTTTAAAACACCATCTGCGTCACTCACCCCATCACGTGAGACTTTTGGCTTACCAATCACTAATACGACCCAAACTCGAGTACGCATCACCCATTTGGAGCCCTCACCAAGTTTACTTAATAAACGCTATCCAAGCATTGAAAAATTGTGCTGCGCGTTTCATTCAGTCTTCCTATTCATATGATATCAGTGTGTCATCTCTTAAAAATGAATCTGGGCTGTCCACTCTTTCGTGCCGCCACAGAATCGCAACAATATCACTTTACCCCAAACTTTATCACAGTTCTTTCAGCCAACCTCCTTACACCGCTCCCGCCACGCGCATTTCCTCCCGTTCGGGCCATCCACTTCAAGTCTGCCGACCCCGTTCCAGCACCATTACTTTTTCTGCACCTTTTTTTTTTTTGTTGCCGCGCAGCTGCAGAATTGACGATTGATTGATATTTGGGGTTTAACGTCCCAAAACCACAATATGTATATGAGAGACGCCGTAGTGGAGGGCTCCGGAAATTTCGACCACCCGGGGTTCTTTAACGTGCACCCAAATCTGAGCACAAGGGCCTACTGGATTTCCGCCTCCATCGGAAATGCAGCCCCCGCAGCCAGGATGCGCAGCTGCAAAATTGAATGGCCTTCCCCGCGACATCGTTTCTATCACTTGTGCATCACATTTTGTTCAAAGTGTATCTATGTACCTGTCTCGTTAATAAATTGTGGCATTGGTTACATCTCTGTACAACCCACCTCTTATGCAACACCCTATTGAGGGGTCTTTAAGGTAATAAAGTGAAGTGAAGTGCTCGTGACCGACATCTATCTTAGGCTCGCGCGGTGGCTGCCGCTCCGCTCTTGGGGCAAAATCGCTCGCATGTGAAACAGCCTTTAGCGCATGCATCGGAGTAAATAGATGGATTGATATGGCTGTGCCCTTTAGATCGGGCGGCGGCTAACGCCACCTAGCCGTAATACTTATTGAATCCAAAACTAGATTTATCTTTTTTTGTGGATGGATGTCGTCGGCTGCTCAGTGGGTGCGAGCGGAGCCAGCCCCGCAGCACCATCTAGTGAGCTAGCCGAGTACTAGCTGTGTGAGTACCACAGCGCCATCGCCATCGCCATAGAGGTGGTTACGACCATAAAGATATTATACTATATATCAACTCTATGGCTACGACGGACAACAATGGTGGACACGCCTATGCCGTTAGGAGCTTCAGCCCTAAAACTGCAGGCGAGAACCAAAGCCATGGTCACGTGCTAAGCAGTGCTATAGCCTACCCGCTAAGCTACCACGTTGAGTTAGACAGCGAGAAAGCGTGGCTGATATTCTAGTTGATTATATTAAGCGAAATATATGGATTCAGCCGACCACGTAATGCGTTTGACAGGCAGGGCAATGAAATGAATACCTACGTTGTGAAAAGAATCAGATGAAGTAATCCAGTTAGATCGAACTATAGAATGATGAACAGAATGGAATCAGATCCAGCAAGATCATACATAAAAGCAGACATGCATAAAATATGCTCACTATAATGATGACGTTTATTTGGTGCACTATGTGCACGTTTTTTTTGTTTTTTGAACACCTACAACTTCGTTTCGAAGACAGCCTAAACTGGTTAGCGTTGATTTTGAGGGCACTGGTTCTAGGCTGTTTTGTGTGCCACTGAACTGCATTGTGTACTTTTCTATGTGAGCTTGTTGCAGGCTACCAGTTCTCGGACCTTCTGAGCAAGAATAACTACGTGTCTGCGCTTCTGCTGGTCTTTGCTGTCATCGGGATTTGCCTTAGCGCTTTGATTGTTGCCACTGGATTGGTGAACATCGCCACTAGGTGGGAAGTCTTTAGTGTGTTGTTACCCTACGTGCTTAAAAATACATGTGTCTGTACGCACAGAGCATTGGCGAGCAACAGCTGCGACGGCTCCTGCCAGCACCACCAGCAGCGACGGCAGAACTATGCAAACCCTAACAACATCGACGTCACTGTTCAGCCAACGGATACGACCATTGCCGGTGAGCAAAGCACTGTGCTCGTGTAATATGAAAGCAATAACATAGGCGCTGTACGATTGCCCACCATGAGGAAGTGTCAAATCTGAGTCTAAAAATTTGAATCTATATTGGTCATCATTGCGTTTCCATCACTTCAACCTTGCCAGTTAGCGAAGGAACAGGGCTGCGCAGTAACTATGATACGTGCATCTTAGATACTCTATTGATATCTTGTATATGTATCACCAAACATCTTGCAAGAAGAGTATGTGTGCCTGCATTTGCGATACATTAAATAATGTTTCGTGTATCCTAAAATGTGTCATGTATCAAAAATGCAAGGTACTGTTATCGTGCACTACCGCATTAAACAGTAATCGCCGAATGAACTCCTCTTCTCAAGCAGGTACTGATGTCACTATTCCACTTGAATAAGACCAAGGACCGTTACATAATTTTATCATTCCAGCACATTGAATCATTTGGGGCAGGTGATCATGTGTATGTGTCCCTTTCTGTGAGAGAGAGCAACAATGCAGTGCTGGTGCAGACTTGACAAAAGTAAGTGCACAAATGTAGATGATTCCGCGCTTGCCTACGTGCCTTCTTTTCCTAGATTTTTTCTCTGTTTAGGTTGTGTCAATGCCGTCATATTATTCTTAGTCATTTACCAGAGGAGCACGCCACAATGCCTGTGGCGTACCACTATGCCGCTCTCCTAAGTTCTGCTTTGTTATGAATTCCGAAGCACGAGGTTGCTCGACTTTTTATGATTTTCACTCATCAGTGAAATGAAAGATCTTGTGAATAAGTTCGAATTACAGATGAGTGACATGCACAACAAAAAACTCTAACTGTAGCACCACTGGTACCGAGGCTAAATGTAATAGAATAATCACTACCACATACAATTTCTTGGAGTAAAGTATATATCTTTCTTCTTTCTGTTTTTGTTCATACAGCTGTTAAAATTTTCCATAATATCATTGCTTGCACAACTTTCTTATTATTCATCCTTCTCTTGCATCCCATACAATACTTGAGGCTCTCAACTCTTTTAGGGGGGAAGAACTTCTCGGTCTCGGCATGTCATGCCATCGTCAGGCTTCATCACAAAAAAATGGGCAAATACCACTATCGCCGCCAGTCCATACTATGCAATTATAAGTTAAAGCCGTAAAACATCACGATTGGCTTATCAGTGGCGTCAGAATCTACGGCAAAGTTTACGAGGGCCCTAACCACTATCATTATCGGCGTGACTACACCCACTGCAGGACAGAGACCTCTCCCTAATTCGCCAGTCAATTCGTTCTTGTGCTGGCTTCTGTCACTTTATACCTCCAAATCTCCTCATCTCATCTGCCACCTAAATTGTTGTTTTCCCTTCACTCGCTTGTCTTCTCTTGGAATCCAGTCGATGATTCTTAATGGCCTTATTGCTATAACCACTACATATAGTGGTTATGGCACTCTACTGGTGACCCAAAGGTTGCGGGATTAAATGCCGGCTGCGGCGGCTGCCTTTTAGATGTAGCCGAAAATGTTTAAGGCCCATGTACTTAGATTTAGGTACACGTTAAAAAACCTCATGTGGTCGAAATTTCTGAAGCCCTCTACTACTGGGTCTCTCATATTCATATGGTGATTTTGGGATGTTGAACCCCAGATAATATTGTTTCCAGCAGGAGCACAAATTTATTATATAAAAGAGGTACACATACGTGTACTTACGACAAAGGCATCTTTATGAAAATACCCTTCAAGGGACATATATGCAGAGGGATGGTGTGTTAGTGGTTAGAGGGACCGGTGGCAAGCAAAGCGGTAAAGAAATTTGCCTTGGAAAACATTGGCGCATAGTGCATGCTTCGCTCGTTCGAAGACTTTACTAAACAACTTTACTTCTTGTAAAGTTGTTTGCGCCGTGTGGCGCACGTGTCTCGCGCAGAAGCCGTGATTTGGGTTCATAGCTATTGAGCGGTAGGTGGCGTTGTGTTCGCGAACGTTGCTGCTCAGTCGCGACTGTGAGCAGCGTCGTATACGGGCGGGAAAGACAGCTATAAGGGATGAACCTAATTCACGGTCAAACAGGAGTGTATCATGCATGACTGTCATAATATTTGTAGGAATGCTGCCGGTAAGCTGCCAAAAAAAGGACATGGAACAACCACCTAACAATCCTGACAACGCATAGAAATATTGTAATAGAACAGAAAGCAGCGGAAAGGGGGGTGGTATTGGAGCATTCATTCATAAAAGTACAGAATGACAAACGGTAAAGCAGGAGTTCTGTTCGGACTGGCACAGTGGATGACCGTGTTTTTTAAGCGCGCCCAATCGACTGCACAGATAGGTGGCTTTGCATGTTTCGAGCTTGCTTTTATATTTATAAGGCAGCAGTTTAAGCTTTTCTAGCACCTATTACATTGTGCGGTTTTTTAGGGGTCAGTCACCAGGTATTTACTTGTTTGTGTGTGTGTGTTTTGTTTGTTAGGGTTTTTTTGCCATCCTGTGGGGGAAGTGCGCGTACACCGAACACGCAAATTTCTTTAGTAGAGCTTAGACTCTCTTTTTTTCGCAGGGCAGGATTAATCGTACGCCGTGTTTTGTAACTATCGAGTGGTACAATTCACGAGGACAATTGGTGTCAAAAAGACATGATTAAAAAACTGTAAAATGTTGAGGATGCGGGGTGGGTTTGAAAATGAACGCAAGTGCAGACGCGAACGGAGAGGAGGCTGACGCCAAGTGTAGGCAATGTGAGGTCGAGAAAAAATGGAGAAAATTATGGTTGCCCAGAGTGAACTGCTTATGCGAATCATCGAGCTGGAGACGGTGTTGGTGACAGAGCAAGAGAAAACGAGGGGTATGGGAGAAAAGCTCAGGTTCATCGAGGAGGCACTAGCAAAGGTGAACAAAGGAGCGACCGACGGAGAAAACGGTAGGACACCAGCAACCAGAATGGCGGAGAAGAAAAAGCAAGCAAGTTCAGAAATAATAGGTTCAGCCAGTTCAGTGGTCACAAGACCATGCTTCTGCAAAGTAGTGGTGGGGTTGGGAGAGGACAAAGCAGTCGGCGTCACAGGTGCAAGGTGCAGGACACTCCAGCTGAAAAATCACAGCATGTGAAAACCGCCGGGGACTCGAACTTAAATCGATGCGTAGAAGCAATCAAATGGAGCGTAAGAGGTGACAAGAGGGTTACAGTAGGGACGTTCCTAGGATGCAAGCTGGAAGCAGTCATGAGGCAAGTGAACGCAAAACTCAAAACTACAGCTGATGGATGAAACCTCGTGATAATTGTAGGTGGTTTGAACAAGGTCTCAAATGAAGATATGGCAGGACTTGCGACCACACTGGGGAGAGGGGTCGACGACATGTGCGACATTTCTCATCAGGTGCAAAGTGATATGCATGATACCGCAGATGCCGGTGCGTGATGGCAACCTGCAAAGAGCGGTTGTCAACGCAAACCAAGAGGTTTGGCGGATGAGTCGAGAGAAAGGGTTTTAGGTGGTGAAAATAAACAGAGAGGTGCATAGGGGGGGGGGGGGGGGGTTTAACGAGACAGAAGTCACTTCGTTGGGAGTCTAGGTCATGAGGCGGGTTGGTGACTTGCAGGACGCGCAGTAGCTTTTTGGGGGTTCACGTGGGCCCTTCGGGGTGCATGATAGCTAGTAACGTAAAAAACAACAAGGGGGACTTTTTGACAAGTTGTATAGACAGATACGATTCCAAAGTGGTACCGATATTTAAGACACGTATAGTCCGGGGCAGAAATTGACGTAGCCACGACGGCCGAGGCAATTCAGACGTAATGTGTATTAACATGCAGGGTGACAGGAATAGGCTGAAGAGGGAAAATAGAAGAATAGTTAAGGGAGGAGAGGCCGATGGTATATGGTTTTGTAGAAACACATCTTATGGAACAACAACCTAACAATATTGACTGCGCATGGAACTATTGTAATAGAACAGAATGCAGCTGAAAGGGGGTGGTATTGGGGCATTCATTCATAAAAGTACAGGCTGGCAAAGCGTCAAGCAGAAGTGCAGGGAACATTTATGGCTAAAAGGGAAAGTGGCAGGCCAAATGACACTCCTGGGTTTGGCATACTTGGGGACAGGGGCAAAAGTCAGAGAGGAAAACGAAGAAATGGTGCAGTGCATAGAAAATGACATTGACGAACTAGGAGAAGAGTGTGTGGTAATTATATAAGGAGATGTGAATGCGCACATAGAAGATATGGATCGATATACTGAACCAACAGGAAGAATGCTAATGGATACGTGTGAAAGGCATGAGTTCATCATTTGGAAGAGCACCGACAAATGCGAACGCCAAATAACATGGGAAGTGGGAAGGCTGCAGTCGACGATAGATTACGCAATATTGTCACATAGGATGTATGATCGCTAATAAGGGTGATGAACATTGATGAATATGAGTCTAGAAGCTTAGGTAGTGATCACAAACGTATCAGGCTGAGTTTTTGGAAGAGAAATGAAATTGGAAAGGTGGAATGGCGAGTAACCACATAGTAATATTTATTCACAAAGGCAAATGGAAATAGCAACTAAAGAGATTGAGACAATAATCACCAAGGATACTAAAACAGAGTGGACGTACACAAATCTAACTCGATTGTCTGAGTTAGAGCTTGGTAATGTACGAGTCGAATTACCCGGAAAAAGCAGACACAAACCTAATTGCTGGTGGGATTAGGCAGTTAAGAGAGCCATAGTAGCACACCAGGAAGCCTTCAGGGAAAATAGGTATGCTAAACAGAGGGGTGAACCAGAAGATAATGTCAAAAGAAATTAGAATAACCTTTTGAGCTGCAGAATGGAAGCGTGAGATTTTATCCGTGACAAGATTAGAAGAAAGGGGGCCAATGGATGGCGGAAGTAAACAAAAAGATAGAAAGACAGCTGCAAAGTTTTGGAACCGTCTCAATTCTCTGGGTAATAAGACAAGAATGAAACAAAGGTTTATAACTACAGTTCGAGGCGCCAGATTAGAAGGGGATGAGGCGATTGTATAAATAAAAACAATGATGAAAAAAAATTTGAACACCAAGAAAATGCTCCATGCACCGGGCCAGATGAGGACGGACCATTTAGTTCAGTGGCTCCACTGGGACAACGACAGTGGGAAAGGGCAGAGAAAAGAGTCCGTAATGGCACAACAGCGCTGACAGCATCCCAATCATGCTAATAAAGAAACTAGGCCTAAACTCTAAGCAAACATTAACAGAGGCAGCAAGCAAAGCAACAATAGGTGGTGAAGCTCCCAATGGGTGGAAACTAAGCACAATGTGCATGATCTACAAAGAAAAGGGGGACAAAGTCGATGTAGACAACTATGGTCTTATGACAGTGACATCGGTAGTTTACAGGCTGGTGTTGCAGATAGTAAATGAAAGACTACAGACATGGGTGGAGAGTGAGGGGGTGCTGGCAGAACTACAAAATGGGTTCCGTCAATGAAGGAGGTTGGAGGACAATCTTTTTTCATTGATGCAGTGTATTGAAATAGCGGAAAAAGAACACAGGCCCCTGTGGCTGGCATTTCTAGATATCAAGGGAGCTTACGATAGTGTGATTCAAGAAGACTTGTCAGGAATACTGGACACACTAGATGTGGAAGGTATAACTCATCTTCTAAAGCATATCTATAAAAGTAACAAGGTAGTAATAAAATGGGAAGAGCAGGTATCCGAACCTATAGTGATACAACGCGGGCTTCTACGGGGATGTCTCTTGTCACCTTTGTTATTTATGCTGCATCCAGATTATTTGAATAAACTTCAAGAGCACATGTCTTCTTACCAGAATAAGAAAATTTTATTGATTGGTGATCTGAACCTGCCTGGTGTCAATTGGGAGCTCTTCTAAGCAAACAGTAGGAGTGATGAAAACGCTAACATTATTTTCGACATTATGCTGACACATGATATAATCCAAGTGGCTAATGAAACCACGCGTGTGCAAAGGTCATCCTGTTCTGTATTAGATGTTGTAGATTATTCGAGAGCTGATGATGCCAGCGTCGTTGACTACGTGGAAACCTGTCTTACGGGCTTTGCTGATGGTGGCGGTGAAGTGAGTGCTCTGTGGGCAACCTTTACTACAATGTACAAGCATTTCATAGATACATTCATACCTACTAAATCTAAAAAGATCAATAAAAGTATGCCATGGATGACGCGTGGCATAATTCAATTGAAGCGCAAAATCAAACGAATAAAGAAGAAACATGCGCGTACGGGGATTATTAGTGCGCGTACGGATGTTATCAGTGAACTACAAGACAAGCTAGCATGCGCTGTACGTGATTCGAAAGACCTATATATGACTGCAACATTGCCGAAATTTATAAAGAACACGCCGGATAAGTTTTGGGAATACCTAGGCGAAAGCAAGAAGTCTGTCATGGAAATCACAATTACTGGAACAATTATTAACAACTTCAATGCTATCGCACAACATATTAACGATTATTTTCATAGCGTATTTACCAGTGGTAGTTCAGGGTTATCTTCAGACTCTGTAGTGTTTCAACGCCATGAGGCGAACTTCATCTCATACCATGGAATTGTGTCTATGTTGTTAAACTTAAAAACCAAAACAACTCCTGGCCCTGACGACATCCCAAATGTGTTCCTTAGGCGATACGCCGAAACTATTGCTAAATTCTTGGTTGTGTTATTCAGAGAATCTTTGCTATGTGCAAAAGTACCTAGTGATTGGAGGATGGCTCGAGTTGTCCCAGTCTTTAAGAAAGGCGATCGATCGTTATTACAGAATTACTGCCCCATATCACTGACGTCATAATGCTGCAAAATTTTTGAGCACATAATCGCAAGTCGCATTAATGAATTCTCAGAAGAAAAGTCGATACTAACCACTTGTCAACATGGCTTCAGAAAAGGCTGCTCGACTATGACACAATTAGTTGTAGTAATCTATCCATTTGCTAAAGCTTTGGATGCTAACGGTCAAATTGATGCTGTATTTTTGGATTTTAGTAAAGCTTTCGATAGGGTCATTTACGAAAAATTAATTCTAAAGCTAAGAAACATTAGGCTTGCTGATATCCTAATTTCCTGGATCGCAGACTATCTGATTAACCGTAAACAGTATGTTTCAGTTGATGGGCACAACTCGGGCTGTCTACCACATACTTCAGGTGTGCCCCAGGGCAGTGTCTTGGGTTCATTACTCTTTTTTTATATATTAATGACATCGTCCCCGTCGTCCCACCTGGAACACAAATAAGACTGTTTGCAGAAGACTGCGTTGTGTTTCGTACAACTAAATCTGTGGATGATCAGAAGGAACTAGATTTCAGCTTGAATAACATATCCTTGTGGTGCGAAAAATGGGGCATGGCTGCAAATACTGACAAAACAGTCTCTCTTCGCATAACGCATAAAAAGAATCCCCTCTATCACGTGTACAAAATGGGGTCTGTCCCGTTAAAACAAGTTGAAAGCTATAAATACCTTGGCGTAATCTTCACTGCCAATTTATCTTGGAACCTTCATGTGGAGAGCACATGCTCTGCTGCATTCCGCAAACTAGCTTACCTGCGACACAAACTTAGAAATTCTCCTTGAAACGATAAGTTACTTGCCTACCTAACCTATATCCTCCCAAAACTAAAATATGCCTGCGTAGCATGGGACCCGTATACTAAGCTCAATATCAACAAACTTGAGAGAATACAAAGAAAGTCGGTTCGTTTTATTTATTCTAAATACAAACGTTCGGACTCCCCGTCACAACTAATGTTCGCTAATGAGATTCCTTCTCTTGAATTAAGAAGACAGAAGTACCGCTTGGATTTTTTACATAATCTAGCTGACCACAAATTCACCCTCAACTCTTCGCTTTACGTAAGCCCTGTTTCCACAAGGCAAACACGGCACCATCACTCTGATGCATTAACACCTATCTATGCTAGAACAGACACGTATAAGTTTTCCTTTTTTCTACAGACCATTTCAGAATGGAATTCTCTGCCCGCACCGTAGAACTTGTGACGATGGGTGACATGTACTTTTCTCTACCTTTTTTATGTGCATTCTATCACAATTTTGTTAAGTTCTTTTGAATATGTTTGTATAGGCATTTATATATTAGTGTGTACATATATATGTGTGTGTATATGTGTATGTATATATGTATGTATATATGTGTGTATATATGTATGTATATATGTGTATATAATGTATATGTATGTGTGTATATGTAGTGTATATGTGTATGTGTGTGTATATGTGTTTGTATATGGATATATATTTGTATGTTTATTTGCGTATGTATATACATATGTATGCTTTAGTTTTGTGTATAATTATGTATGCCTGTCCTGCAAGGACCACGACGTGGTCTGCAGTATGTACTAAATAATAAAAATGAAAATCTTCAGGGACTAGAAGCCAAATTGGACGGGCGTCGATTCGGCTTCAGCCTCTCTTTTGTCAAGCAAGCAAAACACGTTGAACAGTCACTATCAGCATTGGTGTATGCAGATGATGTAGTATTATTAGCCGACAACAAAGATCTGCAGGGATTGAGAGACATCTGTGGTAATGCGGGAGATAGGTTAAATTTGAGATTCCGCTAGAAAAAATATGCAATTATGATTTTTAATGATAATGAAGGCAGTGAGCATAAGATATAAAAAGTCACGCTAGAAATAGAGGATAAATACATATATTTGGGCGTATGGATAAATAACGGGGCTGAGTATCTAAGGGATCACTAAAGATACGTAATGACTAAGGGCACCGGGAATGCAGCTGTAATGAAAAATAGGGCACTGTGGAACTACAATAGGTGTGACGTTCTCAGAGGGATTTAGAAAGGTGTCATGGTTCCGGGTTTGACGTTCAGCAATGTTGTCTTGTGCATGAAATCATAAGTTCACACAAAATTAGAAACTAAACAACGTGGCATAGGTAGACTTGCTTCGGGAGCACCAGGGAATACCCCAAATCAGAGGGTACAGGGGGACACGGATGGGCATCGCTTGAATGCAGGGAAGCTAGCAGCAAAATAGAATTTGAGGAGCGATTGAGAAAAAGGGGGGAGGAGTGTCAAGCTAGGAAAGTTTTCAGCTACTTCTACATGAAGAATGTTGGTACTAAATAAGGAAGTGAACTCGAAAACTTTCGAGCAAGTATTTAGAGAACAGCAGAATACCATGCCAAAAAGAAACTTCGGTTAAGGAGAAGGTAAAGGAAACAGAGAGGGACATGTGATAGGTGGGAATGCTTACGAAATCATCACTGGAGACCTAACCAGCTTTTAAGGAGGAAATTGCAAGAGAAAAGATCTACGATAATTTTCGGAGAGTTCTCTGCTCTTCGAGGCTAGAACTAGAGTATTGCGGACCGAGACGTACCGAGCAAAGTACGAAGGCACAGCCACGGTATGTAGTGCGTATTGGGAGAAGGAAACGGCTGAACATTTGATAATGTTCTGTAAAGAGCTCCACCCTATTGTTGAATATAATGGCGCCGAATTTTTCAAAACATTGTGGTTTAGGGACAGTGAAGGCAAAATAGACTTTAAACGGGTAGAAATAACCAGTAGGAGGCTAATTGATTGGTGGCTACAATCGAGGCGAGAGTGAAATTCAATCCTTAAACACACAGTGATAGTACTTAACTTTATGGCTAGGTGGTGAAAGCCACCACCCGATCTAAAGGGCACAGGATACATTCATCTGACCATCCATTGATCACCACTCTCATCATCATGGTTATATCGGTAGTGCCGGTGGTGACCCCTGGCGGCAAGACTTGTGGCGGCACGAAAGAATTGAACGTGTCTCTTTTGCGCATCTCGTTTGGCGCGAACGGTTATCTCTCGCGGTGTGTACCTGATGCACGGCACCGCAGGCCGTCGGCCGAGGGCCCTCGTGGTAGGTCAGCGTTCGCTGCCTTGTTAATGTCACTATGTTGTGGAGTGTATGATAATATTGTGCACGATTGTTTTATCGTATTGATCCCAATTGATCTTATAATAATTCGGCTGACAATATTGGCGTTCTAAATGTTGGTAAATAAATATGTTAGTTGTTGGTTCCTTCAAAGCGCGTCTGCTGTGTCCGCTCACTCTAAGAGCCGGGTGCTCATGGATGGATAGATGGATATGGCTGTACCCTTTAGATCGGGCGGTGGCTAGCACCACCAAGCCGTAATACTTAATGAACTGAAAACTATATTTATTTTTTTCTCTTAAAAAGTGAGTTTGAGGATTCGTACATTGCAGTGAAGAGTTTAATTTTCACTCGTGCCTTGACTTTAGCCACCAATCAGATAACCTCCTTCTAGTTAAGTCTACTTGCTTAAAGTCTATTTTTTCCTCCCGGTCCCTAAACCCCAGTGCTTTGAAAAACTCTGCGCCATAATCCTGAACTATAGGGTGAAGCCCTTTACAGAACATTATCAAGTGTTCGGCAGTTTCTTCTTCCTCTCCACACGCACTGCATACTGTGTCTACCCCTTCGTATTTGGCCCGATATGTCTTGGTTCGCAGTACTCCCGTCCTTGCCTCAAACAGTAGAGAACTACCCCGAGTATTATCATAGATCATTTCCTTGGCAATTTCCTGCTTAAAAGTTCGATAGATGTCTAGTGCGGACTTCTTAATCGTGCCCATTTTCCACATGTCAGTCTCCGTTTTCTTCACTTCCTTTTTAACCGATAGTTCTTTTCGGTTTGGCCACCTGCTGTTTTCTAAGTATTTACCAGTCAATTTCCTGGTTCGCTTCCTCCATTTTGTATCGACATTCTTCATGTACAAGTAGCTGAAATTCTTCCTAGCCCAACGCTCCTCCTTCATTTCTCTCAATCGCTTCTAAACGTTTATCTTGCTGCTACCTTCCCTGCCCTCAAATGATGTCCATCCCATCTCACCTTGTACTCCCTGATTTGGTGTATTCCCGTGAGCTCCTAAAGCAAGCCTACCTCTTCCACGTTGCTTAATTTCTAATCTTGCTTGAACTTCTGATCTCATGCACAAGACCGCATTGCCGAACGTCAGCCCAGGAACCATGACCCCTTTCGATATTTCTCTCACATCATACCTATTGTAATTCCACAGTGCCCTATTTTTCATCACTGCTGTATTCCTGTTACATTTAGTCGTCACGTATATTTCGTGTTCCCCCAGGTACTCGGTCCCATTGCTTATCCATATGCCCAGATATTTGTATTTATCTGTTATCTCTAGCGTGACCTCCTGTATCCTAAGCTCACTACCTTCGTTGTTATTGAAAATCATGACTGCTGATTTTTCCTTACTGAATCTAAAATCTAACCTATCTCCCTCATTACCGCTGATGTCCATCAATCTCTGCAAATCTTCCTTGTTGGCCATTAGCACTATATCATCTGCGTACATTAATGCTGGTAGTGCCTGATCAATAGGTTTTCCTTGTTTGACTAAAGAGAGGTTGAAGCCCAGCCCACTTCCCTCTAATTTTACCTCTAGTCCTTGTAGGTACATCATAAATAATAAGGGTGACAGGGGGCACCCCTGCCTAAGCCCCCGTTTTACCTCTGCAGGCTTGTATACCTGTTTTTGCCACTTTATAAGTACCTTGTTACCTTTATAGATACCCTTTAAAAGATTAGTGACTACATGTTCCACGCCTAGTGTGTCCAGTATTCCCCACAATTCCTCTTGAACCACGCTATCGTACGCTCCCTTGATATCCAAGAATGCTAGCCACAAGGGCCTGTGTTCCTTTTCTGCTATTTCGATGCACTGCGTCAGTGAGAACAGATTGTCTTCCAACCTCCTGTGTTTCCGAAACCCATTCTGCAGTTCCCCCAGCACCCCCTCATCTTCTATCCATGCCTGCACTCTTTCCTTTATAATCTGCATCGCCAGCCTGTAGACCGCTGATGTCACTGTTATAGGATGGTAGTTGTTTATGTCAGCTTTGTCCCCTTTTCCTTTATAGATCATGCTCATCCTGCTAAGTTTCTATCAATCGGGAACTTCACCATCGATTATTATTTTGCTCACTGCCTCTCTCAAAGCCTGCTTAGACTTCGGACCTAATGTCTTTATCAGCCTAATTGGAATGCCATCTGGGCCTGTTGATGTACTACTAGGAACCCTTTTCTCAGCCCTTTCACACTCTCGTTGTGAAAATGGAGCCATTGCACCACTTGATTTGTCCTTGTCTATTGTTGTGCATAAAGTACTTTTTTGTTGAAATTTTTCTGTCACCCTTGTTCTTATATATATTCAATAGCTTCGTCCCCTTCTAGCCTGGCACCTTGGGCTGTTGTTGTAAAACTCTGCTCTAGGCTCGTCTCATATCTTAGGTAGTTTACATGGTTCCAAAAGTTCGCAGCTGCCTTTCAATCTTTTTTATGTACTTCTGCCAGCCACTGAGCTCCCTTTCTTCTAACCTTTTCATTGATCAGAAGGGATGCAGCCCTTCTACAGCTTAGAAAGGTTTCCCATTTTCTTTCAACACCATCTGTCGGTTCACCCCGCTGCTTAGCATGTCTGTGTTCTCTAGAGGCTTCCTGACGTTTTGCTATGGCTCTCTTAACTTCCTCATCCCACCTACTTTTGGGTTTGTGTCTTCTTTTCCGGGGTGACTTGTTACGCGTCTTAGCAAGCTCTAGCTCCAAGAGTCTAATTAGATTCGTGTATGTCCACACTGTCTTAATATCCTCCGTGATTACTTTCTCAATTTGTTTAGTGGCTATTTCAATTTGCCTTTCTGAATAAAAATTTTTCTGTAGTTGCTCATCTTGTCTCCTTCCCACTTTCACTGCTCTTCCAAAACTTAGCTTGATACGTTTGTGATCACTACCCAGACTTCTGGAGCCACCTTCATCTATGTGCATTCCCCTGAGCTTATCATACATTCTATGTGACATCAGTGCATAATCTATTGTCGACTGCAGCCTTCCTACCTCCCATGTTATTTGCCCTTCACACTTCTCGGTACTGTTGCAAATGATCAAATCAAGCCTTTCACACATATCTATGATCATTTTGCCTGTCGGGTCGGTATACCCATCTATATCTTCTATGTGCGCATTCATGTCTCCTAGTATAATTATCTCGCACTCTCTCCCTAACTCCTGAATGTCCTTTGATATACACTCTGCCATTGCCTGGTTTTCCTCTCTGGCCTTTGCTCCCGTCCACAAGTACACGAAACCAAGCAGTGTCATTTGACCTGCCACTTTCCCTTTTAGCCATAAATGTTCCTTGCACTCCTGCTTGACCCTTTGCCAGTCTGTACATTTTATGAATGAATGCCCCAATACCACCCCCCTTTCTGCTGCCTTCTGTTCTATTACAATATTCCCACGCGTAGTCCGGATTGTTCTGAGGTTGTTCCATGTCCCTGAGATGTGTTTATACAAAACCGTATACCATCGGCATCTCTTCCCTTAGATGTTCTTCTATCTCTTCCCACTTCAGCCTGTTCCTACCACCCTGCATGTTAATATACCCTATGTCTGAATGGGCTCGGCGCTCGTGGCTACGTCTATTTATGCCCCGGACTCTACCTATCTTAGACATTGGTGCCACTTTGGAATCGTATCTGTCCATAACACCTGTCGAAGAGTCTCCCTGGTTGTTTTCCTCGTTACTAGCTATCCTGCACCCCGAAGGGCTCGCTTGCCCCCCCAAAAAGCTACTGCGCATCCTGCAAGTCGCCAACCCACCTCATGACCTAGCCGCCCATATAAGTGAATTCTGTCTAGTTGAACCCCCCCCCCCCCCCCCCCCTATGCACCTCTCTGTTTATTTCCACCACCTCAAAGCCTTTCTCTCGACTCATCCGCCATATCTCTTGGTTTGCGTTTACAACCGCGTTTTGCAGGTTGCTATCACGCACTGGTACCTCCGGTATCGTGCATATCACTACCTGTACCTTAGGAGAAGTGGCGCGCATGTCATCGACGCCTTTCGCCAGTGTGGCTGCTAGTCCTGCTGTATCTTCATTTAAGACATCGTTTAAACCGCCTGAAATTATCACGAGGTTTCGTCTATCAGATGTAGTTTTGAGTTTTGCGCTCGCTTGCCTCATGACTGCTTCCAGCTTGCGTCCTGGGAACGCCCCTACTGCAACCCTCTTGTCACCTCTTAGCCTCTCTTTGATGGCTTCTGTGCATCGATTTAAATTCGAGTCTCCGGCGATTATCACATGTTGTGACTTTTCAGCTGGAGTGTCCTGCACCTGGGGGCTACTTGCACCTGTGACGCCGGCTGCTTTGTCCCCTCCCAGCACCACCACTACCTCGCTGAAGCTGGGCCTTGCGACAGTTGAACCGGCTAAACCTGTTTATTTCCAAACTTGTTTGCTCTTTCTTCTCCACCGTTCTGGTCCGGTTCTCTTCTGTTCTCTCCGTAGGCCGCTTTTTTCTTCAGCTTCGCTAGTGCTTCCTCAGTGGACTTCAGTCTTTCTCCCATTGCCCTCGTTTTCTCTTGCTCTGTCGCCAACGCAGTCTCGAGCTCATCGATTTTCACCAGCAGTTCACTTTGGGCAACCATCATTTTCTCCATTTTTGCCTCGACCTCACATTGCCTACACTTCGCGTCAGCCTCTTCTCCATCCGCATCTACGCTTGGGTCCACTTTCAAACCCACTCCACATCCTGAACACTTTACAGTCTTTTTAACCATGTCTTTCTGACACCAATTGTCCCTATACTCGATAATTAATAAACTCGAGCCGTGCACTACGAAAAAAAGAAAGTCTAAGCTCTACTACAAAATTTTGCGTGTTCAATGTACGCGCACCTCTTCCACGGGGTGACAAAAGAAAAACAACAACAAAAAATTTCAAACACACACACCCGCACTAATAAATACCTGGTGACTGGCCCCCGAAAAAGCCGTACCATAAAATAAGTGCTACGAAGATTTCAACCGCTGCCTTATAATTAAAGCTGAAAACATGCAAGAACACTTATCTGCGCAGTCGATCCGGAGCGCTCGAAAAACACGTCCATCCACCGTGACAGCCCGAACACTCGCCATTTCAAGACGCCACCCTGGCGGCCCAACGTGGAGCTCTTGGAGCATCGGACGACAGTGGTGGCAATTCGGTACAAGGTTTTGTTTGAGCGGGGGTAGAGGAAACCTAAGGGGAACTTCTGTTGCTAGTGTAAGCGGTGTGCTTTGTTGAGCGAGGCCAGGATTCCGGCTCACGAGGGGCTAGTTTTTTAAACGTCCACCACGTGCCGCATAAAGTTTAGCCCTCCCCCACCCCGCTCACTCTTTTCTCCTCCCACCACGACGCTGACGAGTTCCCTACAAAAATGGTTTCGCTCTTCAACCTGTTCTCGCCTGCCACTCATTGCGGGAACCAAAGAATAGCGCCCCGCTGCCAGCGCATTCTTACTCACGCCGTTTGAGAGCCGGCTGGTGTAGAGTACGCGAACATGGTCCGGACCAGCCATGAACGGTTTTTCAGACTAAGGGCTTCTGCCTTTCTTTGGCTCGGTAGAGTTCGAGTCCTCACAGTTTTTAAATATAGTCATAGGTTATTTATATACAAAGAAGGTACGACCAACTGCATTTCATTCTTTCGTTTTTTTCTCGTCGTAGGTAATCTGTCGTATTCATAATATCAGGTTCAATACTTAATTTGTGGTTCAGCCATATTCTTTTCTGACCCGAACTTTTTGTAGGGCAGAAAAAAGTTTTAAATCTTCTTTTTCTGGCTAATTGGCTATTCAAAAGCATTCAAAAAAATAAAAAAAGATGCTAGTACAACCATTTTCGCAGGAGAACCATGTCCAGTATACTGGACACTGGTATCCATTTGTTGAACATACAGGTACATACATTCTCCTATTCTCTTTGAAAGAGCGCTGCTTTTGGCGCTGTTAGGTTAATAGTCTTATAAAACACAAGTGAATTCGTTTTGACCCGAGAAAAAGTTTCTCGTGGTTGGCTGTAGCACATAGCGTTCAGCACCACAAAGGAAACAATACTAGAAGAGAGCATGCTTATACTGCCCACAATTCAACTACGTCATACGCTGATCCCCCTCGTGCTCCATGCTGTTGATAGATTCCCAGCATGTCCCAGTTTCATTTTTCTATGACTGAGCTTGAAGAGTGTCATGTCAAGCCACCTCTTGTTTTCTTTTTTTCCCTTCTATATTGAGCACGAAGTGCGCCAATGGCGTCTTGGTGTCGAGTGTACTGGAAATAAGTAATTCTTGCATTTCCAGCAAAGTTTTGATTACAAAGGATACATTTTTTGCAACGATGTATCAAAAAGACGTAACATAGCTTGTACGATTTAATGATGTCAATGGTGCAAAAATATCTCCTCAAACACTTTTGTATACTTGACCGCATCGTGTGCACGCATTTTCGCGTAGATTATGCAATTACTTCTAGTGGCCAATAAATAGGTGGGGCTGAAGAATGAACTACACTTAAAAACGTGTTATTCGACTCCTACAGAAGCTACACAAGTGGTTTCAGTTCTGACTGTAGCTCTGCTTACTTTTCTGCTTCACTTTTTTGTCATGTTTTAGTCAACACTAACTATATGTACTACCCTGCTGCAATCACCAAGTGTTGATTGCAGTAACTGTAAATAAGTAGTAATAATAAATAATATGTTCAATACACTAGTCATGGGGTAGGAAAAAAATATGCTTGGCAACCCCATAGTGAACGCTCCGAGATTGTACTGCCCACTTATCCCTTGTGGAAGCTCGTTCGCTTTCTTATTTCTACGTAGCGCTTATTCTTTGCGTCAATGCACATAAGGAGCTAAGTATAGTTCCATAGGAAAAAAAAACACACAAGTTGCTCGGGATGGACAGCACAGTTACAGTGTAAACTGGAGGAGTGGCTTTTGTATACCTTTTTTGTAATTTAGTGTTAGCATCTCATTTGCTGGCATCTCATTTGCTGGCATCTCATTGCAGGCGTCTTATTTTATAAGGTAACCAGCATAGTTGCGTAAACTGTACTTCAAACAATGTCTGCTTCAAGGGACAGCGTGCCCCTGATTGGTTTTGCACTACTACATGAAAACATTGATGAACTTCGCAACTCCGGATTATGCAGCATCGCGTGTTTGACAAAAGATTTGCTACACCTAGAACCATTGTGTCTTTATCTATGTTTTTGGCACATTTAAATCACCTTGATATATTAAAAATAGTAATAGATAAATTATATATGTAACGCTTCATCTGGCGAGATTTTATTGCGACATGTGAAAGGAAATTTTATAGTGTTATTGCGCACATTACTAGTGCTTTATGCAACAGATAGTCGAATGTGCAACGCTCTCCGCGTTGTTGATATATGTGTTGAAGGCCTGTGTTCCGATAAAGCAGCTATCGAATAAGGTCTTTGACGTACAATGTAAAGGCTAACATGCTTAACTTAAAAGCAATTTTAAACCCACGCTGTTTATTTAGGTATACATCTCAAACACGTATTGCTTCCTCTCGCGCCAGGATGTTGTCAGAATTCAGAGTTTGATTTTGCGACTGAAGAGTGAATGCACCATAATTATTGTCAATATTAGATTAGAAAATATTCATGATAATCCACCTTTTTACTCAATGGTCTCACTGATGTATGTGTAAACATGGGAACGGCAGGAACACCAATCATGCTGTAGCCAAAGAAAAAAAAATGATGCAGAACATTTGGTATTAGTCTACAAAGCACTTATCAATTGATAATAATTCATTAGTTGCTAATGTGAGGTAATTACTGGCAGCAATATGCTTTTATTTTTCCTTCCAGGAAAAAGAAAACTAATGTTCACGCTTGGTACCATCGTATACAGTGTTACACCTTCAATCCTCCCACAGCTCAAACAATACTGTAGGATGAAAATCTAAGTGAAATACACGCTTGATACATGTAGCATTTTATTTTCAACAGCCGAGTGTTTAAGCTTCATTTACAGCCTGGCCGACGGCCACTCCGAACTCGGAACACATGCGTCAAGTTAAGTGGAAACAAAGCATTGCCACATATATTATTGTTACGTGAATGACGAGTTGATAGACTGTCTTTAATATTGTCCTTGTATAATATTGCAAGAAGGGAAAAAGGAAACTGAGGAAGAGGTAAAGGAAAGGAGTTGGGGTAGGCCACCAGTACCGTTGCTTCCGCAGTCTTTTCGTGTGCGCCAATTAAATCTGCTTTTTTTCCCCCTTTAGGTCAGCAATAACATTTGTTTATATATTAATGTTATATAATTCGCATTTCTTCGCACAGTGCTAGAGTGCCCGAAGTGGTTTCGTTTGTAAATGTTACAAAGGAAAGCGACAATAAAATGCATCATCGAACTAGAATAGCATTCTGTTAAAAGCCTGCTTTTTTTTCTTTTTTTAAACTGTTCAACGTATAGGTAGGTCTGTTTCATGGAATCGGACGTTGTCAGCTTTTGAGTCTGAGTCGCCAGAGCTTCCTGTAGTTTGCCTGCCCTAATAAGAAGACTAGTGTTGTTGCAAAGTACCAGAGATTTTGCGGAACGCAATATAGATTTTAGGCGGCTTTTGCCACACTAAATGCTCATACTAAATTATTCATCACAGTTGATTGGGTTACGTTCTTGGTGCCTAGATGCACGCGATGAACTACTGGAGCAACAGCTGAGTTTTAGTGCCGGAAAGCAACACAGTAACACAAAATTTACCTGCGGCATTATTACAATTATGGTATACAACAGCATAACTCACTCATAACATTTTTAGTTGGCTTATCACTTTTAATAGATCACAGCAACCAGGTTTTACATTTATCAATGGAAACGTTCACTTGATACACTTCTGTGAAGACCCCTCGAGAGGTAAAGACTGACAAAATTGTTACCCAGCGTTGTGCATTTAGATGGCTTTTGTTTTCTTTCCGTTTATGCCTGCATTTTTATTATTATAACTGGACGTCACGACGTGTATTTAAAGAACGACCACTTTACGATGTAAAGAGACCCATGAAAGACACACTACGCGAAGACCTTCCTTTCCTGGTCAGCCCACAGGCAAAAAATGATTGAAGCCAGCCAAGCGCATTGTCATTCCATATGTGCCGGCCGCCAGTGAAGGGCTCTTCGCGATTCTCGGAAAATCAGGGGTTCAGGTGGTTCGCAAGCCTGTTTCGATGCTCACCCGCTTGCTACCACGGCCGAAGGAAGAAGCAACATGAGCGAGTAGTCTGCAAGTTGCCGTGTTCAGAGTGTCCAGCCAGCTACGCAGGCAAAAGCAAATGTTTCCGTTCAGAAAGCCTGTGAAGCGGCCGACAGGTCTGGACTGGCGTACCTGACGTGGGAGTCGGCCGCTGAACGCTAACGTGCGCCTTGCCGGGCAGCAATAAGCTTTCGCACCCACTCGTAAAGATTACGCCAACTTAAGAACGACGTCACGAAAGCAGAAGTGCAACGTGGCGCTTTTGCAGAGCCCTTGAGCAGCCCGACCATGTGATCAATTCCTACAGTTTTTTTGTTCTAGAAACAGAAAAGAATTTCGGAAGGAGGTCCTTGCGCGAATCCTGGCACATGTACAACACGCCAACAAACTTGAACCGTTCTCTAGGAACAATGTCATCAGTATACGTTCACAACTTTTGAAACGTGTTGGAAACGGAAAGCCGCAGCTTTGGCAAAAGAAGATACGGAGATGATTTTGTGACAAACACAGACCGATCCTGAGAAAATTACCAAGTCGTTCCTGACACCCCACGTCCTCTACAATTTTTCAAACTTCTTAAATATTCTACCGAGCCCAGCAGGTTACAGTCAAAATGCTTACATTTAAGTTTATAAAATTCTCACTCCACAACTTATTGAACTCGGAAATAAAAGCAAAAATAAATAAAAAATGTTTTGTGTAGTGCTGGCTGCTAAAGTGCTGCTGGTACTGCGCAGGTCATGGAGCTTGGAGAACACGGCTTTGACAATCGATTTCTATAATTTTCAATTATAAATATCTACTTAAACGTCGTATATATTTAAATATATATATATATATATATATATATATATATATATATATATATGTTGACTCCTATAGCTGACTCCTTCGCCGAGTCAACCCCTGCTTGTTCAACAACCCGTTTCAAGTGGTGGAGGTGCTGGGTACATCTGGTCCTCACCCTGGAACTTCGCAGCCGCACACTCCAACGACCTCTTACAATGACTGATCCGGGGCCATCTCATGCTGCTACTCCAGATCTCGCACCTGTGCCTGTCTTCTGCGCTGGCGCTCTCCGGCAGCGCGACCCCCCCATATTTGGTGGCACAGAGGACCAAGATGTGGACAACTGGATTGCCGAGTATGAACTGGTGAGCGCCGTCAATAAGTGGAACGCCGCCGATAAGCTCACAAATGTGAGTTTTTGCCTGACCGACGTGGCAAAACTATGGTACAGAAATCATCAAAGTGATTTCAGTACCTGGTCGGAATTGGCGAAAACCCTCGCGGAAGTCTTTGGCCGTCCGGCTGTCCGCCGCCTTCGTGCTGAACAGCGCTTGCGGGGCAGAGTGCAGAGAGCAGATGAAACTTTCACGAGCTACATCGAAGATGTGCTATTTCTCTGCAAGCTCGTCGATTCGACTCTGGACGAGGCAGGCAAGATCAAGAACATCATGAAAGGAATCGACGACGGTGCATTCCATATGCTGGCTGCGAAGAGTCCCCCGACGGTCGCCGAGGTGATTCAGCTCTGCCAAAGCTATGATGAGCTGCGTAGGCAGCGCGCTTCTACACGTTGCGCTGCGGAAGACACCGCGGACATCTTATCCCTCGACTATCGCCATGACACCGCCGACCACTCTGCGTTGATGCCAGTCATAAAGCAATTCATACGCGAGGAGGTCGCCCGGCAGCTATCTATAATCACAAGAACTACCGAGCCGATGGCACCCTTGTCGCCTTCGCTTCGCCAGGTCATTCAATCGCAAGTTGCCGAAGCATTGCCGCCAGCTCAGGCTCCCCCAACTGTTACCGCACCACTAACGTATGCAGCCGCAGTTGCTCGGCCACGTGCGCCAGCGTCTCCGGCCATCTACGAAGCTACTCGCCACGTTTATTCGTCGACGCCACCTTCCCGCTCGCTGACCATCCCGTCTCCGGCTGTATATGAAACAGGTCAGAACGTTTATATGACGCCGCCGCCTGCACGACCATTTACGGTACCTTATTCAGCGAACAGTGCCCCTATCGTCAGCCAATGGCGCACTCCAGATAATCGGCCGATATGTTTTTCATGTGGCATCCCAGGCCACGTAGCTCGTCACTGCCGTCGTCGCAGCTTCCCTTCTCACGAGATTGCAGGGGCCTCGCATTACATGCCCACCATGCCCACTCAGCCGCGATATCCCGTTCCTGCCGATCCACCTCTAGACGTACGTCCCGGTCGCCGACCATCCGGCGCAAGTCGTTCACCTTCTCCTCGTCGTCGATCTATTTCTCCGATGTTACGTCGCAACAGCCCACCGCGAGGGGAAAACTGACGGGCGCAGTTCCGGAGGCAAGAACTGCGTTGGCAGCGAAAATTTCAAGACCTAACTGCTGTCCCCCGAACGAAATCGAACTCTATATTGATGGCATTAAGGTGAACGGACTTGTTGACACTGGAGCTGCCGTATCTGTAATTAGCGAGAAACTGTGGCGAAACTTGAAGAAAGTGACCACACAACTTACCGACCTATCTTTTCAGACAGCTACGTCCCATCATATTCAGCCTTCAGCTTTGTGCACTGCACGAGTCGTCATTCAAGGTGCGATGTACGTCGTCACATTTGTAGTTTTATTCCGTTCTTCGCATGACGTTATCCTTGGGTGGGACTTTCTTTCGTCAAATTCTGCTTTGGTCGACTGTGCTCGTTGTGAACTCGCGTTATCTGTGCCGTGCTATGACCCCGACGATGGTGCTTCGTGTAGAGTGTTTGCTGCTTCTGACGTTGGCATTGCGCTTTTCTCAGCTGTTGTTGTCTCGGTGTCGTGTGCCTCCCCTCCGAAATCACCTGTGTTGTTTATGCCATCGGTCCCATCTGCGTGCCGTCGAAATATCATGCTTCCGTTTGCCGTCGTCATTTTTCGCAATGGTCACGCTGCCATTTATGTGTGCAATCCATCGGACAGCCCGTCATCCCTACTACGTGGAGAATGCCTGGGAAGCTACGAACCTTACGAGTGCATTCTTCCGGCTACTATACCCGATTCTGCGGTTTCGCTCCCAATTGGTGCTGTCACTCCTACCAACGCGCCTAATGATGCTCTGGACGTATTCTCGGATGCCATCGACTCTGAGCTCGCACCAACTCAGCGCGAAGAGATTATAAATCTTCTTCTCCGCTTTCGTTCTTCATTCGATCGTGACCAGTCAGGCTTAAGCCGAACCTCTGCGGTCGTTCACCGTATTGACACCGGTCAACAAGCCCCGCTAAGGCAGCGTCCGTACAGTGTGTCATCTGCTGAACGCCGTGTCATCGACGAACAAGTGGACGACATGTTGAAACGTGGCATCATCGAGCCCTCCAACAGTCCCTGGGCTTCACCGGTTGTTCTCGTCAGGAAAAAAGACGGATTAATCCGTTTCTGCGTTGACTACCGCCGACTCAACAAGATAACGCGCAAAGACGTATACCCTCTGCCGCGCATCGATGATGCTTTGGACTGCCTACAAGGAGCAGAGTTCTTTTCTTCGTTAGATTTACGCTCTGGCTACTGGCAGGTGCCCATGGCAGAGGGTGACCGCCCGAAGACAGCCTTTGTAACACCGGATGGACTATATGAATTCACCGTTATGCCCTTTGGCCTCTGCAATGCGCCTGCCACTTTCGAAAGGATGATGGATACCGTCTTGCGATTGCGAGGTCTGAAATGGAAAACGTGCCTCTGTTATTTGGATGACATTGTGGTATTTTCAAGCGACTTTGCGACCCACCTCAGCCGCCTCGAGCAAGTTCTTACGTGCCTTTCCACGGCGAGACTTCAACTTAACTTGAAGAAATGCCACTTCGGCGCTCGCAAGCTTGTAATTCTCGGCCATGTGGTTTCTAAGGACGGCATTCTCCCGGACCCTACGAAACTTAATGCAGTCGCGGCGTTCCCAAAGCCAACCACCATCAAAGAGCTTCGAAGCTTCATCGGCCTATGTTCTTACTTCCGGCGCTACGTCCGCAATTTCGCCTCCATTATCGCCCCCTTGACCAATCTTCTTGCCGGAAGTTCTGACTTGTCAGCGTGGTAGCAGGCGTGTGATGATGCATTTCAGGAACTCCGACGGCTCCTCACCACGCCTCCCATACTCCGACATTTCGATCCGTCTGCTCCAACGGAGCTTCATACGGACGCTAGTGGTGTCGGGCTAGGGGCCATACTGGCCCAACGCAAGGAGGGCTTTGACGAGTACGTCGTTGCCTATGCCAGCCGCACCCTCAGTAAAGCCGAGAAGAATTACAGTGTAACTGAAAAGGAGTGCCTCGCCATTATTTGGGCAATCGGAAAATTTCGGCCTTATTTATATGGACGTCCGTTTGATATTGTAACAGACCACCATGCGCTTTGCTGGTTATTTTCACTAAAAGATCCTAATGGTCGGCTCGCTCGTTGGGCATTGCGGTTACAGGAGTTCGATATCCGTGTTATCTACCGTTCTGGCCGGAAGCATTCCGACGCCGATGCCCTGTCACGTTCGCCATTGGCTTCAGAGCCTGTCGGCTCGCCTATCTCCACTAGTGCTGCCTTGGCCATCAGCATCTCGGACATGCCTTCCGAGCAACGCAAAGATGCTTGGATTTCTTCTCTTTTGGACTTTCTCTCAAACCGGACGCCCGCTCCAGTTTCCAGGACGCTTCGCCGTCAAGCAGGACACTTCGCTATTCGGGATAACCTGCTTTACCGCCGAAACTACAGCTCGATCGGCCGTAAGTGGTTGCTCGTCATCCCCCGACATCTGCGCTCTGACATCTGTGCCACGTTCCACGATGATCCGCAATGTGGCCACGCTGGTGTGTTAAAAACATACACCCGCTTGCAGCTGCGGTACTACTGGCGCGGTATGTACCGTTTCGTTCACCGTTACGTAAGGTCTTGCCTTACGTGCCAGCGACGCAAAATGCCCACTCAACATGCCACAGGTCCCTTGCAGCCGTTGCCATGTCCAGCACAAGCTTTCGATCGTGTCGGAATCGAACTTTACGGTCCGCTTCCCTATACTTCGAGTAGCAACCGCTGGGTCATTGTCGCTATCGACCACCTAACGCGGTACGCTGAAACAGCTGCGTTACCTTCTGCTACCGCAAAAGACGTTGCGTGTTTTATACTGCAAAACCTGGTTTTAAGGCATGGAGCACCTCGGGAGTTACTAAGCGACCGTGGCCGCGTTTTTCTCTCCGATGCCATCGAAGCGTTGTTGAGCGAGTGTCGCATCATACAACGCACTACCACAGCCTATCACCCGCAAACTAATGGGATGACAGAGCGTTTTAATCGTACACTTGGGGATATGCTGGCCAAGTACGCTTCATCCGACCAGTCAAATTGGGATAGCATACTCCCTTTTGTGACATATGCTTACAACACTGCAACGCAAAGCACCACTGGATTTTCGCCTTTCTTCCTTCTTTATGGACGCGAGCCATCATCAACAATGGATACCATTCTTCCTTATCGACCGGACCCTTCAGAGATGACTACCGTTTCTCGAGCAGCAGCACACGCTGAAGAATGTCGGAAGCTTGCTCGTGCGTTCACGTCACATGACCAGACGCGCCAAAAACATCGCCACGACGCGTCAACCACGCATATGAGCTTTGCTCCGAACTCACTGGTGTGGCTATGGATTCCTTCTACTACTCCAGGACTCTCCCACAAGCTTTCGTCCAGGTACCATGGCCCTTATTGAGTTGTACGCCAAACATCCCCTGTCAACTACCTTGTCGAGCCGCTGGATGCATCTCCGGACAAGCGCCGTCGGGGAAAAGAAATCGTACACATCTCTCGGCTCAAGCCATACCATGACCCTTCTGTCTACACTTGTCCTTAGGTCGCCAGGATGGCTCCCTCATCGGCCGGGGGTGATTGTAACGAGGGCAGTGGGCATGGAGCTCGAGGATAGAAAAAGAAGAAGACTTGCTGTGATCGCAGGCTTGCGTTCAGTTAGCCCTTGCGCTAAATAAAGCTCTCCTTCGCCGAGTTAACCCCTGCTTGTTCAACAACCCGTTTCATATATATATATATATATATATATATATATAGAACTTGAAGGGAAGGCACGACAGGTCCGGGTATTTTCTATATTGAAATAACTTGAAGATAGCACATAAGAAAAGGATCGTATTTACTAACGTTTCGGCCGTGGCACGGCCTTCGTCAGAGTAAGTAGGTATGATACAATGCAGCCGCTTTTATAGGCTCACGTGATGAACTCTCGGTATTGCAGCTAGGACAATCAAAGTAAAAAATGGTAATCTGTCAGGACCTTGTGTTGACATGACTGACATGTGACGGGTGCATGAATATAAAAGTTTCAAATTTCCTTGCGCATCGACACGTGGGGCACAGTATGGTTGGCAGGACATGTAAAAGAGCTCAGAGGTAAAGAAACCACGGTTGACTAATATACAATTTAATATACACTAAAATATTTTACTAATCTAAGAAGTCGTGTTGTTATAGTGCGAGACAGGTGAGCTTTCCTACGTTTTCATTGATACCTGAACGAATGGTGTTAAATTTGTGGATCAAGAAGGATTCCCTCACTTCCCTATCGTGATTTGTGTTTCATAGCAGATCTTAACAACGCTCATCCGGCGATTTCTTTTTCGCACTCATATTCACCTGTGAACATAAGCTTCCTTGATGTCATGGTCACTCTACGTAACGGGAAGCTGATAACTAATCTTTACAGGAAACCCACGGATAGGCAGCAATATCTTCACTTTAGTAGTAGTCACGTGAAACACAATAAAACTAGTATTCCCTACAGCCAAGCAGTCCGTTTTAAAAGAATATGCTCTGATAGCAGCGAATTTTCCCACCACTGCGAACAACTTCGGAGCGCGCTCGAAAAACAGAGCTATCCGGCCAGCATAATCACAGACGCCATCAAACGTGCAGAAGAGCTTGACCGTTCAGACCTGCTGAGTACTAACAAAAGACCCAAAGATTGTTCGCGGACTAATCTAATTTTGACACATGCGGCCTCAGCTCCAAATGTGAACCATATCTTAAAGAAACATTTTAACATTTTAATACAGAGCGAGCGGCTCAAAGGAATCTTTGCAGAACAACCACGCGTGGTCTACCGACGATCGCGGAACCTTCTTGATTTACTAACCTCATCTAAAACCACGTGTTCACATCATGAAGGCTGTCATCCCTGCAACAAACCACGTTGCAAAGTGTGCGCGCACATGACGACATCTAAAACAGTTTCAAGTACATCGTCCAGTTTTTCTTTAAAGATAAATGGGAACTACACGTGTGATAGTATCAACGTCATCTATCTTCTCGAGTGTTCAACTTGCGGTGCTCAGTACATAGGTCAAACAGAGACAAGTTTCAGAATTCGTTTTAATAATCACCGTGCACATGCCGTAAGCCTCCCTAATCTACCGCTGTCGAAGCACGTCAGTATGCCTGGCCATGGTTTCGACAAAATTAGGGCCACGATTATTCAGTCCGGTTTTAAGACAAATCACGATAGGGAAGTGAGGGAATCCTTCTTGATCCACAAATTTAACACCATTCGTTCAGGTATCAATGAAAACGTAGGAAAGCTCACCTGCCTCGCACTATAACAACACGACTTCTTAGATTAGTAAAATATTTTAGTGTATATTAAATTGTATATTAGTCAACCGTGGTTTCTTTACCTCTGAGCTCTTTTACATGTCCTGCCAACCATACTGTGCCCCACGTGTCGATGCGCAAGGAAATTTGAAACTTTTATATTCATGCACCCGTCACATGTCAGTCATGTCAACACAAGGTCCTGACAGATTACCATTTTTTACTTTGATTGTCCTAGCTGCAATACCGAGAGTTCATCACGTGAGCCTATAAAAGCGGCTGCATTGTATCATACCTACTTGCTCTGACGAAGGCCGTGCCACGGCCGAAACGTTAGTAAATACGATCCTTTTCTTATGTGCTATCTTCAAGTTATTTCAATATATATATATATATATATATATATATATATATATATATATATATATATATATATATATATGCGTGCGTACGTGTGTGTATGAGAGAGAGAGAGACAGGGCAGTTTGCTTTGCTAATAAGCACCTGAAGTAGCAGATTTAAACTACGTGTAGTTGAATTGCTGCTTCGATCTGCGTTCGTGCCATCGTCATTCATGGAGCGTGCTTGTCTTGGAAATTGATACTACAAAGAAATAATTGAATGAATTCAAGCCATCCTGCCTGGGTTTGTGCAAATATGCTCATTTTCACAACGGTGGTTAATTTGAACGCGTGGAGATACTTTTGTATCACCCGAAAAGCTAAAGCACTACAAAAAATTTGGTAAGGGTCAGAACCCCCTCATGCACATATGGTTACCATCCTGAACGTCACAAAAGTGCACATTGAAGGCCTTGATGCATTTACTAGTGCACTGTGTGCTTAGTATAACTCTTAGCGCACACAAAATATTCTAGGTGTGAAGGTGTCATCACTCAGCGTGGAAATGCAAATTATCTAAACTATGTATCCTTTTTTTACCGACATTGCCCAAGTCCCGTCCCTCTGAGGCTATGCTTCTGAATAATGGCGCAGTGTATAATATTGTGGATACACTTGTACTCGAGCAAATATAGGAATAGACAGCAGTGATGTCGTCAATCGTATGTTTTAATGAGTCTTTCTGTCGTCAAAGTTTTATAGCTACCACCACAAACCGAATCACAGTAACCAAACTTGTAGTCAATTTGTAGTAACCCAATTCGTACTCAATTCGTAGTCAATTTGTAGAATTGAGTCATGTAAAATACTCCGAAAACATTGAGCGTTTAAAATATTTCAAGAAAAGTGAAATATTTTTGTCATTGATAGAGTGGTGGCCTATAGCAAGAAGCATATCTGCAAAATACGGCGCAGTTAATTTGTAATCAAAGATGCGCTGCGATTCAATATTATGATATAATCTGTAATGTGTCTAAAAATATAAACAACTTTTGATACTCATTGTGTGCTGTTAAGGAATCAATAAGAAATGAGTTTTTTTAGATAACACAAATACTCAATTGAATGTGTAAAAGTATGTGCATGTCCCGATTCAAATGTACAAGACTATGTTGTGCAAATCTGGAAACTTTACCAGCAAAGGAAGATGTCTAGATCATAACAATACAAGGCACGTATATGCATGCACAATATAAAGTTATATTCACTGTAAAGATTAAAAAAAACGAGAAAAATGAAAAATACCTTGCAAGTACTTTTTTTTTGTCCTTATCAAGCCCCAACAAATTTTTTTTGGTGTGAGAAAGATCCTTTCACTGTTTCGGAACCATAGATTAATGAAGCTACATCTTTCAGTTTTGTCAAGCATGGAACCATGGTAGTGCTATGAAAACCTCATTACTATCGAAACTAACTACAGCTGCGAAAATTGGGCAGACCCCTGTCCAAGGCTGGAGGGCGTGGATGCATGTGTTTTTGTACGCGCACACATACAAATTACACGCACGAACATAATGAAGTATCGTTAAACACCTGCTCCTCCCTTCCCCTCTAGAAAAAAAAGTTCTGTACATTGTGCTGCCCCAGAGAAATTGAAAAAAAAACCTATAAAGAAACACGAATAATTACATATATGCAAATGCTTACGACAACAATGTAAGTACCTATATGATAAAAGAAAGTGTCGTCAGCAAGACTCATATTTGTAGTAGCTTAGGCACCTAATAGTTTATTACGTGCTTCTAAACGATCCCACAACCACCGTATGCCTCATGAAAAGCAAGAAAATCATGGTCGGTAATGCGCTCAGTAAGAGTTAGAATATCTTGAATCGGATTCGCTGCACTTTCATAATATTAAAGTAGAACGAAAACGAAAAATAATGCTTAACGTATAATATCTTTGTTATTTCAGTACTGTGGACAATATCGCGGTTTTTAGTAATGCCGGTGATGATTCACGGAAAAAAAATCTAGAGATGTAAAAGAAGAACACATTAAAAATTGTTAAAGAGAGGCCCGAAGAAAACAAAGATATTAATAGGTGGTCCGGCGAAAACGTGGAATTAAGGTTACTAGCAATAAAGCCACCCCTCCCCTTATGTTTCTCGCATTTACAAAAAAATAAGGTTAGATTGATTCGCAATTAAACGTTAGTCAATTGCAACACGTGCTCGGTAATCAAATTGCCGATAAGCTTCAAGCATAAATTCAATATATTCCAGTAATATCTTACGGGCATAAAACACGAATAAACTACTGCACACGGCCTGAAAAACATCACGAGGCTTGAGTGGTACCGCAAGATCCAATAAAGTTTACATACAGAGAGGGTAGACACGCCCGCACGCACGCATTGCTCATATCACTATATTATTGTAATGAAATAAATCATGCAGGAAAACCTCTCCCTTGTGCCCGTTTCATCGGTAAGAACACGAGGGAATAGAACATACAGGCACATCATAAAAAGAGAATACGCAAAAAGAATGTTCAATAGCAAATGCGCAGTAAAACCAGAACCAAAATATGGTGAGACGTAGAGCAGCCAACATAAGGCCTTATATGAAGCGAGCGAGTACAAAATAGAAGCACTGGGTCACTGGCTGCATGCTGTGGTTATCTCTGCCAAAAGCAGGGCCGGAATCCTGCCGCGTACCCGACTGGGACACGATTTTGATTCCTCCACACTTGTCCCCACACTAGCACTTCAGCAAGAAAAACCTGCTCCCGCAGTAATGATTATCTCTTATCCCTCCGTCAAGCCGACAACTGAGTGAAAAAAAAAAAAGGGGGGGGGGTAGACTTTCCAGGCAGAAAAATGTTCATTCTCCCTCGTTGGGAGCTCAGCTGAGCCTCCGACCATGGTTGAAGTCCATTCTATCCCCCTTCCCCCAGCGTGTCGTTTGTGGGCATGTGGTTTGAGGAAGGCGTTCGCCGAATTTTCATTGTGCGGACGACGACGCCAGAGGACCTTGCTGCCTCCGCAGTCCGCCTACCTCGAGGCGAACCGTTGCTCGCGTTCAACGAGATAACAAACAACTTCTGTCTGCCAAGATGGGCATTCCCCTCCCACACCCTGATATGAGTAGGGGACCGGGCAGTCACCATTGCACCATTACAAGCCCATGCGTATAGTAAGATTGGATGTGATATAAATTCCTAAGTATTATTTGTATGAGGTTCCTTGATCTCACGGGAGATTATTTGAGTAGTATACGCGAGAAGAATTAGGTGACCTAAATATATGCTTAAATTTACATATGTTAATATTTAGTTTGATTAGCCACAAGCTGCACCAGTTAGATATCATATTTAAATCGGAGTGTAGGTGATTACAATAGTCGTCTGAAGTAATTTCTGTGAAAGTATCATAATCATCAGCAAAAAGGTGGATCTTAGAAGTTACTTGATAGGATAGGTCAATAATATTTATTAGAAGCAACAAAGAACCAAGGACCAACTCTTGGGGCACCCCTGAGGTAACAGGGTACATTTATGAATTGTAGTCGTTACCGGTAACGTATTGTAAGCGATCAGCAAGAAAGCATCCGGCCTATTTAATAGGTTAATGTCAAGATTTAAGTTCCGTAACTTGTGGATGAGAAGTTTATGACACACTTTATCGAATGCTTTTGCAAAATCTAAAACAAATTCACTCAGCGGACGATAAACGATCAAGAATTAGATCAGTGAAACTTGATCAGTGAGTTGAGTCTCACATAATTATGATTTCCTAAAACCGTGTTGTGAAGGCAAAAAGAAGGTGTTATTTTCAAGAAAACTGAGGCTGCTGATGCTTCTGATTACGAAGTATTATATAGTAGTTTGATGCACGTGCTGGTAAGAGAAATGGGGTGATAGTTGGTTTCTAAGCTTTTCTATCCTGATTTGAGAAGTGGAACTACCTCCTCTACCTTCCACTGATAAGGTAAAGTACCTGTGTGGAATGATAGGCTCCATAGAGCTGTAGATTGTTGTAAAACATGCAAATGCAAAATACAACGCAGCTCGTTTGTTAAAAAATATGTTGTAAGAGTGTATTATGATCTATTTCCACAATGTGCCTAACAAATACAAAGATTGTTAGACATTCATTGCGCACACATATAAAATGTATGCGCGAAAAATCAAGCACGAAAGCCGTCACAAATATGTGCAACCTATGTACATATCCCGATACAAGTATAAAAAATTATGGCGCACACAAATTTACAAATTATACCTATGAACAGATGCAAATGCCAAGATCATAAAAAAGGTAGGTACAAAAGGTAGGCACACACGCGTCAATATGTTCAAGCACTGTATTCAGTAATGAATGCACTTTGTATACATTCAAACAAAAGATAAAAAATAAAGTATTCACAAGTGCTTTCATTTCTTGTCTTTATAAAGCCTCAGCAACATTTTTATCTTTATGAGATAGAGCCCATCAAACGACGTAAACATTACCATTGCAGTAACTTCTTCAGTTCTTTCAAGCATAAAACCACAGGAATTCTCAATTTCGGCGTCTTGTTGGTGCCAGAACTCACTTCAGCTGCAAAAATCGCACACACCCGTGGCGTAGGCAGTGCTGGGGTGAGGGGGGTTGATGATTGATTTGTGGGGCTTAACGTCCCAAAACCACCATTTGATTATGAGAGACGCCGTAGTGGAGGGCTCCGGAAATTTTGACCAACTGGGGTTCTTTAACGTGCACCCAAATCTGAGTACACGGGCCTACAACATTTCCGCCTCCATCGGTAATGCAGCCGCCGCAGCCGGGAATCGAACCCGCGACCTACGGGTCAGCAGCCGAGTACCTTAGCCACTAGACCACCGCGGCGGGGGGGGGGGGGGGTGTGCTTGTGTACACGTACACATGCAAAGAGATGCACCAGCATGCATGAGGAACGGTAAAGCCTCCTTTACGCTTTTTTTTTTTTCAAGCAACTCACAACGGGCCAGACGGGCCAGGTACCGGAGAATCTCATGTTTTCTTGCGAGTGGCGAACACACATCTCAGCCATTCTGCCAGAACCGCCTTGAAAGGTTACACCAGATAAGGAAGACGCCTCACGTTGCCGGTAACTCCACAAAGGACAACCAGTGGTCGCCCGCCAGTTTCACAGAATGCCCGAATGGGCGCTGGCTATCGTAAAAAAAAAAGGGTATCAGCCGGAATTTCGGCTTGTTTTTATTTTATTATTTTATTGTTTTATTTATTGAATCGTACAACACAAAAGATCATCATACTGCTTGGACCCATAGCCAAAGGCTAGTCCTGGGTCCAAAAAGAAAATGTGTACAGTGATGCAGGCTTACTGTTACATAAAAAAAACTAACACTCAAAAACACAGGCTGTTGTACAGTAATACTACAAGCATTTTTTAGCATGCGATCTTCGTGCCAAACGACAATAAAATCAATAATCGCAATAGTGTCAAAAGGTGCACCAACGCAAGCATATCATTAAAGTGTACATAATAACATAAACAAGACAACTCAAAGACATATTAAGTAGTCAACAATACCAGTATGCGTATTCCCAAATGCAATACAGATACAACATTCGTTGCTAGGCCACAACAAGATTCACAATCCAGAACAACGGCACGCATTTTGAAAATTGCACACACCAAATAACCATCCAGCTCCTATGATATTTCTGTGACTGCAACGCGACATGCCAGGAAACAAAAAAAAATCACAAAGTTAGCTCGCATCATTCAAGCTTAGATAAAATTTTCTTATAGAAGTGTTAAATTTGGGGCTTTCTTTATTTCAGGCGGCAAGCAGTTCCATATTTTTGCTCCTATAAACGGCAACTGACGCTCTCCATACTCGTTGTTTGTGGGGGGCAGATTGAAGATACCACACGCAGCATTTCTAGTGGGCCGAGAAGCAGTGTAGAACAAGGATGCATCGAAAGGGTTGTTGTGCCGTATGATATTATTTACGCAGCAAGCTGTCTTTGCTTTACGCAATGCATCAAAAGGTAAAATTTGCATGTCGGTAAACAGTGGTTTACTCGGATAATCATGCTTAGAGTATGTTATTGTTTTTAGAGATCGTTTCTGTAATATTCGAATAGGTTCTAGGTAAGTCTTATAAGTTCTTCCCCAAGATTCAATGCAGTATGTAATGTAAGAGCGAATGAATGCGAAGTATAATGTTCGTAAAATGTCTCTATCGAAGTAGTTACGGGCCTGCAGTAAAGCATAACATCCGGACGCCAACCTAGTGCAAACTTCCGTTATGTGGTTTTGCCAGTTTAAGTGGTTATCGAAGTAAACGCCAAGGTACTTGTAAGAGGTTGCATGAAAAAAAGAGTGGTTGTCGATAGCTATATTGATGGAGTTAACATTTACAGTCTTGTTACGAGAATGAAAAATTGTATATTTAGTTTTCTTAGTATTAATTGTTAATTTGTTGGCACAAAACCATTTGGAAATTCTTGATAACTCCGAGTTTGTTTCAGATTTAACTTCCTCGATATTGTTACCTGTAATAATTATAGCTGTGTCATCAGCGTACATCAGAACGTCGGAGCAATGTAAGGATAATGGCAGATCGTTTATATACATGGAGAAGAATAAGGGCCCAAGGACGGATCCTTGTGGAACACCAGTTTCTATACGTTGAGGTAAAGAACATATATTGTTAATGCGAACAATCTGGTACCGATCACGAAAAGAACTTGAGAATAGGTCAAACGATGTACCTCTAAAACCGTAGTGCTTTAATTTGCCTAAGAGTACGGAGTGATCTACGGTGTCGAATGCTTTTTTTATGTCTAAGTGCACGACAGCCACCAGTTTGTTATTTTTTAGGACGGAGTTAATTGCTTGTGTTAGAGACAGCACCGTGGTTGATGTTGAGTGCTCGGAACGAAAACCGTGCTGTTGTGGGAAAAGTATGTGGTATTTATCTAGGAATATATGTATTCGGGTTGCAAGAAGTTTCTCATATAGATTGTTAAGGACGCTTAGCACGGATATTGGCTGATAACTAGATGGGTTAGTGGGCTCTCCGTCTTTGTATATTGGTGCGACCCTAGCTTTTTTTAGAGAACATGGGTACGTAGAGGCATGCAGAGAATGATTGAAAATGTTACATAAGATAGGGCACAGGATATCAATGTTTTCCTTAAGAAACCGCACCGTGATTCGGTCTAGTCCGGCAGCCTTATTCGTAGACATGTTTAATACAACAGCTTCAATATCCTTGGATTCAATATCATACATACAGAAAGTGTTGGGTAAAGAGTGTCCGTGGCCCCGCCGCCGTGGTCTAGTGGCTAAGGTACTCGGCTGCTGACCCGCAGGTCGCGGGTTCGAATCCTGGCTGCGGCGGCTGCATTTCCGATGGAGGCGGAAACGTTGTAGGCCCGTGTGCTCAGATTTGGGCGCACCTTAAAGAACCCCAGGTGGTCGAAATTTCCGGAGCCCTCCACTACGGCGTCTCTCATAATCAAATGGTGGTTTTGGGACGTTAAGCCCCACATATCAATCAATCAATCAAAGAGTGTCCGTGAAAGCGGTACTCGGTTGAATTGTCAAACTTTGCTGCTAAGGCCGGACCGATGCTCGTGAAATATAGATTAAACCTGTCAAGAATACTTGCGTCTATGCAGTCGGGAAGAACCTGCTGTTTTGGGTTGTTGCCAGTAACTTCTTTTACTATTTCCCATATTTTTTTTTTAGTATTACCATTTGCGTGCTGTATAAGGTGGCTATAATATTCTTTTTGGCGTATTCTAATATCCGACACTGATTTATTACGCATCATTTTGTAATTACGCAGGTAATACCCATTGTGTTTATTCTTCTTTCATTTATGATACTAGTAGTCTGTTTGTTTTCGGTTGGAGAGGATGTAATCAGTCATCCATGGGCACTGTTGAAGTTAAAGCCACTCCATCGCGTCTTCTACCAGAAAACGCATGGAGAGGCTTTAGACCGGGCATTCTCGCTTCCAGCCAGCTGCAGGGGTGCCCCCCCTCCCCCCCCCCCCCCCCCTATACTTGACGGCGCGTGCGGGACTGACTGACTGTCGGGGCAATCAGTGCGCCCGCGCACTGGTTACCTGTCCTTTGTGCTCCTCACCCCTTTTATGGCTCACAGCGGACTCGAAAGCCGGCGCTTGGACCATTTGGACCGTGCTGCGCGCAAATGCCTTTCCTGAAAGTTAACTCCGTTCCCTGTTACGTACGCTTGGTATTATGGCTACCGTGGATATAACAAAGTGCAAATAGGGTAATTTGTTCCTAAAAAATTCAGCCGCCCTGCCTTTCAGCATTATATCTCTCTTTTTTAACTTACTTCCTTTCATATTTTTTGTTTCTATCGCTAAATTGGCACGCATCTCATGATTATTATGCTTGCAGCAGTCACATACCTTCGACATCCATTTACGTCCCGTAATACCATATTTGGTATATGTGAAGCTAGCGCAACGGCCGTGAGCGCGTCATGAGTGTGGGATGTAGTGAGGTTGTTACATGACACGCATTTCATGGTTTCCATGTTAGGGTCCGTCGCTTGTGTTTCCCATGCAGTCATGTCATACCATAGCATTTTTGCAATATGTCATATGAAAGACACCACCGCAAGAGCAGCAAGACCATGAAATGTAAATCATGACATTCCTGACATACATATCAATAATTTCTCTTTATGACTAGTCACTTATGCTCGTAATACAGTCATGTTATGACATACTAATATTGGTATTGATACCATTATCGAAGCGGTCAGGAGGGCTAAAAGTCGTAGGTGGCTAGATAGATAGATAGATAGATAGATAGATAGATAGATAGATAGATAGATAGATAGATAGATAGATAGATAGATAGATAGATAGATAGATAGATAGATAGATAGATAGATAGATAGATAGATAGATAGATAGATAGATAGATAGATAGATAGATAGATAGATAGATAGATAGATAGATAGATAGATAGATAGATAGATAGATAGATAGATAGATAGATAGATAGATAGATAGATAGATAGATAGATACTTTAAGTCACCGAAGTTCGCCAAGAATTGCTTCGCGCACAAAAACTTATCAGTGCTCGACGCAAGCGTCGAGGTCATCGCAATCATTCGTAGACTTCGAGATTGTCTCAGGCTGTTCTGCTGAACTTACTCGCAAATCCTGCTGTGGCAGCCGCATCACAATGTAGGCGAAATTCTATAGGGCATGTACAGTCACGGCATAAGTTTATGGACCTCGCGAGTGCGTGCTAGGCTCCCTTTCCACGCCCCCTATCAGTATGTCACCTACCGTCGAACGCAGCGCTAGCTATACCGGAAACGCGTATTCGCGGTATTCACTGGAATATCGATTTTCCACATGCTGTGCAGAACAACAACAGAGCGATGTATTCACGCAAAGCGCTCATGTGCGGTACTTTCACTCTAATAGCAGGAGCTACGATGGCGTGCTTCGAATGGTGTGTCGTCGGCTATCATTTTGAAATAATTGTGACTGATGAGTTATTCAGATAGACTGCCCTCGATACCGAAGCATGAATCCGCGGCTGCCGAAAAGTGCATCCCGTAAAAGAGTGAACGGTGGGAAATATTCTTGTTCACTGGGAAAGCAGTCAGGCCTTTCAAATATGCATGCGCCTTGGGTGTAGTGCTGCTTTCGATCGCCGCTCATGTGGCAGAAAGGTCATAGAGAGGCTCTAGGCGACGCGCTTGTGTTATCCGCAAACATTTGTGGTCAACCGTACTTAGATATTATTGCATGTTAAAGAACACGACAGTGTAAAATTTTCCGCAGCGCCTCCACTTCTGCGGCCCTTGTTATAATCATATTGCTACACACACCCTTTGTATGTTGCATGTCGCTGGCCTACTGCACGTGTAGATAATGCCTTACGAAAACAGCACCAGAATATCTGAGAGCATTCGTGGTTATTTCAGGATTATCTGGTGGTCTTGAGCGTGCAGACGCGAACACCTGAGTTTATTCTCGAACAAACGCTGCCAGCAGTGATAACGCTTGAATATTCGGTGCCGAATGTATAAATGCCGACGCGTCTTGCCACGTCTCAGTTTATCGAGGGCCGACGCCCCGTTTGCCAATGTCAGTGCATGTTCCTGTATTTTTGCATTCGGTTCCTCAGTCACAAATCTAGCTGTATAAAGTTTCATCTCGGACACGCCGCTGGCTGCCTTTATCCACATCATGACTACGAGATAATATTGTGATTTTAGGACGTAAAAACAATTGTTTTGTTCACATTACGCACAATGCGAGCGTACTCTTCTTAATTTGTGAGCTTATGCGAACAGCAATGCTAGAAGGAGAAATCACTGATGTAAAAAAAGAAGCATTCAGCGGATGATGACATTGCTGAAGGTTGAGGAAATTTATTGTTGCTATCAGAGTAAAGCACACTCTGCTTGTATTTTTGGTTAGCGTTCGGGGCGTAAGTTACCCGATTAGTGAGTTTTTTTTTGCCAGACCAGCTGCCGATTTCTCTCACCCCTACGCGAAAATACATTAGATAGAGGCGTATATGAAAATAGTAGCTTTCTGTCCTCTACGTAGGCCTATATACAAAATGGGCCACGAAAATATCGCCACCAGCGTTGTTGTGCCTGCGCACTTTGTACAGTATTCAAAAACCGTATTTTATGGGATGATAAAACTGCATACTGGTATTTTCATTACATTTCACTTTCATTTCTTAAAAGCCCCATTGAAGGGGTACTACATAGGGAATGGGTATATACACGAAAAACAAAAGCCATGTTTTTATACAATGTGAAGTGATCTGTTAAAGTGGTCAAAGATATCGAAGGAATACCATTTTAAAATAATTGTGACTGATGAGTTATGCAAATAGACTGTTCTCGATGCCGAAGCATGAATCCGCGGTTGCCGATGAGCGCATCATGCAAAAGAGTGAATGGTGGGAAATATTCTTGTTCATTGGGAAAGCAGTCAGGCGCTTAAAATATACATGCGTCTTGAGCATAGTGCTATGATGGCTGTGATGTCATTGGAAAGGCCGTTCCAGTCTGTTGCTTCACGAAAAAGAATGGAGACGAAAAAGTGACGGTGTGGGCACGTGGGCGAGCAACTTGTTGCGAGACCAGTGCGAGGGAAAATGGAGGAGAATGTACGGTGGCTTGTCGAGGGAGCTGTAAAAAAAAAAAATTGTGAAGAAGACAAAGTGCGGCGACGAGATGCGAGTAATGATAATTTCGATTCTGTTTTCAGTGCCGATATGCTGACGTCATATGAGTACTTGGAATGAATAAACCTTGTAGCTTGATTTTGAAGCGACTCGAGTGGATTGATCAGATATTGTGATGAGGGTTCCAAATGGGGTATGCATATTCAAATTTAGACCTGTTGAAAGACTGATAGGCGAGCAGTTTTACATCTTGAGCGGCATGGTACACAAGGAGTTTTAACAACCCGAGTGCTTCATTGGCAGATGAAATGATGTTCGTAATGTGAGTCGCCCCGGTTAAATCACTGCAATCACTCCAAGATATTTGTAGGAAGGAACTAGTTTAACGTTAGGAAAAGCAATTCGGTAAGAAAAAATGAGTGAATTCTTACGGCGGTGGAGAGAGACAGTTATGCATGTATTAGGGTTTAGTTCCATTAGCCATACACCATTCTCGCACACTTCACAAGTCAGCTTGGAGAGATGCGTTATCGGAAACGTTAGTAATAGTACGATAAATTTTGCAATTCTCTGCGAACATACGAATATTAGACGAGACATGCAATGGTAAATCAATAATGTGAATTAAGAACAACAGTGGACCAAGTACAGCCCCTTGAGGAACACCTTAAGTTATGTGGTAGCACTGAATATTATTATTATTATTTATTATTTAAGACATACTGCAGTACATACTGCAGTATGCTTACATACTGCAGTATGCTTATTATCGAAGACGGATTCTAAGTGATTAATTAAGAAATGTTTAACCCTTGCTAAAATACTAGGATTTAGATGCAACGCATGAAGTTTTAGTAGTAGACGATCATGAGGAATTTCGTCGAAGGCTCTTGAATAATCTAAAAAGAGGGCGTCAGTCCGTAAGTTAGAATCCAGCGTTACATGTAGGTAATGAACAAATACGGCTAGCAGCGTTTCGCGCGAAAATCCTTTCCTGAAGCCATGCTGTGATGGATGAAAAAAGTGGTTAGAATGAAGAAAGTTCATGTTTTGTTTATATATATTATGTTCAAGCATTTTGCATGGCACAATGGTTAATGAGATGGTGCGATAATTTAATGGGGACCTTTTTATTAGCAGATTTGTAAACTGGAACAACATTTTCCTGTCTTCTGGCGTCTCTCATAATCATATAGTGGTTTTGGGACGTTAAACCCCACATATCAAATCAAACATTTTCCTGTTTTCAGTCAACACGTAGCATGCCTGTTGAAAGTGACCGTGAAAACGATAAACATAGATAATCTGCACAAATATGTTTCGCGTTTTTGAGAACTTTTGATCTAATATTGCTACATGCATGCATATTGCTACATGTATGCAAATCAAGCGGAGACAACCCTTCGTCTTCCTCGTCAGACGCACACGCGCGCCACCTTCTAGAATATCAATATGCATGCATGTAGCAATATCATCCACACCAGCCCATGACCAGAGTTATATATTGTCTGTTAAGGATAAAATACCGGATGCAAAAATGTAATTGGTGGCATGGTACATTCAAAAGTGGCATGGGGAACAGATAATGACACTTCAGTTTCATGAATAAACACTGATGCACAGGCGGTGTTGAAGACATGGCCGCATTCAGCGTCTGTTAGGGCATCACCTGACACGTTTTATAAGGTAACAGAGCGCGTGTCATGAGAGTTTATATTGCCAGAATTTTTTCGGGTTGTTCTCAAGCATGTTGGGCAAGTCATGGTGAAAGAATGAGTGTTTATAATGACGGATCGTTTCCAGGTGAACGCTTTCAGCGTCTTTGTACGCATTCCATGCATCAGGTGTGTTACGGGACTTGGCTGCGCGTAAGCGCCGTTTCTTTTTATTTTATGATCGCTTCAGTGTTTTACCGAACCCGGATTTGGCTGAATTAGTAGAGATTGTAATTAGAGAAATGTATTTCTCTACTAAATTATTTAGGTCATCTTAAAAATGTGCCAGTTTTCGTCTACAGTACGAGAAGAAAAGGTGCTTTCAAATTTGGGATAAAACTGCCTTAAGTCATGGTTACTTTCCCTTATCATATAAACGAATAGTTTTTTAACAGTTGGGGTCAAGAGAGGTTTTACCACAAAGTGTACCTGAATAACCTTGTGGTCACTGATTTCGGGAAGGTACGTAATGGATGAGATGCCTTCGGGGCAATCTGTTACGACAAGCTCTAGAATATTTTGGCAGTTACTGATAACACGAATTGGTTGTGTGACCACTTAGGATAAATTAAAGTTTAGGCGCACCTCAAGAAACTCGTTCAATATCTTTGATGTAGCCACTTGAGCGTCCATGTTTGACCAAACGATTTTAGGAGAATTGGTCTCCAAACAAAATAACATGCATATTAGGGTGATTGGTTGTTATATCATTAAGAACGTTGCTCAGCTTGAAAGAGAAGTCTGGAGCACTTTGAGGGGGCCTGTAGCAAACGCCTAGTAAAATCGAATGAGGTGAGGCATGACAGTTGAGCCATTTGATTTCTAGATCAGATACAAAGTTCACAAATGTACAGGATATGTTTTGACTGACGGAAACAAGTACCCCTCCACCCCCCCCCCCCCCCCTCGTGCCCCTGCGATTGTTTCAAGAAAGTTTAAAGTTTGGTAGTTCAGCGAGGACTTTACTGTCTGTTACGTCTCCTGTAAGCGATGTTTTAGTTAATATTAAAAAATTGCTGTGAGATGACGAAACCAGATTAGAAATGATGTCACATTTTGGAAGAAAACAGCGCTTGTTAGTGAAGATAGCTGAAAGCGACTAGTTTGATTACGGAGAATGCCTTGGGTGGGCAAGCACATGTTGATGACTGGGTAATTGCAATGATATTTCTTCAACAGATTCTGTTGAATGGTCAAACACGTATCGTTTAGTTCCAGTGTGCAATATTTTGAAGCGCAGATAATAGGACAAAGATATTGATTTGGCGAAAGCGATAAGGTGGTGGCGAGCAAGTCTGATGGACTGCGAGAAATCCTCACCGACGCTGTATTGGCTTCCTTTAAATTTAGGACCATTGCGAAGGAAGGATTCTTTGGTTTTGAAAGAGTTGAATTTTACAATGAGTGGCCGAGCATGGCGCTCTGAATGGCGTCCAAGACGATGTGCACGTTCAATGTGATTGCGATTACCGATGACGTTCAAATGCTCTTTGCGGTGGCGAATGACAATTTGGCGTAACCTGTTTTCGGCATCTTACATTTTTGAAGCAAGGCGATCGAGCTGGCCTGCCATTTGACCAGTGCCTGATCTTGCTGTATTTAAGTTAGTTGGTAAAGTTGAGATGGCTTTGTAACGCTCTTCTAAATCTGTCATGTGCTTACATAGGTTAGATAGGGTTGGTCTGTTGCTTGTAACTTGCATTTTAAGCCTAACACTTCGGTGATCAGCTTTGACGGGCCAGAAGTTAGCTTTCCTAACTTCGTGATTACGTCCTTGAAGTAGGCATGGCCAGGGCTAATTTCTATATCACCCGACAAAAGCAACAAAACTTTAAGGAGATTAATGCATTCAACAACAATTGTAGCGCAGCCCCGGGGGCTCGGCAGCTGTATTAGAAAGTAGTTGCTTGATTTCTTCCCGAAGAAATGATCCGGTCCACTAATCTGCATGGCGAAGCACAGCGGAATATTGGTCTGCGCTGAAGCGCAGCCACCGAGCCCACAGATCACGAGAGACGACAGGGGTGGTTTTATAGCTAACGTGGGCGACGATGTAGCCGCCAATGGCATTTTTCGTGGAAAATGCAGATCCAGAGTAGGTAGTGGCGGCGCTGTTGAACGCAATGAATCAGTTGTGACAGGTGGAGGCAAGGGGCATGCGCCGGACTGACTGCGGTAGATTCTTGGGGTGGAGGTGGCTTGAGGAAACGCCACGATTGCGGATAGAAGAATTCCCGTCAAGAAACCGTGAACCTGCATGGCGAAGAACAGTGGATTAGTAATCTGCGCTGAAGCACAGCCACCGTGAGCTCACCGTGTTTGCGACATCGTGTAAAGGCTTATTATTGAAGCTCGTGTGGTCAGATGACAACCCGCAAGCTGGTCGGCAAGCTCAACAGTGACTCCCATCAATAACTGAAATGACAAGCAGGAATCACTGTCAGAGAATTGTCTACAGAGCTGTTCTGTTCAGTAGCTAAAACAAACCCCCAAAACGTTCCTTAGTTGTAAAGTAATTTACTCTGGCAAAGAAGGGCAACACTTTTCAGAATCAAATAAAAACTTCATTAAATGAAATTCACTACGTTGAAAAAATTTTCAAGCTGACCTTTTTGAGCATGCGGTACTATAGTTCGGGGGTCTATAACAACAAATTTACAAATGTATTGAAGCATCTTAACATAATATTTGCAACTGTGGTATCAGGCCCCGCTATGGTGGTGTAGTGGGTAATGTACCCGGCTGCTGACCCGCGGGTCACGCGATCAAATCCCGGATGCACCGGATACTTTTTTGATGGAGGCGAAAATGCTTTAGGCCAGTGAGACCACATTTGGGTGCACGTTAAAGAACTACAAAAGGTCAGAATTTCCGGAGCCCTCTGCTACGGCATTTGTCATAATCGTATGGTTGTTTTTGGACGTTAAACCTCACTTATCAACCAAATCAACGTTCGTATCACATACAAGCTTCGCGGTAGTATTTCGTAATTGTTTGCATGAGTATTTTGTACCGTATCGTGATACCCTTTCAAAATATCTTTGCTCAGCCCTAAGTTCCTAAGATCTAAATTTCATTCAGAATGACTGCCTTTATTCAAAGAAGTCTTCCTAAAGGCGCCCTATCTTTAATCCATGACGGAGAAGCTATGAATAGGCAAGTATATTTTTTTTTATGGAGGCGGAAATGCTGTAGGCCCGTGTGCTCAGAATGGGGTGCACGTTAAAGAACACCAGGTGGGCAGAATTACCGGAGCTTTCCAGTACGGCGTCTCTCATAATCTTATGGTGGCTTTAGGACGTTAAATGCTACATTTATCAATCAATCGTATAATATTTTTTGTCATTTCTAATATCTCGCAGCGGGAGGACCAGCCATGGTGGCTCCGTATTACAACGTGTCGCTAATGCATTTAAGCCACCCTCGGCAGCCGGAACCAAGTTGCCCACCTCAAGATGTAAGTCGTGTTCATTGAAGTTTCACAGAGTACTGATGTTTGGCTGAGGTGTTTTGTTTGGGTACTATGTTGAAAGCACCAACCATTCATGAGCTCATGTTATATTTAGTTTCAATCTTGCCACTCTCAACTGAGAGCACAGTAGCTATAAGGTTTATGCAAAGCGCATTACTAAATGTTACTAGGTGATGGAGCTTCAAAACATAAAACCAGAAGCTTTCGAATCATGAGAGAATAAAACAATGCTCAAGAAGAATTATTGATTATGCCTGCTATCTCGACAACAATGGGGGCTCGTGATTTTTGATGGGCTAGCCACAGTGCCAAAATCGAGCGCTACATAGAAGATTGTGGATGAAAAACTGAGCTAAAAAAAAGGTGACCACAAAAGTGTGAAAGACATGTCAGAACTTTTTTGTTGCCATTACGAAAAGAAAAATACTAAAGGTAGGCCTACACAACCACCAAAATACCCGGTATCTATTCTAGCGGTGTCCAGTTCATGAACATGCTCAATTCGACCTCCCCGGATTGTCTGGAGCGTGCCACCTGTTTCCAGTCTTTTTTCCGCAACGTCATTTTCACTTAGAAGTGTGGTGGTTTGGGCTAGTTGGTATGACATGGCGATAGTTATAGTGCGAGAACAGACCGACGACACAGGGACAAGAAGGAGACGATCGCTGACTTCCACACTTGTCTCTTTCTTGTTATTTTGTCGTCATTCCGTTCTCGCACTATAACTATTGTCATGTCATTTTCACGCCACGCAGCTTTCACAACTCTAGACACAAAAGAGGGAAACGGAATGCGTTTGGTCGAAAGTAATGCTGCCCCTGGAGATCTTCTTTTGGACGCACATCTCCGACTCTAATCACGTGAGCCCTTGAATAAGATTTAACGCGGCCGCCCGCCTGACGCCCCTGAGAGGTCTTTACGCATTCCCTGCATCGCTCTTTGAACATTTCAACACGTTTATACGCATATTCAGGCTTGTCAAGTTTGTTTAAAGTCATGTTACTCTCCATTTCGTCCACTCAGTTTCTTTTAATGCTGGGATTGAGCTGGCTGCTTCGGTGTGCAGATGTGATAAAGTGCCCCATAACGTCACGACTCATCGTTTCTTTTTCGTAGCTGAACGCACTCTGGTGGATAAGACATGTGCACGAATTGGTCACCGCGAGAATAGCTACCACTTTATAAGTATCATAAATAAGCATTGCACGCATTTGGAACGTATTGACATTGTTTATTTTCATCTAGAATACAATTACAAAAGATTTAATGGCTGTTTATGCATCTTACTTTTGACTAAAACGAATGTTTACGTGCGGGTTTGCTAGTTGGCGCCGCCAAACGCAGCCTACGCGTCGAATTATGTGAACGCATGAACGAATACAACTTTCGTGGAGGTGCTGGTCAGGAAGACCAAGGCAATCGGAAAAGACGTCCGTCTGGAGACGCTCATTCGTTTTGAGGAGAAAATTCTGAAGTTGTATGCAAATTAAGCGTCCAAAGTGGGGGCTCCTCCGTCGGCTTCCTGTGGTCAAGTGCCACGCCTCGCCCTTGTTGCGCAGGACCAGTGGGCTTCATGCGCTCTGGAAGCGCGCGGAAAGCGAAGGACGTCTGCTACACCCTACAATTCTTTGCGTTAAGTTTACACACAAGGCACTGGAAGAAATGTGGATAAGTTTTAAGGTTACTCATATTTAACCGTTCTTTAGCGCTAGTGCAGCAAGAGAATGCGAAAACTTATGTATCTAACAGCATAAGTGTTGTTGGGCCAGAGGCATTGTCCTCGTCTGGGAGCGCTTATTTCCACGGGATATCCATTTTTAACCCATATTTAACTGTTGTTTAGTACTAGGACAGCAAGAGAACGCAAAAACAGATGTATCAAGTAGAATAAGCATTGTTGTGGCAGATGTATTGTCCTCGTGGGGAGCACTTCTTCTTACGGTAGATCAGCTAGTCGCCCTGATTACTGGTGAAGTGTCGCCTCCCAGCACCTCTTCTACGAAGACGTTGGTGAGGCACTTAGAGTACCGGTGAAATCTTCTCTTTCTCCACCAAGCACCGGTAACCGGCCTCAGACAATAGATTGGAACCTTATTTAAGGGCGTATCAGCCCCATGTTAGTAGGTTCCGCCCCAGCTGATGTCGTCGCGTGCTGGCTGGCTTTCTACCTACAATAATCTACTTTAGTAAACGTTGCTGTTTTACAAAGCGATTTTGGACGAATAGAGCTACTGTATATGCTCCCTACGGAAGCATAGTTGCTCATAGGTCTGCCATTATGTTCAGCGGAAGTACAGTGAAGCCACTCGTAGCGCACGTGCAGCAGAAAAATACGGCGTGATGTCCCGGCGCGTGCGGCGTGACGCAGACTTCTGCACGTCCGCTGAGCAAAATTGCACTGTTGCAGTGAGGCGGTACGTTGCTATAGGTTGCAAAAATGATTGAGGCCTGTGTGCGTAGATGTAGGTGCTTGTTAATGAACCCCAGGTGATCTAAATTTTCGCAGCCCTCCACAACGGCATCTCTTATATTGATGTGGTGGTTTTGGGACGTTAAGCTCAACAATTACGTAAATGAGGTGAAAATGAATAAAAGAGTAACTCATTCGTAATGACGCTGCAGCGCGGTTTTTACACCAGACGTACAATGCACAATGTTTCTGCAATAACAATTTTGTGATTACCTGGTTCATTTTGACCCCGCTAAATGGCGCCACCTATTCAATCTGTCAGGGGCTCACACGTTTGCGCCTTCGATGTTCTGGCCCACGGAGGAAGGAGAGGTAGGAGAGGCCCTGACGTCACTCGCTCTGAAGCCACAATGAAGCCGGAAGTCGGCCATATTGACTGGGCAAATTCTCCTCTCTTGTTTACATCCGAACGTAAAGCAGAAGGCACGACTCTCTCTCCGGCTCGGAATGCACGTGAGCTGCGCAGCGCGCGTGTCGTGACGATCCGAAACTAATGGAACGGGGCTCAACACTCTAGGCCAGCGCGACACCTTCGGCGAAATCATTTCGTTCCGGTATTAACAGCAAGTAACAGCTCACTGACAACGAAGCAAGTACAAGAGAACGCGCGCTAGATGCACTGACAACGGTGAGTGCTTTCACGTCATTAATTGAGCAACTGTACAGACAACCCGATCGGTCGTGCGTCTTCTACGGTTGCATTCCGCCACGCGGCCGACGCAGCGTCCGGCCACTGTGTCCGTGTTTCGCGTGAAACTCACCGGCGTCAGCGTTCTGCGACCGTGGTGACAATGAACACGGTGCAAGTGACACTTGAACACGGTTGCTGTTACGTTGAGATTACATGCAATGCTGGGGGTACGTATATGAAGCGGAACAGAAAAGGCGTTTTATTACGCGCATGAAAGTTGTTACTGTACACACACAACACGAAACAACGTATGTGCACATGGTCCCCACGGCGTCTTGCTGGGCTCAACAGCGTCGTCCGTTGTCACAAGCAGGAGCACTGCCCAACCGTCACTGACCTGCAAGGCGTTCGTCGTCGTTCTGCTTCGTCATAGTGCCCAACGCAATTTTGCTGAACACTAAATTTCATCCGCATCATCCGCCGCACGTCACATGGATATGCACTCGTTCTACGCACTGTTGAAACACCGTGATTGACAAAAGGATTTGTAAACGTTGCTAAGAGTACAGTAACTACCAGGAGAACACTGCGTAACTAATAACGCGGCGCAGAGCATGGACCTCGTCCGCCACGGCTCAGCACAAGACCTGCGGAGGCACACAAGCCGCCGCCAGCCACGGCCGCTCACTGCTAGACCAGCTCCACTTCGCAACACGTAACCATAGCAACGCCGTAATTGTGCGCAGTGAATATGGCCGCCATGATGTCATTTCCTCTACACTTTTCACGCAACTCGCCGGCTGAACATGCCCTCTTCTACCTTTCCTTCCTCCATGTTCTGGCCTTTCTAGCTTTGGCAATCTGGCTGAAAAAATGTAATCGCTACTGGGGCTCACAATTCAGCTTCTTTTGGCACGATTTCTGGAGTCTCCGCAATGCGGATATTACGAGTTTCTACGAACGAAGTTGGGTTTGCGAAATAGCGCCACAAACGTAAAGCCTACCTAGCGGGTGGTTTAAGTTGCGCAAAGGTTTGCGTTCTGTAACCTGCCCAAATTCTATCCGGTAGCTCGGTAACGCATATCGTATGCGTACAAGCTAGCAGCCCCTAATGACGGTCATGATGAGACTGAAGTCGGTGCGTGCAGAGAACGCCTGCAGGCGCCGTGCCATCGTTCACGTAAAGTTGGCTTCGCCACGTTAAATTCAGCATTTGGCGTCACTTTGCACCACGTGACAACGCTCACCGAATAGCGGCGCGAGCGGCGGAAGAAAAAAAGCATGCGCAACTCTGCTACCTTAATGTAGCGTGTACAGTATCTCTGTGGGCGAAGGCTGTTCAGCAACGTCTGTTCGGCTGCTCACCGCTCTCGACGACCGCTACCATCGTGACACAGCAAAGTCCCAACAGCGTGGCTTGTCAATTAACTTCATGAGATTCACAGCATGAGGTGCCAAGAACTTGTCAGGGGTACCGCTGCTATGGCGCTCACAACACGAATATAAACGTTTCGCCTTCCTACAACTAACAGCAATATTTCGCTCCTTTCTCGATGAACTGCACAAGATAAGCATGAACTCATTCATCACATTACCACTAAATAACGAATGGCTAATAGAGTATGAAAAAAAATCTGATTTTGTTTAAATTCATTCGCATGAAGAACCACATCGTTGCTAGCAACACTCAAATAATGAGGTGGTGGCCGCCTGTTTTTCGTGGCAAATGCGTACCCTGACCACGGCCAGCCGCTGCCACTGGTTCGCGCCATCTGGCTGTGCCCGTAGACAACATGGCTGCTGCAGCGTGGCCTTCGAAATGAACCGGCTGCGCACCGCTTCCGGCCATCCCATTCACATGGATGCGCATAATCCAAGAAAGCGGGATAAGTACTCTTGCCGCCGCCTCATGGCTCGCTTCTCCCGACGTAGACACGCACGGAGGGCGATAGTTTGGCAATCGCAAACTCTGTGCAACGCGTATCATACAATATTGCGGCATACATGTGCCGAATAAAGGCAAAATGTCGCTTACTGTTGCAATTGGCACATTGCCTTTTCGATTCTGACGCGTACTTAGGACTGCGGTAGAGGCATGTCGCCACAAGACTGCTCGCTGATGTCATACGTTACGTTTTGTGACGCACTGGTAATTTCTCTCGGAGGCGATTTGTAGCGAAACACACAAACAAACAGAATAGACACGTACGCTGCTGTAGGATGGATCGCGTATTTTGCTGTGGCTGTTTCTTTTTCTGCAAACCATTCAGAGTTCATGCCAATTCTGCTATTTTTTGCTCTACAGACGGTCCCTGGTGCCCGATTCGTTACAATCGTAATTTTTTTTATTTGTGTAGTCGTACACTGTTATAAAAAGAACGCGATTTTCGTTAGCAGATTCGCACTGTGGTCTATGCAATTATTGTGCGTATGTGTAAATCTTGAAAACATTTTTTAATATGGAGATCAAATAGTTCTGTCAGTTTTCTTGTGCATCGTTAATTGGTATCTGGAATTTACTTTACCACTTCTACAATTCCCATCTATCATCTCCTATCTGTAGACAAAGTGTCCAAAGGCGAGTCCTTCAGTTTTTCTATTTTTTGTGGATAACATTGTTTTTACCAGTCAAGTGCGGGTTCCTGCCGGCGTGCGGTGGAGATGGAGTCGCACACACGTCCGCCAGACCCCACGAATCCCGTGGAAGCCACCTCCAGGAAGCGCAACGGCGCAAACAGCGACACTGACAGTGACGATACCATTAACTATTGTGTCAGCAGTGAAGAGTCCGGTGACGACACCTTCGAGCTGGTAAGGAGCCGCAAGGCTAAGAGACGTTTATTGAACACGCCATCCGATTGGAGTGCATCTACTATAACACCTTCGCGTAGTATCGAGGCATTCATCATCCTATTCATACCAGTTCTCGCCAGGGACATTATGAGGCCCCTCGACAGGCAAGCCGTGTCTGCACAGCTGGAGGCACTGGTGCCCAACGATATCACAGACATCAGAGTGAACACGTGCAAGAATGTTCTAGCCATTGACGTCAACCACGTGGCTGCGCTGGACATAATGCGCAAGGTCACAGAGCTCAATGGCAAGGCAGTTTGCTCTCACATACCGCTCGGCAAAGAAGTCATCACTGGAGTAATCTATGATGTTGACGAGACCATTGTCAACACAGACTTGCCACTTTTAATCAAGCTCGCTACAGAAGACACCATCATCACAAGTATTTTTCGTCTCGGCACGTCACGTTGCGTGACGTCCGTATTCAAGGGTGAAAGCCTCCCATCACACGTGAAGGTGGTACACTTTCGGCACGCTGTCCATCCGTTCGTACCAAGGTTACTTCAGTGCAGGAAATGTACGAAGTTTGGTCACGTGAGCAGCGTGTGCAAGAACACCACCGTTTGGGCCCGATGCACTGAACCTCACGCCACTAACACATGTCAATCCAATACTCGGAAATGTTCTAGTTGTGATGGGCCTCATGATGCATCTTCGAAGGACTGTCCAATTATTCGAAGGTATAAATGGCAGTGCTGAAGAAAATGGTTCGAGATCACTCGTCTCCCCGAGAAGCGGCCGTATCTATTAGGCGACGACGATCGCGTCATCGACGGCGCTCCAAGAGATCCAAGACACCATTGCCTCGTGAACCGTGCTCAAAGTCGCCTCCTTTCTGTCTCCCAGAACAAGCGCAGTCGGGTCGAAGCATAAAGAAGCCGCCAACAGCGACACAGCTGACGCCTGGCCGGAACTCCCTCGACTACACGCCACTAGAGAGCTCCATCAAACTTCAGCAGTGAAGCACTCCTCGTTCGAATTCTCTAAACCAACAGAGGCGAATAAACAATTAGTCACCATGGTCAGCTCCCTCGTGAGTACCATTCGTGTGTTCATGGAGAGGGTGCAAACACCAATAGAACAAAGTGTGCTGCAGCTGCTGGATACCATAAGCCCGGCTCAAGCAAGCCTTCAGAAGTCGATTGCTTAACAAGATTAACAGCAGAACCATGGCTTCTCAGCGGCTACAACTATCGTTTGCAGAGAATATTCGAAACGCCTTCATATTTCAATGGAATGCGAGAGGCCCGAGGTCCCGGATATCAAATTTCCGGCAGTTAGTGTTTAAAAACCACTTCCCGATAATGTTAATCTGTGAGCTGAACTCATCGAGTCTTTCGCTTTAACCACGAATGGAAGGAGCAGCGAAGCTATTGTTTAAATTCGCAAGGACCTTACTAATTTCGCCTATGCTATATCACCAGATGACGAGAAACAGTACGTGTGCATTACTCTAAAGAAGAAGCGGTTGTCTTTTACACTAATTGGCGTATATATATATATATATATATATATATATATATATATATATATATATATATATATATATATATATATATATATATAGATATATATATAAATATCCCCTGCAAGTCCATTCAATTGTAAAAGATTAACAGACTATATGGCAGCTATTCCAGGCCCTTGCATTATAACAGGTGATTTCAATGCGCATCATATGATATGGGGAAGGTTGAGGATAAACTCGAAGGGGCGTTCACTGGTATCAATTGTGTCAGATCACAACCTGCACCTTCTGAGTGATGGTAGCCCGACATACCTGCGAGGAATGACGTACAGCAGCTGCCTCGACCTGTCACTGGTGTCGTGTTGCCTAAATTCAAAAGTGCGGTGGTTTACAGATATCGAAACCCATGGTAGTTATCACATTCCGACTTATGTCAGCATTCATGGCCAAGAGACTTCGTCCTCGCCTGTCAATCGGTATACAGAATGGACACTTTATGAAGATCAAGTGGAGGACACGTGCAGAAATGATTCCTCGTGTGGGTCGGAAGAAGTAATTGCAGATGCAATAAAAAATTTTACGCGCCGCTTCACATGCTCATAGAAGCGCACGGAGCTTGACATCGAATTGGAAAGGATTAGGGCGTTACGTAGACGTGCTGAGAGAAAATTAGCACTTCGTCGCGAGTCGTACGAACAACAGGAGTGGGATATCAGAGAAATGCTGCACCACGTGACCAAACAAGGACACAAGGTTGTGTTCCAGTGGATACCAAGACATTGTGGTATCTGCGGCAACGAACTCGCCGATTAAGCGGACAAAAATGCACACTTACAAACACTGTTTCCGTACCATTATCTAGGATTCGCTCGGCTAGATACCTAAGTAAGATGGCGCAGAACATGACACTTCAGAAATGGAAGCCATTGCAGTTCGCACATAATCGACTATATTGTCGCAGTGTATACGTAGACACGTGTATATACGCAGAAGAGAAGAATGGTGGAGGTGTTTATATTCTCTCGACCCACCTTTGCGACTGCTGCTACCCTCTGGTTTTTCTAGGGAGGAAGGTACAGTGTTGTGTCGTCTGCGTCTGGGCGTATACCTTTCACCAATGCCTGCTCATATAATATTGGGATGGCCAACAGCTCGGAGTTCAATGACGGCGTTGTCGATGAGACTATTGAACACGTCTTATGTTACTGCCCGGCATACACAAACGAGAGGTTTCACCCGTTCAGTGTTTTAAATCAACTAGACAGAAGTGATTTCACTGTCTAGAAAGTGTTGGGACCATGGCACGGCCCATCCCAATTCGAAAAGGCAACGAAAACACTGTTGCGTTTTTTTCAAAGACACCGGCCTGCTTCATCGTTTGTGGCGTGAAACTGTTACGCGTCGGCCCAGCCAGTGACCTTTTTTCTCCTCCTCTATAACTTTACTTCCCACTTACTCCTTCTCCAGTGCAGGGTAGCCTACTAGGGGGTCAGCCTTGGTTAACACCCTGCCTTTCTCTTTATGTTCTCTCTCTCTCTCTCTCTCCTATCTGTCATTTGCGTTGCCACTTCAACATATAACGAAGGAAGGTATGTGGTGACCTTAGTACGGTGTTCTAGGTGCAGTCGTGATAAACAGCTGGCAATGAGTAAGGCTTTTGACATTATGTGTGGGAGTGAGGTGAACGTAATAACCTCTTTAGTTGAGGTTCTGGGCAAGCAAGAAAGGGGTTTGATGCATCAAAGCCACAACCGGGATGGGGTAGAGGGGGCAGAGAAACTTTCTTGAGGATAAATGGCACTTTATTTGCAAATACAAGAGCCGGAGCCTTGATTTTCAGCATTTTCACCTCTCCACAAAAGGAAACATGTGACCTCCTTAAACTGTGGCGACTTATTAAATAATACCACTTAGCGTTCTTCAACGTGCGCCAGAACATAGCTACATAAGCCTTTAGCTGTCAACTCCATGTGAACGCGGCCACGAAAAAAAAGAAAGAAAAAAATGAACAGAAAGGAAGAGGGGCAGATCACGCGACGTTCTTCCCCGTGCACCTAAATGTATGTACCATAGAGAGGCGTTGAGGTAGTGACCTCTTTCTCTGCAGCGCGCGCCACAAGCCTCGAAGCCGCAGAGGGTACGTTCTTCAGGTGATTAACAGCGAGCCACTAGTACACACCATGACTGTCCTCAGAACGTAGCAACTGTAGCGCGTTTTCGCCGACAGTAGTGAGATAGTGCGAGGGGCGTGTGTTGGACGCGCTTGTTGTATATGTCACCGCCCCGCACCACCCCGCGCGTTGGTATATGCGCGCGCTCCTGCCCATGGTGTGGTGAAAGCGCGTGTAGACGTTTTCTGGCGTAGTCGCTCACTCGCGCGCACACTTTTCTCGCGTTTGGGGCGTTTTGTACCTCTTGTGCTTCCGCCTCAAGTTGGCTTCGGTGTGCAAGTGGCCAAAGAGTGCACGAAGGTCACTTCGGTCACTGCCACGGCCGCGTTTGCGAAAGAAGCACGCTGCTCACACGCGGAGTAAGAATTGTTAGAGTTGTTCATGCTTGTCCTAAGTATACTTGTAGGTTCGTTTTTGTGTATTTCTTTCTGTATGAACTGTGTGCTTTAAAGTAGTGCATATTGAGTACTACTGTTTCTTACCTGCTTTCGAATCACATCTTTCCGCGGGATTCACGATCATGACTCAGAATGGCTGAATCGCTGTCATAAGCATTAGTCGTTGGAATGTCGATGTGCCGTTAATCGTCAATGTGAGTACAGCCACGTCAAACGGTGGTGTGACTGCCTAACACCTATATATATTGGACAACCTCTCATATATCAATGCAAAATAAACAACCAACTACTCATGTGAAGGCATGCTTTACATCTATGTTATACCAACTCTTATGACGCAATAATCAGCTATGTTTTTGTGTACTATTCGCAGGCCTTTTGTAATTAAGCTGGCTTAATGGCGACGCTTTTGAGCATTCGTTTAATTTATACATACGTTTCAAACTGTGAATACCTCAATACGACGTTTTCAAGATGTGTGTTATTTGTACAATAATAATTGGCCTGTCTAGGTAACGTTTTCTGTAAACGCCTTTTCCTCTCAAAGGCCTTCAGTGCGGAACAATAATTTTGGCAGCCCCAGTATATTTTTTGCTTACGTATGCTTCATTTCAATTTTTTGCAGAATTACCCGGCCATCACCCAAGAAAGTCCTTCTATCAAAGTGGAGCCGAAGTACTACAGACGAAACTAGCACGTCCAGATCCCAGTCGTCTAGCTTTCACTCTAAATGACGACAGCGTGATCGAAACAAGGAAAATATAGCCCAAAAATTGATTACTGAAAATGCAAAGCGCGTGGTTGGGGCCTCAGAAGTATGGAAATCTCTACTCGATCACAAATTTCGTCTTTTAGCCCACATGTGGCATGAATGGCTCGTAAATAAAAACATTGCGTTTCGGCAATTTCGAGCTGCTTGAATGGAGAGAAACAAAGAGCGTGACCCAAGAAGGCAAGCGCTGGCTAAATTGCTCAACTGTTGTGCAACCTTTACCGCATAATGTAGGAACACTGAATTCTACTAAGGTTACCTCATATGCAGAAAACTGACGTAATGTTGAAAAGTACAACGCTCTGCGTAAGCAGATCAAGCTTTCACCTACATCGGCATTTAGTTGGCGTGTCTTACACCATTTCATTTTATTTTTACTTCCTGAAGGACCCCACTGGGGGGTATTACATAAGGGGTGGATGGACAGGAAAAGAGAACATTTGAACACGTTAATTTTCGCAGCACAGGTGATTTGTAACATTTGTCGCGAAGGGTGATGGGCACACCACGTGCCGAATTGCTTTAATTTTTTTGAATATCGTGCGAAGTCAATTGTTGCGTGGTGCCATGAAAAAAAGTAAAAGACAAAAAAATTCCAGGCTTCGTTTGGTGTGTCACCCTTCGTCGCTGGCGGCGACAAATACCGGTGACTTGTATTCACGTGGCCTGTCATTCTCCAATTCAATGGTAACGACTCTTTTTACGCCTCAGAAAAAGAAAATGATATCCGAGAGCCCCTAAATATAGAAAAGGCAATCAAACGTATTGACTTATTTGCATTCTAGCACGAAAGTGTTTTTTACCAGGGCAGTGCCTCTTCTATATTTTCAGTGCCCGGGCGAAGGAGCAGATTTCAATGGGAAGCGGACGCTGGTGTTAGTGTGGCGTCTCGCCGCCAGGCGCCACAACTGGAGTAGATATGCTAGGGTGTCTTGATGCCCGCGCGCTCCGCTGAGGGTGAGGACAGCCGCGTCGTCTGCTACGACGGCCGCCATTACGGCTCCTGCCGTAGTGGGGCAGCATGCGAAGCGCATTACCGCTTGCGGTGCTCTCGTATGGTAGGAAAGAAGTACTCGTTGGCGAGCTTTTTTTTTTTTTGGTGCAACTTGGACACCTCTTAGTGCTGTTGTTGCCTAATTGTTAAATGGAACAACGCACGTCATACAAACTGGTGGCCTGTGCTTGTACAATGCGCCAGGGGCTGACATAGACTGAATGAAATGATCCACGAACTCCCACACCAGAAAGATTCGCGTTAAACCGTTGTCGTCGTTAAGACGGAGGGGCGCATGAACTTTTATTACTACGCTTGCTGAAAGGAATGCAATATTTGGGTCTTTGTGAATCAGCCGAATAGCAAAGGCAGGAATCGCTGTACTTTATATACTTGCGTGTGTGTGTATATATAACACACACACACACACGCACACGCACACACACACACACATTATCTGACATTCGGTACCACCTTCCCCTGCCTCACCATTTCATGCACTGTGCAGGCAGCAAACCCGAGAGTAACATGCTTTACCAGTGTACCTTTATGAAACGACACCCACGATTTCAGTGAACAGGCCATTTATTTGTGCGCCTTAATGCTGCGTTGTCCCACTAGTGAAAATCAAAGTCAGATACAAGACAAACCAAATGCAGTACGAAATGAAATGTTTAAAAATAAAAAATGCAAGAGTCAAAAGCGTGCCCACGTGAGCCGAAACCTTTTAAGCATACAGCTTATCTTGGCGTGTCCATTTCTCATGAGAGGTTGACGCCGGCACATGTTTTGCTTGCATGTCCATTGCAACTCCCGACTGGAACCTGCCGAAGGTGAATGCGCAGCCTTATTCTTGCATACCTCTCTGTGAGCAGTCGGTATATACTGTCCTCGTGCTCCGCGCATACACACAAGCTGCGGCGGTGCACCTTGTTTAGGTATGCGGTGAGTGAACGAAGCGGCGACTTCATCGTGACTACTTTGTCCGTGCACCAAGAGTTTATGGCAGCAAAATGCTCCTCATAGTCTATCAAGGCTTTCATAACTCCCTTGCTGGGGTAGATGAGGTTGCCTCCATCTGAAACGTACTCTTTCAGTGCTGTCAGCGAAGCATGCTCGTCGTTGGCAGTTCCAAGGAGAGCATCTTTGCATTTTGCGCACTTCACAGATGTCAAAATTCCCTTCAAAATAAATCCTCCTAGGTAAAAGAGAATACTGCATTCTGTGGACGACAATCCTTCGATGAACAAAATCTCTGAATCATCGATTTCTTGAGCTTCCTTCTCGACGCAGGCTTCCTTCCCTGGGATAGCAGGTCCACCAGGTACTCCCTGTCATCAAGCTCGTAGCTGGTCGTCCTCGGTGTATGCAAAAATTGGCTTACGCTCACCAGTCTCAGAGCGCACTTGAGATCGTAGGCATTGGGAACCGGCTTCATAAGCCGCACCACAGAAAAGAGGTTCTCTAAGCAGTCCTGCAGGAGCCTGCTCGTAAGAAAAAACTCATAGCCTTCGTCTCTTAAAAGAACGTCTTGGAGGCGAAGTACAACTGTAGTTGATATGAGTACACCTGCTTGCGACGGTTTCCAATGGGATGTGGCACCCATTTTCATAGTTCTGATGGTTTCTATTGCTGTGTGTAATGTATCTAGGGCTTCGGAGTACTTAGCCCTACTTCTCCGACTCAGGGCCAGTGTTGGATGCCGCGAAGACATCAGTGCATACCATTTTGAAATCAGCTCCATGAACCAAGCTGTTGTTTCTGCTTCCTGTTTAAGAACTCCTTCCTTTATAAGGAATCTGATAGCTGGGGGAGCTTCCCGAAAAAGTTGTACAGCGACACCAACCTTCATTTTGGTGAAGTGGCCTGCGCTGGTGTGCATTTCGGATAAGTTTGGGGCTACCTTCAGTTCTCTTTTAGAATCTTCTTCGAGCACAGCCTGAACATATTCCAAGTTGACTTGTGAAGAAGGCAGGCCATGTTTGGCAACTGTGGCCTCACTCAACGTGAAAACTTCTGAGCTCAAGAGCTGGCCTCTGAGGTTCTTCAAGACGTGAGCCGGATCAGCAATGAAAAAAAGTTCCTTCCCGTCCATGCACGGATGAGGTATGGAGCACACCGTGGAAGAATCTCTGTGACTGGAAAAGGCGAATTCCCTCCACATTGCGCGGTTTGCCGAGCCCATGTCACATGTGATTGCGTGAACTCTCAGATATATTTGACTGCACAGCTGTACTAGTTCCAACACATAGTTTTTCAGCAAGCCGCCATCGATGTTTCTTCCGGTAAATTCATATGCAATCACCTGCTTCCATCGCTGGTTAAGTCCGCCCAACATAAATACCAGAGCATGAACCGCAGGCTCTTCAGGCTTCGGAGGAAGAGTTATTCCTCCGAGAAGTGCGTCTTCAGCCCGATCTAGCTCGAACCCCGGCACTATCTCCATTTCATCCAAAAAAAGGACGCAGTCCTTTTCTACATCCTCCATGGTCTCGGCTTTGCATTTCATAACGTCTATCACTTCGTGAAGAACGCCTGGGAGAAACTTCAAATTTTGAATCCTCCGTGCGAGCGTTCTTTTGGATGGGAGAGGATATCCCATTTTTCTCAAAGTTTCATATCCGGTTGTTCCACAAGCAAACTTAATTTGAAGGCCTTGCTTGACAGTGTGCAGAGACCAAGAGTTCCCCAAGCTGCTGCTCCTTGAGAGAGCGCGTACTTGATCGTCGTTGAGAAATTTCATATTTTGCGAAATATTTGTTGCCTCAGTCTCGAGTTTTTGCACTTTTTTCTTGAGACCACTAATGGTGTTCTTGGCTGTGTCATGATGTTGCTGAAGTTCAGAGTACTTTCTTGTAAGGTCAGCAAGCTTCTTCTTCAGTTCTGCTGATTCTGCAGTAGAATTTGATGTCTCACCAGCCGCTGCATTAACTTCTCTTGAATCTGCATCACTAGTGTTCGCTGACAGTTCAACAACGGCGTCGTCAACTTCCATGGTGTCGTGCCCATAACACGATGTTCCTTGCCGTGTAGATTCAGGAACGGCGTGGTTTTGTGGGGCCTCTAGGGTAGTTTTAACTGCAGCTGGATATTGACGCAGACCAGGAGGAGATTTGTTGGTCTCGTTGCTGGAGGGTGCAGGCACAGTTCTTTCTTTTGGTGGCTTTCATTCCTTAGGCAGTGCTGCAAGCAGAAATGTATGTATTCATGAACATATTCAAGCAATGCCAGTTCATGTCTAGCTTGTTAATTTTACAAATGTAACACATGCAGCAGATACCGGCTTAGTTATTGACGTGAGGAAGACACTTGTCCTTCCCCCGCCCTTTCCACAAGGGATAGGGGAAGGTCTTAAAATACCATAATTAAATTGTGCTCAAAATTTCTCCCCACAATAAATGGCTCTAATTCAAATTGGAGCTTCATATGCCAGAGCTACACGTGTGCGCCGTTGTGGAGGGCTCAACTGACATTCGCTCCCTATGCAGTTTATTGATTATTTGATTGTAGGGCTTAACACGCAATACTTTTTTGCAGACTAGTTGGTTCATACTTGAAAAATTGAATTGCTGCACAAACTTGACGAAAAAAAACAAGAGAGACAGGAAAGAGTGCAGTTTTTTTTTCCAAGCTTAACACGCCAACGCAACACAGGTAATGAGGCGCACTGTAGTGGGGGCTCGTGCATCGTGGATCTCGTATACATAATGGTTTCCGTTTTCCCCCTTTGTAAATAACATAGCCACTGCACCTGACATCCTAGCAGTACACGACCGTGTGCTAAGTAGCGGAAAACTGTTGTGCAGTGGGTCATGCCTGTAAACACTGAAATCCAGACGTATATACAGTCATGACCAAAAAATGCAAACAAGAAATATAAACCACAACACTCAAGTATCGCAATTTTTTTTTTACATGCAAGTCAAAGTGATGCAACGTAATCACAAAAACAAAGTTGGGAAATGTAGCTTTCCAAACGCACTAATAGCGTGCCATTATTTGACCGTCTAATATTAGCAGTATTTTTCGATTTTGCGTGGTCTGGTTCACATTTTTGTGTTCGCATTTCCTAGCTTTGTCCGTGACTGCATTTCCAGAATTTATGCACTAATGTGGACGCAGCATATGAGGACCTATTTGGTGTTAGCTTCGTAGAAATCCCAGGTACATAGAGTACTTGCAACTGGTGCTGCTTTATGTAATGCAAGAAAAAAGTTCAATCTTACGTTTGAATGTGAACAAAGTTGGGACGGCATTTGGTTTCAACTTCTTCCAGCCATCCCCACGATGTTGCTCATAGTTGTTCTCTTCAAAGTGAGCCTGCAAATAAAACCAGAATTAAAAATTAACACACTGGCAGAAGAAAAACGAATGTCTGTCACTGTCAATAAACAAGATTTCATGTATGCATTCAGTATGATTCGCAGCAGGAACTAGCAGCAACTTTGAAGCACAAAATGAAGGAAACTAATTGAGCTCACGCGCGCTTTCACGTAAGCCACTTCAGTGAGCGCGATCATAGACCCAGCCTGCTGTTATAATAACCCTTTCAATTTTCGCACTGAAGATCTGTAAGGATTCCTGAATTCATGTGAATAAAATATTAGTCTATTGTGCCGACAAAGGACCAGGTCTGATTTTATAGCGAGCGTTACAGATTTCGTTCTATCGAAAGCTTTGTACCCAAGCCTCCAAGTTCCCAATGCAATCGAATTTATTTGTCAGGTAAAAATGACAACACTCCGTAACAGCGCTTGTTTTGTTCGTCACTGAAGTGTTCCTGATTCCCAAGTATACATACGACGATACACACAAGACGGGCAGAAGTCCGGCCTCGTAATATTACGAGTTTTTCGCAGGAACAGCATGTTTATGTTCAAACGGCTTGATTTCACAAGAGGCGTTCAAATTTCGACCGATCAGTGCCAACGCGTGCACGAATAAACATAGGCAGGCCTCGTAAGCGTTGTGAAATCCCCCTACCACGCACCCGAGCCTATGTTAATTCCCTGCGAGGCCATATGCGCGCATTTCACGTCCAATTTCCTCTTATGTGAATTACGTGAACTCTACGTGCCGTACTCTTGAAGTTCGGCAGCAGTCAGGCGCCGTCAGATTTCCGTACTCGCTCGCCGGCACGCGGCCTGAACTCACTCCCCGTTTTCTGCCCTTGCATATAATTTTCTCCCTCCTCCACTTTCTAAATTCTCATCTGTTTAACTACACCTCCTGCGTCCCCATCTCTTGCCTACTTTTCGTTCAGCTCAACTCCGCCAGCACCCGGTCGACGCGTACGCTGTCGGGGCGAGTTGGCGAGCGAGTACGGCAATTTCACGAAGTCTGTCTTCGGGCTGCGAGGCGGACGGTCACGACAGCGGCAGCCGGTCTCGCGAGCAAAATAGCTGCGAAGCGCAGTGCACGAAATTAACAACCTCGGGTAGGGGGTGGGAAGGATTTCACAACGCTGCTGCCAAGGCAACACTTTCCCGTGCAAGGGCACTGAAACTAGTCGCAATTCCTATGAATGTAGTAGCACACTCGAGGCCCTTGAACCAGCATGAAATGTTATCGACACGGGGGCTTCCGAAGCCCCCGTACTTGACGCATTTTCTTAAAGCGTGATCTTTTAACACGAGCACGCCGCACAGTACCCTGCACGACGTTTGGCTGTCCTGCGTTTACATTGCGCACCTAAATAAAAAACAACGGCGCCCTAAATAATGCTGACCAGTCAGAATACGACGCACTAAAAAAAAAAATGTTTACTTACGCTGCATACGTGCGACGTATCAGTCGGTTGCCACTTGTCTCGTTTGATTTTAACGGTCCAAAGAAGCCTTCTTTTTGGGTCTCTTGGAAACCGGTACAACTTCCATCCGTTTCTCGAGTGATTCGAGCACTGCGGCACGCAGCAGCCGGGCATGGTGATGCGGAGATGGGTGCATAAAACTGTAAGGGAATGAACACTGCCCAACAACACCTCACACGCCAAGCACGAACTACCGGCCGGAGGCGCCAAAATGGCGGTCGCGCTGGCGCCGAAGCCGAGGCGGCGGCATCTGCCCTTGCAAAAGCTGACACCACTCTAAGCGGGGGCGCGCGCATCGAGGCACTCTAAGATATGCCACCGCGTCGTCGCTCGCACTAAAGAATGCCGCGGTTGCATTCGAAGCTGTTATACGGTTCGGTTTTCGGCTGTGTTCGGATTGCTTAAGGTATAATAGAAACTTGTAAACGATAATCGTGAAGCACTAATTTCAAAGGCATGTGTCGTTCGTCACTACTTGATTGAGGCGCTCGCGCGTCGTCTGCTAGGCCAATACCAGATAGTTCATGCCACTTATTCGCGGAAGATCTTTTTGTCGCCGTGACGTTTGTTTGACTGAGAGATGCATTTTTTACTCGCTGGATGTCGATACAAGGTCTATTTAAGTAGGTTGCGAAGGCTCGGGCAAAAATCGCTTCAGAAGATATTGCCAGCGACATCAGCATGCGAGTTATGGGAGCTGCGGTGGAAGTGCGACTATGTGTAGAGCGAATAAACCCTAATAGTGAAAGCCAAGTTTGATTCAAAGGCTAAGCAATCATTATGTTTTACAAATGAGATTTCTTTTCCCCAAGATTATTATGCAGGTGTAATGAATGAAGAATTTACGACGGGTTTTATTATTACGAAACGTCTTTCTTCCAGTGCCCTATGACCACACTACTATTACTCCGTGCAGCCCTTGCATTACATGGGTATACATGGCAAGGACCGCTCGTAAATTTGGTCTGCGAAGACGCACCCCCTCACGTGTTTCAGTGTTCTGCGCTTGCCTGCGTTCTCTGTTATGCGCGGTAATGGTAGGTGCGTTTTATCGTTCGTGAACATCTGCAGTGTAGCGTCCAACGAGCAGCGGAACGATACGAAATACATTTAACGCCGAGTGCCTTCGTGAGTAGCTGCGGCTACAATGTGCTGTGCAAGGATGCAGTAGCAACTAACGTACGCCTGGTGACCGATGTCTTCTAGATAAGAAACAAGAACAATGGTTCGGAATGCACTGCTCGATGGACTTTCATTCAGTACTCCTGATGCTCGGTTTCCTTCTTGAGCATGCAGTGCCTAATATTATATAATGTCATCGGTGAGCAGATTGCCAAGTTAACTATCACGGTACAATTCGAATGCCTTCATTCGCATAAGTAATGGCAATGTATTTCAACATAATGCAAAAAAACATAACGCAAGGAGTGTCCGCATATTTTTTTTGTTTTTATGCCAATTTCTGCAGTGTAATGAATTTGCATTATTGTGACCATTGAATAAAACTTAAATTCTTTCACTTTGGCGTCACGAGGCATCGTTTCTTCCTGTTAAAGCAGAAAATCACCATTATTGTACAGGCTGAAGAACCGGAGTATGTGCGATTCAAATAAGCCACGCCGCAGGTATCACATGTATACGCTGCTGCGCGGTTGGTTGCTTTAATCCATCAAGAGAAGATGCAACGAACGGTGAATAAAAGCTCGAAGGATAAGTTTTTTGTAAAACCAAGGCAAAGTGAACGTCATTACACTTAAATATCACGAGGCAGCCATGACATCCTATTAGATTAGCTGGCGCTCACTTGAAGCGCACTTGTCAATGACTCGCAGGCGATCGCCTTAGCGCGAGTACTTAGCGATCAGAAACCTACGAAAAGTAATTTCCGATCAAATTTTGCGCTAGTGCACACAAAATGACGCAACTTTTTAAGCAACTATTGCGTCCAATCCGCTTTACTTTTTGTTACACTGGAAGTGTTCCCTCCTCACAGAGATGGCGCTAAGCCCCATATAAGCAGCTGAGCTGCCGCTAATTTGTGAACGTATGGGCTTCTATAGAGCCTTCGCTACCAGTCTATATAGTCTTTACCAGGAGCTAATACTAAAAGCTTGAGTGGCTATTGTTCTCTAGTACTTGCTACTGTCTATAGCGTCGCACATTGCACGCAAACCTGGAGTACATGTGCTAAATAGCACAAAATGCCACTATATACTGCTTCCAGTGATATAGGCGATCATCTGTTGCCTTCGCAAAGATTTTGCTTCCTTCGCAAAGCTTACATGTCTTGCAACCGAGAGAAAGCAAGTGCCAGACAATCGAGAAGTATGCCAGTTGATTTCACCGTTTGAGAACTTAGACAATAAAATCGTCGTCAATTGAACAAAAACAGCTGCATATGCTACGCTATTCCTGCAATATGGCCTATGTTTTGAACAGGTGCTGTTAAAGTCTCAAGGCTGATGCCGACTCTCAGTTAGCCAATGTGACAGGCGTGTAAAGTACTTGAGCTCGTCTTTGTATTTGTTGTCCGATTGTTATATACAGCTCCTCAGCATTGTTTCTTTCTTCTTCACACCGCGAAAGACAAGACTGGACTATGAGTGTGCACGCGTGTGCTGCTGAATGTGCTGCTGAATGTGCTGTGTTTTTCTCTTCCCTCTCTGCTCTCTACCTTTCATCTCCCCCATCCCTCTCCCATGCGTAGGGTAGCAAACCGGCAGCCTATAGGCTGGTTAACCTCCCTGCTGTTCGTTTCCCTCTATTTTCCTTTCTTTTTCCTACTGACCTCTTAATTCGATAGCGAGCAGAGAAGACGCCAAATGGCTGCCCACCCGGGCACCTTTGGCGCATGCGGCACTTTGTGCACCCTTAAAAGCCCACATTCATTACGACACAGGACATGATAATGTCGCTTGTTTCGCCGATAACTCATATTGTGCTCATGGGCTATTATTCAACTTCGGAGCGTAATGTCAGCGTTGCACACGGCAGTGACCGCGAGGCAGGGTTGCTACTCATAGACTCATTTGTTGACTGCTCGGATGCAGCGCAGTCCCGTTTAGTGAGACCAATCTTCATGCTTCCAAGCGTGAAAGGCAGGCTGGAGCCACCACTGTTTATAATCTATAAAATATTTGGACTGTATATGACGGCTGCATACTCGAGTGCAGTTCGAAGATTTATCATGAGACCAATTATCCGGTCCGATTCCTGCACGCACTCTGCCCCGAACACCAGCGGCAGCTGCGATTTCGTGGAACAGCTGTACAATTTATTAAGGCGATAGTTTTAAATGCCTCATCAAAAGCGAAAAATCAATCACCGGCGACGTCTACCGTCTTGTCGCGTCGGTGACATCAACGCGAATGATACAAGAAATCGTCAATACGTGAAGACGTCATCAGATCATAAATGCTATGACGTATCGGAAGGTCACATAACTTGACGGCATCACATAACATCTTCGCATGGTTGAAATGGACTGATTACGAGGGTAGTGCATAACCAGCTGCGAGGCAGAAAGCTAGCTTTGTCCCGAATCTTTCAGGCATTAAAAAAACGATGTTGGGCGCAGAAATATCCTGGAGAGAAGTAGGAAACATTGAACGCATTGAAAGGGAAGAAAACAAAGATGGTTGTTGCCTTTCAGCCGTCTCAGGTGAATCTATAAGGCAACCCGTGATTTTTTTTCTTTATCACTAAAAAGAAATGAAAAACACAACCTGCTTTCTTTCCGTCAAATATGCAAAATGGTACACAGCAGTGTTACGAGGTTTCAGTAACCTGACAAATAGCATAAAACGAGAATACAGTAAAAATCGAATGCTATATAACTCGATTGTAAATAGCGAACCGGTAGCACGGCGCCTGGCAGACTGCTTGCTGAATGCGTTCAGTAGGCATAGAACAAAACAACGCCATGCTGTTTCTACGTCCTTTTCTTCAGTTTTGCATTTATTTTAAGTGATTGTACCCTGTATGATTGATAAAAATACAGTTATGCATGTGACAACGATTATATAGCATTTTTCTGTTGCCACTGCGGTCAAAGGCATGTGAAAACAGCGCGCCACTATGCTCCGGTTATTTTTATCTACCCTGTACCCGTGAAAGTCGGCAAGAAGCACGATTGCAAATTAACTCACATGAAAACACGCATTCGTGAGCTTTCTAACACGTGCGGCCGTTCAGCACCAGTTTCCCGTAGTCTTAAAGTCCCTAATAAAACAAGTTTCCAAGGTAGGGACACTCTCTCCTTTCCTCTTCGAATAAATGGATGCTATGAGCGTTTCCTTATTAACGGGGTGGTGACATCCCTGCTCCAAGGCTCGCAAAAAACAAAAATAAATCCTTTTTTGTTGGCCTAATGCCTTAACTATTTCTATTACCTCGATCTTACTAAAAGAAAGAAAAATATAAGTTTGTGTTCCATCTCTCGATCTCTTGAGGCAGGATGAGCCCCTCTTACCACTATTTGCGTCCTTTACCTTTACCTTTCTGCCACCAGCACTCTAACCGTCTCTTACTTGCTTCTATAGCGGACATGTTCATCTTTCCATGTTTGTTCATGAAACCCAATGTCTCGTGTAGGCTTGTACCCACAGGTATACTTGAGTGGATATCACTGCATTCAATCAGAACATATTCTATCGTTTCGTTAACACCCTCAAAGCATGTACTTCATTCTTCTTTTTTATTGAATCTTGCTTTGTGACTAGGCTTTCGAAGGCAACGCGACCTCGCTTCTAATAGTAACGTGCTTCCCCTTGAGTTATCATAAAACCTCTCCTAGCTTACTTTGTTCTTGCCCTTTCTTTAGTTACCGAGAGCTGGCTTCTTTTCCATCCCTGTCATCTAATAAATTCTCTCGACCTCTCAGACTTTTCGCTTATTGCTCCTTTTTACGATATCGCCCAAACTGCCAGCCGTATATTTACTGGTGAGTCTCCTAGTTCTTTTTCTCCACCTTGTCTCCACGCTCTTCCTGTACTAATACATAAACACTTAATTACCCTTCCCATCTACTCTCCTTCATTTTCCTAAGCCTCTCTTCAAACCTAATTTTGCTCTAAGCATCCCTTATTTCAAAGCCTGTCCATTCCGTATCCCCCTTCACAGCCTCATTTGTCCTCTTCCCGTGAGCGCCCTGTGCGAGAGGTCGTATACAGTCGTTTAGCGTCCGCGACTGCTGATGCAAAGGTCACGAGTTCGAATTTTGTGCAATTGTCGTGAACTTTCTGTAGTTCAATCTAAATTAACTTCTTGTGGGTTGATTGTATATAATAAATGCCTTTATCAACATTATTATTCTCGATAATTCAAGCAGAAATTGTAATGAATTGATTTTTGTGATAAGAAGCAACTGCTAGTCTGATCAAAAGTATTTGATATTAATCCCTTCGGGCTCTAAGTGTAACCTTATTAAAAGAGCGAACACGTAACTCATAATGATCACAGGCTTCATTGCAGTGTCAGTTTTAACCCACTGCTTAACACCGGGTCCACACGTTTCAGCTTTCTTTGCTTAACCATCTGTAACGAGTGCTTAGACAGTGATTTCTTTCTCTCTTCTACTCATTACATCATAAGTGGCACAGAAGGGAGCCACTTTTTCTTGCGAGACTCAAGAGCAGTTTTCAATCGAAGAAAAAGTGTAGAAGCATTGGTGTTAAAACGCGCTCAAGCTGTTTCGAGATCTGCGTACCGTGAGCGGCAAATAGTGCATATATATTCCTCGCCATTGTATCACCAGTACATGCATGGTGCGTTGCCGTGTTGATTAGGGCTGTGGAGCAAGAGGTCACTGGTTTAAATCCAAGGCGTGTTGCTTTTGGAACTCTGTTCTGCTGGTCTTACATATATATAGGCACCTATACATATGCTGCACATGACGAAAATCAGCCGAGAGGTTATATGTATATATATTAATATATATATATATATATATATATATATATATATATATATATATATATATATATATATATATTATGAAGTCTTGGTCTGGATTACCTTTTATTAGGCCCGAGGAACCGGCAGCCGACAGCTACGATGAATGAGCCAAGATGATGATGCTACGCGACAACGATGAGGATGCATGAGCCACACATGATAATGATGATAATGTACTGGTGAAGAGGATGCGTATACTAAATGCCCACAATATATATATATATATATATATATATATATATATATATATATATATATATATATATATATATATATATACATATTATTAAGACCTGACATAGCAACCCAGAAATAAAGTTTCAAAAGAAAATATGAAGCACGTGGGGAAAATTGCACTACAAAAGACTGACGTTTCGGCCGCTGGACTGGCCTTCGTCGGAGTGATGCCCTCATGCGACACTAATTTAAGCAAGGTGACCAATGCTGCCCATAACGTGGTACTTTATTGAAAATATGTGAAAATGACTCTGCAACGCCAGCACAATGTTTCTGACGCTGCAGAGCTGTTTTGCAACCCAGCATCGCTGGCACCCCAGCATCCACCATGCGGCATGCAGCATACATTATGTGCCACCAATATTTGAAAATCATATTCCACCATAATAGTGCATTGGGGATCCATCAGTCATGATCATAATGGCTCATGATGGTGAGAGTGAAAAAAATGATTGCAGATGGTGGTGGTCTTCCTTCCTACATGAGCGGCGACAAGTTGGGGTGGTGTCGTCTGGCCGGATGCCTGGATGACGTCACGGCAAGGATGCTTTGACGCCAGCCGTGGCGTATCTATAGCATGCACCTGTGGTGTAGTATAGGGAAGTGGTGGTGTCTGTGAAGTGTGGTGGCACCTTGGTGTTATGTACAACGTGCTCGGAGGCGACGGCAGCGGTGCTTCTCAATTGAGCGGCGGAAAGATGATGATGACGTTGGCGTGAAACGTCACGCATGAAACTGCGGCCCGCCAAAAGGAAGAGGAAGTTTGCACGGAGGGTTGCGCTGCCAAAGCACGAGAGGGAAGACGAGGAAGACGATTCGGGGGCAGAACAAGATTGCACTCCATTCATTCTAACTAGGGTGTCTTTACTTTTTTCATTCTTTTTTTCTGGTGGGTGGTTTCGATATTAAAAAAAACTTACTTAATTAAGTCATTGATTCTTGGCCAATCCCCCTGAGTGGGTACGAGCCATGTCTGTGGATTCATCATCATCATCAACAAGATCGAGCTGGCAGGAGTGCAGATCCTGGGTGTCGCGCGACTGCGGTGTCAGGTTCCGGACCCGACCGCGCGAAGTCAGGCAAGGCCAGGACGCTCCAGCTGCCCACGGTGTACTCGGAAGTACGCGGCCTTCCATTGTTCCGGCCGTGACTGTTCAAGGTCACGTCCCAGGTGTTCGTTCCGGCCGTGATTGTTCAAGGTGACGTCCGAGGTGTCCGGACTTCGACTCCGGTCCCGAACCATCCGTGGAGGGTGGAACCTTCCGGGTTGCGATCATCTCCTCGAAACGAGCCAGCATCGGTAAGCAGCCGCAGTTCTTGCTAAGGCAAGGGCTACCTCGTTTTCCGCCAAGCGTCGCCATGCTGGTCAGCGCGTGACTCCAGCTGCTGAAACATCGCCAGCGTCCGCCGCCTCAACCCACCAAGCCACCGCCACCATCAACGCCACCGGTGACTGTTGATTTTGATAAACATTCTAGATGGACAATTTTTAGGGCAAGTTTCAGTTTGTCTGCTTAGACTCGGTGTCTGTATATCTCAACTTCATCTCTTTTTTTTCTGTTAATTAGGCTTAAAGTTTCTACTTTTCTTTTCACACCTTAAATGGCTTCGTCATTTCTTATCTCCGAGGCTTTCCCTCTAAGCAATAATTTATTCAATCGTAAACCTGCTTCACAGCACCTGTATTGCACGCTGTTCCGCTGTTTGCAATCGCTTTTCGCTTGATTAAAACATAATAATAATTATTAAGGCAACATCGCTATTGCCCTTAGTAACAGCCCAACAAAAAAATAAAAACTTGTTCTGCACAAGCGTCAATGGTTGCCGCGTCTCACCGTTGACATTTTGAGCAGGTTTTTGTCATCGCGATGCTAAACTCGGGTAGAGTTCAGTTCTCGGCCACGGCAGTTGCATTCCGACTTGATTGAAGAGCAAATACATTTTTGTGCTTGGATACAAAATTACTCTACAGCATCACCAGTATTGAAGACATCGTTTTCACACAATTTACATTATATGTTGCTTTCTTGACGAGCAGTTGCTTTCTGAGTTATCATTATTTCACTTCCAAAAATTTTATTTGTATCGGAGCAATGCGCGTACCTTCCTGCGTACAGTTTTTTTGTTTTTGTTTACTAAGCTCTACGTACAGTTGCGAAAACCCATGCAGTGTCTGGGCTCGCAATGTATCTCCAGAGCACTTGGCCGAAAATACCACCGAAGCTGTTGTATTTGTTTTCTTGTGTACTCGCTCACTCTTCATGTACCTTAACGCTTTTCTCGAAGTAATTTTGGGGTTTCATGTCACTGAAAAGGCGTAGAGGTTAAAAGCGGATAACTCAAGCATGTTCGTAGCAACCGCGCTTTTATACTCGTAAGTATCGGTTCAGATAGCCCACTCGTCAATTAATTTCCCTTGCATTTATTACACCCTAGCTGCATTAGCTTGTATGTGGATTAGACGTGCGAGACCAGGCACTGACTTGTGAAGGCGAACACCGTTTAATATTACCTGTGCCACGACGCTGAGAGCACCATCGAAACTGTTCACAATGCGCATTTCGACTTTAAACCGTTTGCTTTGGAAACTAATACTCTCAATGCTCTCAAACTAGTGCTCTAAAACTAGTGCCCCCATGTGAATTAAACAATACTGCTTGTGACGGGGTGTTTGGTCGCACCAGCAGTTTATGCAAATCAAAATATACGGCCACATAATTCCAGTTCACTAGTCATGTAGAAGAAATCTTTACGTAATTCAAGTACACAAACATTTGAACATTTTCCGGAACGTTTTGTGTATGACCACATAATTTTGTTTAACATTGTGGATATATTCAAACATTTTATGGTAGATTCATCTAACGTCTCTTTTAGCAAGAAGAACTACTTTGTCAAAGCACTCGAATAATCTGCGTAAAAACCGCGATGCATTTAGTAAATTGGAAAACATTTCAATTTTATTTGTAATTCTTTGGGGAACCAGTGCTAAGCCGGGTGTGCACACCGAGTGGTAACAAAGTTGTAACCACCAATGATTTTTAGCACTTAATTTTTGACGTGCGTCGTGAAAACCAACGTTTATGAAACAATAGTAAAAATCACGAATGGCTTGCTGTAATGCACCACCAGTTTTACAGTGAATTTTTAGTCCAAACGGGAGTTTACCTATTACACTATCGCAACATTATGTAGCTCACTTAACTTTAATTAGAAGTGTAAACAGGCGTCTTATACGCTGGCAGATTCGTATCCCAACTATGAGCACTCAGCTCCACCACATCGCGTAAAAGTGGGATTAGAAGAAGGCGAACTTTGCTGCGGAAAAAGCGACTCCTCACCATTACGTCACATCACCCTGACTGCCGCGCAACCAGTGTTCGTTTTCGGGGCTCATTACTGTCTATTGCTGCAACAGCAAAATGCACACTGTTCAAGAAGAGATGGCCGATATTAACAGTACATGTCCAGGCAAGAGGTGAGCTTATGAATCGGGCACGCATGATAATCTATGTGAGACACACGTGATGTCTTTGCACGAGTTAATTTACGACTGCCTAACGCATGATTTACCGCTATAAGACCCTCTGCTATTGAACGCGCTTCTTCATTACTGGCGTGTAAAAAAGCGGGTAGTCGTCAAATTTTGAAACGCACTTAGACACTCGATAATGTAAACATAAATGGTGAGCCTCCGGATCATTGTTTTGGCTAGCTAGGCGTGTCTAGTGTCTTGTGGACTCCATCAGCTCTGCTTGCACGCCCTGTTTGTTACTGCGTAAAAGTATGCACCATATCTGAATCAAGTAACTACGAGGGTACCCCCCCCCCTTTACTACCTCGTCTACACCGCTATGATTTCCTGTAACGTGTGCGGACATATGAATACTGTAATACGTGTCGCAGTACACGAGATTGTGTAAGCTGTTGTAGGCCCGTGTGCTCACATTTCGGTGCACGTTCAAGAACCCCAGGTGGTGGAAATTTCCGGAGCCCTCCACTATGGTAACTCTCACAATCATATGGTGGTTTTGGGACGTTAAACCCCACATATCAGTCATCAAACATTGTGTAAGCCATACATTTGAGCTAAATAGTGCGCTGATTAAGTCAGCTCATCATCTACAACCACATCATCATCTCGAACAAGATCAACGAATAATTTTTTCGAGGCCCCTCGTTCAGGGCTTATGCTATGCGACGTCTGAGCACGTGGGTGCTCCACTGCGATAGTAAGAAGAACGCATATCATGAAAACGATATTTATTGCATAAGTGAGACCTGTATTCAGTGCACATAAATAAAGACGTGGTCAACACCGTCAAACCTGATGATGAAATTTTGCACTGGCTTAGAAATGACACGAAGTAGAAGCGTGTTTGTGCGTATACTGAAGCATAATGGCGCAAACTGAGAGTCGAATCGTACCAGCGAGTTCGACTGAGGTAAAACTGTCGTCCGATGCGCATTGAAATATCGGCCATTGGTTTGTTTCGTCTGCATGTAGAGTGCAAACTCGGTGGTTGAATGTGGCCGTGATGCGAGCTTCCTGGACATGGCTAGGCCAGAAGGACGCCGGTGCACCACTTGTGATCTCCTGGCAGCAGGACCCAGTCAACAACGTGGATCACGCCATTAGAAGCTGGAATGTCGGCGCGATACAGCGGAGAGTTGTTTGCCTCGTACAGCCTCCCTAAGAGAGAAAGTGCAACACTTTCATTAGCCAACAATATCAATGCACCTAATTATCATAATATTGCGATAGCAATTATATGGACACTCTCGGCGGTATTTTGCGCCAGCTTCGTGTCGACGTTTGCGTACTCACCGTTTTGCATACGTTTCTATATATATGAAAATGCAAGAAAGAAAGAGAACCCAGAAAAAGACTTCCGTGCATGAAATCGAACTTGGATCCTCTCAATTGCGAGCGCGAGGCAATAACCACTGAGCCACCGAGGAGCGCGTCCTTTACCATTCAAACGGCAAGCTATTTATACCTACCGCTTACCGCTGCTCACGGGCATCTTGAAGGTAACTATGGTGTTTTCCGCATTACCATCAAAATAAATCGATGAGCGCTCGTCACCACATCGTGCAGTGGTGCGTGCTCTTATCTCCCACGCGTACTTTTCCTAGCTTAGAGGAGGGAAGCGACGCTCCCTCGCACTCCCTTATCTTGTGGTGTGGAAAAGGGGGATGATCGTACGTCTTGGCTGGCCTTGGGCTTTACCTGGAACCATCCTGTTGTACTTACCGGGCGCACAAGGGTCATTGCAATCATTGCAGTCTGCCTTTGCGAAAAGCGCGCGCTTTTCAGACACAGCGAAGCAACAACTGAGAAGTTTATTTAGCTGCATTTCTACCTATGAGTACGGTTCGTTCGTCATTTGTTCGTGAGAAACGCGCGGCACGTTACGATCTGCTTACCATTCTGCGCGTGACCTTCCATTTTGTTGCTATTGCATTCATTGTTTCGCCTTTGTTGAAAAGCTGTGACTTTTTTGGTTATTCTAATAACAATTCACGTGTACGAAGTGTCAAGTTTACTAAAGAAGTGGCCGAAGCTTTCTAAGGCAAAAGGAAAGTGTAATAGTCAATTTATACCTAATGGAATCACCATGAAGGACCAACAAACCGTGGCTCAGTTCCACGTAGCTATAAAAACGCTATTGCTTCCGTTGTGTAGCTTGCGCACCTTGCAATAGTGTGGAAAAAGATTGTTGCGTTTTTTGTAGTGTGGTGTATCTTTTATTTTTATTTAGGGACCCGTGAGAGACCGTTTGGCTTTGCGCGCGCACAGATGACACTTGAGGTATTGATGACGACATATTGGCCTCTCAATTTCAGCAAATAAGCATTACGTAATCTGTGCTCTATCCTAGCTGTCCTCCTTCACTTGCCTTACGCTTGGGCAGCACCTCCAGGGTTCAGTATGAACCATTTAGCCTGCAAGCAAGTATTCCTTTGAGTCGGCTGTGTTCTGGTGTTTACACGGGCGTTGACATTGATCCCACGTGAAACGGCTATTAGGCGCCCATTCGAGGGTTTTGTTTCGTCCGTTGTGACTGACTACGACAGAAGAGAGGGTGAAAGAGGGAAAACCAGAATATACTCCTTTCCTAAATACGCCATCTGGCGCTGCGTTGAAATCAATTTCAACTTTGCAAAAAAGTTATGGCCTAGATGTTTTGGGTAAGGTGGTATAGTATCCGTGCGTGGTGCCGGCCAGTTGCGCTTGCTGTCTCTGAAACTTCTGCGACTCGATGTTTCCGTGCCTTGCCTTTGCAAGAGGAGTGCAACGGGCTTCAGCGTCTGTTGCACCCCTTGGTACTGTCAGTTGCATGAATAAGTCACTTATGTGTCCCAAAATTATTGACGCCATAATTATCTGCTTAAGTGTCTGGTAACAAGATAACTCCAAGAAAAATCTACAAGTACTGAATCCCGCAAACTTAACAAAATTGTTCATTCCTTATCGGACTTCGAGTGCACTGTCTTCGTTAAATCAACTTTTTCATGTGTTTTTATATGCTTTTTCCTGAGATTTTTATACTTCGGCCAACGCATCCTTTATAGCAGTTCCAACGCTCGCTCCTCAATGAAAGCTGTCACTCCGCTTTGGTGCACGGAGCGGTCTTGATGGGATGTACGCCACAAAAAGGGTAGGGCTGCTTGCGTCACTCGTGTGCCCAAGTGCTTTCACGCCGATATGCGATACACGTACGATAATATGCTTCTATTAGATTTGTTCCTTCTCGGTTCTTAATTGGGGCTCACAGCACTCATGTGGCATTTATTATAGGCAGTGCATGCATCCGTGACCACGCCATGAGTCACATTTTCTTCTGCGATCCCGCAATCCGACATAAATTAGTGACTGCAGACGACAAACCGATGCGCTTCCGCTGCCACCAAGTTGGCCATGTCTCCCGCTACTGCCGCAGCACATGAACGCCCTCAAACTGGAGGTTATTTTCCTTTTCTCTTCCATACGAGGACTCCCGTCGGTATTCTCCTAATCGTGTGTACCCTTCTTCCGACGTCCCTAACAGCCGCTCCACCGCTCGTTCACCGTCACCTCCTCGCTGCCGTTCCCAATCGGCCCAACCCCACCGCTATCTATCACCGGTCAACTATGGATCCCATCCGACGGAAAACTAGATCATGCAGCTCCGGGAGGAAGTGCTGCATCGATTGCGACTGATACGAATCCTCCATTGACGCTTCCTACTGATACGAACTTGATTGAGGTGTATGTGGATGGTTTTTTTTTGACGGCGTTAGTTAATACCGGAGCTGAAGTGTCCATAAAGAGTGCTAATTTTTGTCGCCTACTCAAAAAAGTCATCACGCCTGCAGCGACTAAGGGCGAGCCAGCACGCCCGTGAGGCAGCGTCGAGGCAAGCCCTTGACGTCCCCTCATGGGAGGCTTAGGCCCGGCCACCTAAACCTGCTGGTTTCTTATAATAAAGTTTATTCCTCCTCCTTCTCCTGCACCAACTAAAGCCCTCCGTGTCACTGATTGTGGAACTATGACCATCACTTGAATGTGTACCGATCGTGTTAGCATTGCCGGCTTCCATGTCCCCGTTTTATTTACGGTACTCGAAAATTTCCTTGACCACCGGATCTTCGGCATGGACTTCTTATCGACGCATTCTGTCCTGATCGAGTGGGCCACCGGTACTCTCTGCCTAGAACTTCCTCTTCTTCCGGATTCACAGCCCTCAACTCCCGAACAGCCTCTCCACCACTGACTTCTTCCGGATGCCACCCAAAGTTCTCGCATTCGTTGAATCGGCAACCCCCTCTCCAGTGCTTGACGGTGATTGCGACGCCGATTCTTGATGTTCTCCTGGCGCGTACCATTACTGCCCCACACTCCGTCGTTACCATGGCCTCTAACCGAACATATTTACCTGTTATAAATTTTAGTTTCATAAAGCAAGTGCTAACTCAAGGAATTTCGGTTGCCACACTAAGACCCTTAATTGACGACCACGTCACTAATTTAGCGGCAGACGTACGTCCCAATCACTCATGTAACCCGAAGGATGCCACGTGCCTCGATGCGACCTTACGCTCAACGATCGCCCCGGACCTCAAACCTGAGAAATCAGTCGCGCTATGTTGCCTTCTGGCTTCATACCGCTACATATTGACACGTGCGGTTCTTTTGGTTTACGAAGAAAGCCGCTATCACTTTCCAGTGACACGCGCGCTCGTTGTGATTGTTTGCGGGGAGCATTGTTATCACTTTCTGTTAAGCGCAACGCAGGCCGAGTTTATCTTGCATGCCACTCTGGAACCGTGTGGATCATTCTTGAAACTTTGCATGCTTGACGCGCACATTTTAGTAACTTCTGGAGCTCCAGAGATAAATCGAGAACGCGATATGACGCGTGTATAACAAGCCGGCGCAGTGCGCCACTAGGCAGTCTTTTTTTTCTTTTCCGTCGACCGACGACTGTTCACGCCGCTGTTGCTGTGAGTTGTGTTTGGCCTTGTTTTGCTAGGCACAAGTTCGCCCAATAAACAGTTCGCCCGACATCGCCCTGACTCCGGTGTGCTTCCTCTCAAGTGCTGCGTGTGTCACAACCGCGTGACATCTGGTGGAGGTGCTTCTCGGTCCATGTACCATACGCCCCCGTCCAGCCGTGAGCCAAGCCCAAGCCGCCAAGAGGACGACGCTGACCCGGTCGTTCGAGTTAGCCGAAGACAACAAGGACTACCGCCCGAATACCTGCCGCTTCCCGACAAGGACAAGAAAACAAAGGCTGCTACGAAGCCGGCATCCACGATGACGGAAGCAAGGTCTTCAGCAACCGTGGTCGTCAACCAGCCCAGAGAGCCGCCTACCTTCCGCGGATCGACGTACGAAGACCCGGAAAGCTGGCTTGACATTTACGACCGCGTCGCAGCCCTCAATAAGTGGGACCCGGATGACAAGCTGCGTCATGTGTATTTTTACCTGAAAGACACCGCAGGGACTTGGTTCAAGAACCGCGAGTCAACGCTTCGAACCTGGGACAACTTCCGCGTTGCTTTCCTGCGCACCTTTGCAAGCGTCATGCGGAAGGAAAGAGCCGCATCACTGCTTGAAACTCGGGTGCAGCTCCCCAACGAAAACGTAACGATCTTCACGGAGGAGATGACGCGACTTTTCCGCCACGCCGACGACGACATGCCTGAGGACAAAAAGGTTCGCCTGCTTATGCGAGGAGTGAAGCAGGAGCTCTTCGCCGGACTGATTAGAAACCCGCCAAAGACGGTACAAGAGTTCCTCTCCGAGGCTACCACCATCGAGAAGACTCTTGAAATGCGGACCCGCCAATACGATCGGCGCATGTCGCCAGACGTCACAGAAGTCCGAGGACTCTGCCCCGACGACCTGCGCGAGACCATACGCGCTATTGTTCGTGAAGAACTGCGCCGCATGTTGCCATCGTCTCAGCCCCAAGTCGCCTCTCTCGAAGACGTAGTCCGCGAGGAACTACAGCGCTCACTGAGCGTTCCTGAACGGCCACAGCCCCAACCGGAGGCGATGACCTACGCCGCTACTGCACCTGTCGCCGCTCCTCGCCAACGCCAGGACCCAACGTCTCCGCAGTTTCGTCGCCAACCAACGCCGCCACCCCCGACGCCTTCCCGCTCGCCAGTAATCCAGCGCTCGCCGAGGAAAACTGACGTTTGGCGCACCCCGAACCACCGCCCACACTGCTACCACTGCGGCGAAGCCGGGCACACCTACCGCTACTGCCAGTACCGTGAGATGGGACTGCGTGGCTTCGACGTGAACGCGCCGCGTCCGCGCCCAGGTGAGCGACCTCGCGACATCGCCGACTACATCGCCGGATCGCAGTGGTAACGACGACGACCATCCCATTCACCTTCGCCTGGCCGCTACGCCTCTCCGGATCGCCGCCAGTACACCGGCCCTAACCGGGGCCGATCCCCAAGCCCCTACCCGGGAAACTAAAGGCAGCAACCGATGGAGGTACGGTTGCTGCACGACGCAATGCCGAAGATCCTCCTACACCGCCGCCGCCGCTGCCGATGACGACGACCACGACGCACGAACTTTCCCGACGTAGTCGCAGTACGCCGCCTGAGCAGAGTCTTCACGACAAAGCCTCGCCGCCGACGCGACATAGCAGCGCCGGACCAAGCCGACGCAGCCGTGATCCGACGCCCCGACCTAACCGGAACGCCAGACGACGAACCACCGACCTCGACGTGATCATCGACGGCCACAGCGTCACCGCCCTAGTCGATACCGGCGCCGACTACTCTGTCATCAGTGGTCTCTTCGCCGCTAAGCTCAAGAAGGTAAAGACTGCATGGGAAGGACCGGATATCCGAACAGCAGGGGGCCACCTTATAACACCGACTGGAACCTGCACGGCAAGAGTCACGATTCACAGCCAGACGTATTCTGTGAGTTTTGTGGTCCTGCAGCAATGCTCGCGAGACGTCATTTTAGGCATGGATTTCCTGGACCAGCAAGGCGCAGTCATCGACCTAAGATCCAGGTCAATCACGCTGTCCACGGATAATGCAACGGCGTCAGACTGCAACGTCGCTCACAATGCCTTGAATGTGACAGAAGAGCAGGTAACCATCCCGCCACTGTCGAGCGTCATCATTTCCGTCGGCACCAAAGCGTCTACCAACTTACAAGGTGTCATCGAAGGCGACCAGCACCTGCTCCTAGACCGTCAGATGTGCGTCGCAAGAGGCATAGCCAAGCTTCATAACGGCGAGGCCAAGGTAATGGTGACGAACTTCAGCAACGAATATAGGCACTTGAATAGGGGCACGACAGTAGCACATCTAAGTGAATTTGTGGAAGCGAGCAATGCCTTCGCCCTCACCGATTCTCAGGGAGCCGCAACGTCGACAGCAGTGTCCGCGCCCGCCTTCGACGTCAGTCAAGGCCTTTCCAGGCAGCAACAAAAGGAGCTCAAAGCCTCACTCCACCAATACAAGGACTGCTTCTCGTCGTCATCGAGGCTTCGTCAGACCCCTCTCGCGAAACATCGCATCACAACCGACGAATATGCCCGTCCGCTCCGTCAGAGCCCCTACCGAGTTTCTGCACGGGAACGCGAGGCCATCAAGCAACAAGTCGACGAAATGCTGCGTGACGACATCATTCAGCCGTCTACGAGCCCGTGGGCATCACCCGTGGTGTTAGTGAAAAAGAAGGACGGAAACCTACGTTTTTGCGTCGATTATCGTCGCCTGAACAAGATCACGAAGAAAGACGTGTATCCCCTTCCACGGATAGACGATGCTCTGGACAGACTCTACAACGCCAAGTATTTTTCGTCGATGGACCTCAAAACCGGCTACTGGCAAATCGAAGTAGACGAGAGAGACCGAGAGAAGACTGCCTTCATAACACCAGACGGCCTGTTCGAGTTTAAGGTCATGCCCTTTGGTCTCTGCTCGGCGCCCGCGACGTTCGAACGGGTTATGGACACAGTACTCGCAGGCTTGAAGTGGCAGACTTGCCTCGTCTACTTGGACGACGTAGTCGTATTTTCTTCCAACTTCGACGAGCACCTCCGGCGCCTTGAAGCTGTTCTTCGGGTAATCAAAGCCTCGGGACTTACCCTAAAGCCAGAAAAGTGCCGCTTCGCCTACGAGGAGCTTTTGTTCCTTGGCCACGTTATCAGCAAGTCGGGAGTGCTCCCTGATCCACAGAAAACAGCTGCGATCGCCGACTTTCCTGCACCCACCGACAAGAAAGCAGTACGCCGATTTCTTGGCCTCTGCGCTTATTACAGGCGCTTCGTCAAGAACTTTTCGCGGATCGCCGAGCCACTGACGTACCTCACGAAGGCCGACGTCGACTTCAAATGGTAAACGCCGCAAGTCGAGGCATTCCAAGAATTAAAGCGACGCCTGCAAACGCCGCCAATACTGGCGCACTTCGACGAAGAAGCTGACACCGAAATTCACACGGACGCAAGCAGCACAGGGCTCGGCGCCGTGCTCGTGCAGAGGACCGACGGACTTGAAAGGGTCATCAGTTACGCTAGCCGGTCACTTTCGAAGGCAGAAGCCAATTATTCCACGACAGAAAAGAAATGCCTTGCCATCATCTGGGCTACATCAAAGTTCCGCCCCTACCTGTACGGCAGGCCTTTCAAAGTCGTGAGTGACCACCACGCCTTGTGTTGGCTAGCTAACTTGAAGGATCCATCAGAGCGCCTCGCACGGTGGAGTCTCAGACTACAAGAATTTGACATCACCGTCGTCTACAAGAGCGGACGAAAGCACTCCGACGCCGACTGCTTGTCTCGCGCCCCTGTCGATCCGCCGCCCCAGGATGACCGGGACGACGACTCTTTCCTGGGATCCATAAGTACCGACGACTTCGCGGAACGCCAACGAGCTGACCCAGAGCTCAAGATCCTCATGGACTACCTGCAAGGCAAGACCGCCGACGTGCCGAAAGTATTCCGCCGAGGACTGGCTTCGTTTTTCCTGTGGAACAACGTCCTCCTGAAGAAGAACTTCTCGCCGCTCCGCGCCGACCACCTCCTCGTGGTGCCTTCAGCGTTACGTCCAGAGGTTCTGGAAGCATTACACGACGACCCGACAGCCGGACATCTTGGTGTTTCCCGCACACTGTCACGAATACAAGAGAAGTACTATTGGCCTCGCCTCACTGCCGACGTCGCCCACTACGTAAAGACATGCAGAGACTGTCAGCGACGCAAGACGCCGACAACTAGGCCAGCCGGACTTCTGCAACCCATCGAACCACCTCGATGGCCATTCCAACAAATCGGCATGGACTTACTGGGGCCGTTCCCGACGTCAACTTCTGGCAACAAATGGATTGTCGTAGCGACTGACTACCTCACCCGCTATGCCGAAACAAGGGCCTTGCCCAAGGGCACTGCTGCCGAGGTCGCCAAGTTCTTCATTGAGAACATCGTCCTCCGCCACGGAGCCCCCGAGGTCCTCATCACCGACAGAGGTACGGCCTTTACGGCTGACCTAACGAAGGCGATCTTGAGGTACAGTCAGACAAGCCACCGCCGAACCACCGCGTACCACCCACAGACGAATGGCCTCACCGAGCGTCTAAATAAGACCATCGCCGACATGCTGGCCATGTACGTGGACGTCGAACACAAGACGTGGGACGCCATACTACCGTATGTAACCTTCGCGTACAACACGGCCGTGCAGGAAACGACGCAGTTTGCTCCATACAAGCTCGTCTACGGACGGAGCCCAACAACGACGCTTGACGCCATGCTACCGGTCGGCACCGACGAAGAAGACCTCGACGTCGCCAGCTACCTGGATCGCGCTGAAGAAGCTCGACAGCTAGCCCGCCTGCGTATCAAGAGCCAACAGACGGTCGACAGGCGCCACTACAACCTTCGACGACGCCACACCGAATACCAACCCGGCGACCTTGTCTGGGTCTGGACGCCGATACGACGACGGGGATTGTCTGAGAAGCTCTTGCGACGCTACTTTGGACCCTACAAGGTAGTCCGACGTCGTGGTGAACTGGACTATGAGGTCGTGCCCGATGGCTTAACGTCATCCCAACGACGCCGTGCACGACCCGAAGTCGTACACGTGGTGCGACTTAAACCTTATTACGCGCGCTGATTAGCTGTGACGCATTGTTAATGTAATTTATTGCATGTACTCTCTCTTATGTTCTGTCTTTAGCATCGGGACGATGCTTTTTCAGGGGGGGGGGGGGTAGTGACACGTGCGGTTCTTTTGGTTTACGAAGAAAGCCGCTATCACTTTCCAGTGACACGCGCGCTCGTTGTGATTGTTTGCGGGGAGCATTGTTATCACTTTCTGTTAAGCGCAACGCAGGCCGCGTTTATCTTGCATGCCACTCTGGAACCGTGTGGCTCATTCTTGAAACTTTGCATGCTTGACGCGCACATTTTAGTAACTTCTGGAGCTCCAGAGATAAATCGAGAACGCGATATGACGCGTGTGTAACAAGCCGGCGAAGTGCGCCACTAGGCAGTCTTTTTTTTCTTTTCCGTCGACTGACGACTGTTCACGCCGCTGTTGCTGTGAGTTGTGTTTGGCCTTGTTTTGCTGGGCACAAGTTCGCCCAATAAACAGTTCGCCCGACATCGCCCTGACTCCGGTGTGCTTCCTCTCAAGTGCTGCGTGTGTCACAACCGCGTGACAATATTCGACATCGACAGCCGTCCACTCGGTCAGACTTCACTCGTCAAGCACCGCATTAACACAGACGATTCTCTACCCATTCATCGCCACCATACCGTTTGTCTGCCACCGAACATAAGGTGGTTCAACAAGAAGTAACCAAGATGCTAGCTAAAGGTATTATTGAATCCTCTTCGAGTACTTGGGCGGCTCCCGTCGTGCTCGTTAAAAAAAGATTATACGTGGTGCTTCTCCGTTATTTGCCGCCATCTGAATAGAATCACAAAAAATGACGTTTACACTTTGCCCTGCATTGATGACGCTCTCATTTGTCTTCGCGGCACCCGATACTTTTCTTCAATAAACCTACATTGCGGCTATTGGCAGATTCCTGCCGACAAAAAAGACCAAGAGAAGACTGTGTTTGTAACTGCAGGTGGCCTATACCAAATCAAGGTGATGCCCTTTGGGCAACGCCCCAGCCACGTTTGAGCGCATGATAAACTCTCAGCTACAAGGGTTCAAATGGTCAACATGTTTTCGTTACCTTGACGATGTCCTTGTATATTCCCCAACATTTCAGACCCACTTTCAGCGTTTGTCCGCCATTGTCGACATATTCCGCACTGCAGGCCTTAAATTAAACTCGTCGAAGTGCCCCTTCGGACGCCGGCAAATTACAGTGTTGGGTCGCCTTGTCGACGCATCTGGTGTGCAGCCGGACCCGGAGAAAATTTGTGCAGTCACCAGTTTTTCTGTACCCCGGTCAGTTAAAGATGTCCGGAGTTTTGTAGGATTTTTTTTCTATATTAGAAGGTTCGTGAAAGATTTTGCAACCATCGCTGCACTCCTCACTGAGCATCTGAAGAAAGACGCCACACTTACGTGGGGTACCGACCAAGCTGCTGCTTTTTATCACCTAATCACGCTACAGACAACTCCACCTATATTGGCTGACTTTGACCCATCCGCTTTGACAGAAGTCCGAACCAATGCTAGTGGTCAGGGGATCGGAGCCGTCCTATAGCCCAACGCCAACGGGGAGACGACCGAGTTATCGCCTACGCTAGCCACCTCCTCACAGCTGCTGAGCGCAACTATTCCATTACAGAGCATGCATGTCTTGCTCTTGTTTGGGCAGTCTCAAATTTTCACCCATATTTATATGGCGCAAATTTCTCTGTAATAACTAATCATCATGTGCTACGTTGGCTTACGTCACAGAAGGATCCTACTGGCTGGCTCGGGCGCTGTACTCTGCGACTGCAAGAGTATATTAACGTGGTCATGTACAAGTCCGGATGCCTACACCAGGACGCAGATTGCCTGTGCCATTACCCGGTCGCTGATTCGAGCACTATGCCTGGCACCGGCCATTGCGTCTTTTCTCTTTGGCAAATGACATGCATCGACGACGAGTAGCGCCGCGATGCGTCCTTGCGTACTATCGTCGAAAGCCTCGAATCATCTTCAGTCCCATCGCTCATTTTTGCTCCGCGATGGTGCATTATACCGCAAAAATGTTGAGCCAGATGAGCCGGCTCTGCTGCTTGTCTTTACAAAGCACCTTCGCTCGTAAGTTCTACACGAACATCATGACCTTCCAACTGCCGGTCACCTGGGTGTATCACGCACTTACGGCAGGATACGCCAGCGTTTATTTTGGCCAGGGCTTGCACGCTATGTCAGAAGATACGTTGCGGCTTACGAGAAATGTCCGCGCCGAAAACGAAACCACCGATGCTTCCCGCCGGATGCCTACCACCCCTTGAAATCCTATTAGAACCGTTATTCCTCGTCGGCGTAAACCTACTTGGCCCTTTCCTCTTGTCTTCCTCGGGCAACAAGTAGATAGCCGTGGCCACCGACTACGCCACGCGTTATGTCATCACACGAGCTCTTCCGACAAGCTTCGCCACAGATGTCACTGACTTCCTCCTCTAAGACGTGATTTTGAAGCACGGAGCTTCAAGGCAGCTGCTTACAGAGCATGGCCGCACATTGTTTTGAAGTTCATAGCCGACATCTCGCAGTCCTGTGAAACGAGGCACAAGCTGACTAAGTCATACTATCCGCAGACTAATGGACTCACGGAACGTCTAAATCAAACTCTCACAGACATACTCGCTAAGTATGTTTCTGCCAACCACACCGACTGGAACCTTGCTTTGCCGTACGTCACATTTGCCTACAATTCTTGGCCCCAAGACACTGCCAGTTACTTTCCATTTTTTCTGCTGTTTGGCTGAGAACCAATATTGCCTCTACACCGTCATCCCATCCCCTGCAGTACCGACCAGTGAATATGCCATGGACGCTATCACTCGGGCCGCTCACGCACGTGAAGTCACCCGTACTCGCCTTCTGACCTCTCAAGAGAAGCAACGGCGTTTGTATACGGCGTTTGTATCACACAAACGCCGTTGCTTCTCTCGGATCACAGACACCTTGATCGGATCAACGACACCTTGAGGTACACGTTTCGCCCGGTTCTTTGGTCCTGCTCTGGTCTCCGAATAGTCAAGTTTGCTTGTCGGAAAAACTGCTTACTCGCTACACAGGTCCACACCGATTCCTGCGGCTGGTTACTCCTGTGTAACCACCCGAAGGCCCTGTCGCTCCGTCACTTTCATGTGCCCCACAGGCTACCGATATTGTACATGTTGCGCGCTTGAAGCTCTACCACCCTCCCAGTGACGTTGACATTTAAATGCGCCGAAATGGCGCTTGTGCCACCAGGGATTATACTACATGCATGCATATTGATATTCTAGAGGGCGACGCGCATGTGTGCCTGACGAGGAAGACGAAAGGTTGTCTCCGCTCGATCACTGGTCATCTGAACGCGCCATCACTGCTAGTTTTAAATACATATCATCCAAAGCCTCGTCGATACGATGCCGGTTCTTTTCCATAACAATATCTATCAATCAATCTTTATTTTCCAACATATTTTTTTTCAACAAGTTGGGAATACCAAAGAAAAAAGCGGTAAATCGAATGAATGATGAAATCTTCAATGGTATATGTTTACAGGAAATAAAGAGTAAAGGGCCGAGCACGAACCCCTGAAGATTGCACGACATCTGTAGTAAAAAGAATACATTCAATGTCAGTGAACTGCGATCTATCTGCTGGGAAGCATCCATGACAGGGTATGAGGGTCGAAGTTGAGACAGCAGAGTTTGCTTATTAGTTGTAGGTGCGTAGATAGACATGCCAAAAGTGGCTGCAGGACGCAAAGAAGTGCTTCGCATTTAAAATCTAATCGTTCTATTGAGCACTGATGTGGCTCTTCGCAAATCTTGCGGCCACGTGGAAAAAGCTAGTATAGAACACCAGGTCGCCAGATTATCTACTCCATAGTATCCTATAGCTATGTCATGGCCGGGACATGAGAATATATGGTCGCAGACCCTTCCTTCTATGTGTTGTGGCATCACTCTGGTAGCAACCGAATACCTATAGTCGACAAAATGTGAATCCTCAGACTGATCATGCAAAGTAACGGCTCCAGCTTGGTTATGCTTTTCAGCATCACCAAGCTGGAGCCGTTAATTTGGATGAAGAACAAAATACTTCGAATGCTGATATAACACTGAGAACGGGCCCCGAATGCTTCGGTGCATAATGAATAGGCAAAGAAAAGTGGGTGAGGCCAACTTCATTAGGGTAGCCACGCTTTCTTACATCAGTAACATCACATACGTGGCTGCGATGCTCAACTAGAAAAAAGTATAACCGCGGAATCTTAATGTACACAAACGATGCGCTTAAAAACAGCGTTACGGCTCCCCGATAAAGTCCCCACTGATCTCCTGTTACGACTAAGAGTGCACAATCCCCTTGTCAAAATGGTCCAAGTTCAGCCAACAGCACAGATCGCGAGCTTATCCAGTACCATAGCGGGAAGAACTATTCTCGTCAAGCTCTGTCTGAACACCATAGCGTTAAGGGACAACGTTCAGCGGTTACCTGAAGCCACGCTAGGGTCACAGTGCTCACCTTCCCAAGAAACCGTATACCCGGAATATAATCATGGAAGACTTGCCCGTGCCTTCGCGGCAGATGCTTCAAGGCTTCCCGACCAGACAGCTTTCGTGAATGCAGCGCACATGCATGGACACGGATGAACGTGCAACTCGCACACTCTTTAAACCAAACCACGAAGGCGGAGATAGCCGAAAAAGCAGCGATAGCATTAGCTCTCACAGACTTCAGCTTTACAACAGTATAATGCGACTCTATATTGCAAAATGTGGCGTTGAGAAAACGACGCTGTAAATGTCAGGCGCACATAACATCACAAATAACTCCAATATTTGGTTCCCGGCACACATGGACAGTTTTCGGGGCAGCCTGCGGAATCTCAACGAGACCGCACACGAAGCGGCGCGAGAACTCCTCGAACACGTCACTTTGGTTCCCCTACTACCCTGCGTATTGAGTAACGTCATCAACTATTCACTACTAACGACGCCATCAAGCACATTCATCTAGGCCGGCGAGAATTCCCTATGCCGGACAAAAAATAAATGTGCAACCATTCACTTGCATTACGTTGGCTGCAGGCCAACTCATATTCGAAGCCAGGTCGCATGAAGCGTATCGACCCAGACTACGACGGACAACATGTGTGTGAACAGTGTTGTGAACGTTTACATTCGAACCATATGTTATGTGGTTGTGCATTGAGTGACACTTAGGCCAAGAACAGTGGGGCAAAGAGCTAGGAACTGCTTCGCTAGCAGACACACTTTGGGCTGTCCAAAAGGCCCGCGATGCGGTGCAGAGCTTCGATCTGCCTGTCCCGGCGTGAGGGATGCGCTGTCCCTCTTGCGCCCAGACTTTCTCCGTCTTCATGACCTTCATTTATCTCTTTCACGTTCCACAGCGTCCGTTCACTTTATGTGTTTCAATGTGTATTTTCTCTTTATCTTTCTGCCTATCTTTCGCGTGCTACCCATGTTCAACTTCGCCCAGCAAAGTTCTCGCTTAACGCTCACACAGGCTGCTGTACCAAGCAGTCGGGTTCGGCCAATTCCTGTGGTTTTTAGGGGTGAAGCTCCTTAGGGTCGAGTCATGTCCCCTGTATGTCGGGGTGACATGATAATCATATTCATATGTATAATCATATGGGTATTTATATGAATACCGTATGGATATTCATATCAATATGAGTATCTATATGGACATGTCAACATCATATGTGCATTGTGATTAATAAGCAACTTCGCATATATTGTACATGCGTGTTCACCTCGAGTGGACAATGTACGGGGGTTATTGATCCCTGGAGCTTCAGCCACTTGTCATCATTCACTTTGTCGGTATGCTGTGATGTTTGTTTCTGACTGTTTTTTGAGTTAAATCTGTATCGAACACCTTCACTGTTGATGTTCCACGGCAGAGACACCCACTACCAACACACCTTTTCTAATCAGTTTTCATCACTCTTGAATATCAAAATTTCGCTGTATGTTCGATGATATAAAGATTGGATGGTCTCCATTAGCCAGCGCGATCAAAGGTTGCAATGGTTCAGTGGTACCATGAAGTGGTAGTGAATAGAGTCTTTTTTTTAATTTCTTCAAAGCAGTTTCATTCATCACTAGCCTCAAAGTCTCGTTTTATGCGTCGAGTTGAAGCAACAATAAATACTGACGAGAAAAGGACTCAATACCAGAAGGAAGAGCGCGTACATGCCATAAATATATGCATATAGTTTCGAAAGCATCGCACAATACCACCAAGACTGAAATTCAGCTTTGCTCCGTGAAGTGAAGGCTGAATGTACACGAATGCAACCCTGAAGTTGGTTACCAGCACTCAATTTCACAAGCTATATGACCTTCCATATGCTATGTGTCAAACCACCGGCATTTTGCTCCCGCATGACAGAACTTGTTACCCTCTAGGACGTTGCAACAAGCCAAATATGTCCCGGCTGCAGCAGTCATATTTCGATGGAGGCAAAATATTAGAGGCCCGCGTACTCTGCGATGTCAGTGAATGTTGAACAACATCAGATGGTCAAAATTTTCTGAGCTTTTCACTTCGCCATCTTTCACGATCATATCGAGGTTTGAGGACGTAAAACCCTATACAATACTACTACCACTACTACTACTACTACTAATATTAATAATCGTATTTATATATTATTATTATTATTATTATTATTATTATTATTATTATTATTATTATTATTATTCAGGCAAATTGTGTTACCGGAGCCTTTATATGTTTAGAGAATAGTCGTTTACCAGCCTCTCATGTGCCCTTGCGCCACCGATCTCACAACTGAAAAATTCTGTCAAAACAAAAAATTACAGCATATCCACGGGGTGAATGCTGGAAAGTGGGACCAAGCTGGGTCCACACGCCGCTGCCACGCCAATTTGGCTACTCGCGCTCGTACGGTAGGATCTTTGCGGCGCCGCCGCGCATATTCAAGGCTAGCTTCAGCCTCCTGCGCCCGCATGGCGGGGTCGCTTCTCCGAGCGCGAGCTACCGCCGTCTGCGTGCACGCCGCTGGCAGCCTTGTCCATCCTCCGTCGACGAGCGTCTGCTGGTGCGCGCACCAAAACGGCACTTTTGTTGTACTCTAGAGTGCCCCCTGCCACACGGCGCTGCCAAAAAACACGCGATCGCAGTGGTGCGATCGTCTCTCTCCTTCCTTACACGTGACGTAAATCCTGTTTTCATGAAACCCCCCTTTTATTATTATCTTTTGCTGCAAAACGCCCTCTAGTGTGGCACAATTTTGCAATTCTCAGCGTATATGCATTCTTTAAAAGAACAAGGAACGCCATCTATGGCCGGATTGGAGACTCAACGAGCGGTGCTTACAAACGAAAACGAGAGACGAACGGGTGACGCCGTAAGGAGCTTCGCTCCTAAAAAATCGCAAAATATCCACGGAATAAATGATGATGAGTGGAGCGAGCCGTACATCAATCCGTCCGTGCTTCCGTCTATGCGTCCATTAGTCCGTACGTGCGCTCGTTCGTGCGTCTGTTCGTGCTTCCGTTTATGCGTCCATCTGTCCGTGCTTCTATGCGTCAGTCCTTTCATACGTGTGCCCAATCGTTCGTCCATGCGTCCGCCCGTCTATGTAGTGAACACTTCAAGTGCCGCCATCGCTCTTCTTTTCATTATATATTCATGATATACAAGTACCGCCATCCAGCGGACAATCCAAGGACTGAACGAGAGTAGGTACCACATTTCTGCTTTCAGGGCATTGTTAACACCTAAGCGTGATAACGACATCGTGCTACAAAAATCGTAACATGGGGACATGCGGATATGTGCCCGAGGGCGGGTATGTGCCACAGGTTACGCAATAAGACAACGAGGGGCGCACAAGGCACGCCATAAGGAACGTCACGAATAAAAATGAAAGCTGTATGAAGCAATATTCGGTACAAAAGTGTTATTTTCTTGGCACTAGGGAAAATTTGGTCTGACACTAGTTTTTATAGATTTTCAATTTCTGAGCCGTGGCGCAAAGGCGAGTCAGCGAATCCTTGGGGAATTCACTTCAAGTTATTGCTCTAGCTGAACTAATATCGACTCATCTCGATACCTCGAAGTGGTGAGACCAAAACAGACAAAGCGGCTGCGACCGACAGCACTATACAGTGGTCGTGGCAGCGAAATACGTCCGTGTGAGTTTCGGTGCATTTGAAATAAAAATAAGCAGTTCTTGCTAACATTTTGGCGTGCACCCAGAGGATAAGAAAACGTAAGGCGAGAAGACAAACAAGCGCCTTCTCACCTTCTGTTTTCCCGTCCACTGTGTGTGCGCCGAAACGCCACCAAGATTGTCTTCAAACCAACTCGCCCAACTTTCCATCCTGTTATCAAATGAGTAACTTGAAGCCAATAGGTGAACAGGTGCAGTGGATTGGAATCACTGCTAAACTGTAGTGCGATGTTGGACGACCGGACAATGTAATTTACGAAAAAGCAGAGACCCGGTGGTGACGTGATTCACCGCGATGGATTTCTGGATTGTGTATGGGGCATCGTGTGTGTGATCCCTTTGAAGGGGGGGGGGGGTAGCTGCGTGTGTCTGACCGGAAAACGTCTGAATGATCGCCAGGAAAAGCATTCAAAGTGTTAAAAAGTAAAGGTTAGTAATGTCATGCTTTTAGCGTACATTCGGATGCACGTCTGTGCTCATCACTGTGAAAGCAGCTACCACGACGTGAAGAATGGCACGTGAAGACGCCGCCGCCAGTAGGGGCATTATTGTATTTAGCGTTGAACAGCCCCAGTTTGGTACTTTTTTGTCTCGTGATCTTAGAAAGTGTATGTAGCAAACAATAATTGTTAAATTGTCAGTAAGCGATTGCTTCGCCGTCTCGGTCCCTCATGCTGCTAGTTCATCTAGCCTACCTCCCCAAACCACTCCTCGTCCTCGGAGAAGATCGTCTTGTCTCATGGCCTGGCTTGTGTGTTGCGTTGACGAATATCAGTTATTACAGCCTCTTGCTCATACATGAGATGGCGTGGAGCAACAGTAAAGGCAGACCTGTTGACACTCAGGTGCAGTACACGTTTCAGATATTGCGCACGCTAAACTAATGCTGTAGGACGCAGCCCTAAAGGTAGCGTATGCAGCACGCAGCACGTTGCGGACAGACAGCCTTCCGTACACTAAACTAAAATGATCAATTATTTACACGTACGTGCTTCTTAATGAGGTTAGACACACGTTGGGCTTGAATTTACCACAGTGTTTATTTCCCATGCCGCACACAGACGTCGCAGCCGGAGCCAAAGTGCTGCTGTAGAAACTGTCAAAAGCGGGCGTTCGACCCGGCGAACGGGCTCCTGCAATGACGTTGACGCTGTTGTGCCCACAACACCGCTTGTTATCTATAAGTTATCTGTCGCGCTGCAATTCACATGCTTACATGTACTTACAGGCCCCCATTTTTTAAACCCGAACGCGTGAGCATCAGCCACCGTGTCAATAAGCACCCACCCTCAGCGTCTGGTTCCCGGAAAGGCCAGGAAGAAGAGAACTGCACAGGTCTGATCATCACGCACACGCACGTGTTCATTTGGCCGCCTTCTTTGTTTTGAGACACTTTTCGATTTCGTGGTCAACGTTTCCGCGTTCGACTTAAATGAGTGAAAGCTGTACCTGCTCCAAAAGTAAAACGGAGCACACGAGCCAAGCTATGCAAAACTTTATGCCAGCGTGCCCTATCAGGGAAGTGTTTCTTCATTTTTATACGCAAGTGAGCCTTTGATTGATTGATTTATCGATCAATTGATTGACTGACTGACTGACATGTTTGATTTAAAATCTCAAAACCACAATGTAAGTATGAGGGATGCCGTATTGGAGGGCTCCGGAAATTTCGACCACCTGGGATTCTTTAACGCGCACCCAAATCTCAGCAAATGGGCATACAGCATTTTCGCCTCCATCGAAAATGTAGCCGCTGCAGCCGGGATCCGGACCCACGACCTGCTGGTCAGCAGCCGAGTACCTTAGCCACTAGACCAACGTGGCGGGGCGACGCAAGTGTGCCAGAAGGTAGTGCTATCGTTTCGATATGAAAGTCTACATAAGGAAGCACTTCTCTGATGGAGTGATCTGGCATAAACGTTTGCGTAGCTGGGCCACACCTCGCGTGCTCTATTTTACTTTTGGGGCAGCCGTATGTTACTCGTTACGGTAATTTATCAGAGAGTGAGGCGAAACATCGTGCACGAAGTGTTCACACACTTTTTGTGCTTATTGTCACTCTTCGTGCTTACCGTGTAGTACAGCGTAATAAAATGGCACTTTTGCGACCACTAATTAAAATTGAAATCTGTCAATCTTTACGTAAAACAGCATAATTTCTTCTTGTTAAAAATAAAAAAAAACATGAACAAGGCTTATGTGCACTTTAAGGCACCTGCGTAAGTACGAAGCAAACTACCTGTGAAAAACAGAAGAAAGTACTTGGCTAGTTATTCTCACAATGCTAGGAAAAAATGTTTTAACTTCAAAATGCTTGCATGTGCATTTTCATAAAACCTGAAAAAGTAAGGATATGCGATGAGGTAAGCGTTCACTCGGTGATAGTAGGCTTCTTCAGCTCGTCAATTGAATAATGCGCTGCAGGTGATTATACTTTGAGGCTAAAAGTTTACATAAGTGTTTTAAATTCGTTAATTAAGGTTTTGTGACAGAGACGCTTCATTTTTGGCAGCCTTATGCACGCTCTAAGCTGAGCTCGCTTAACGCCAGCCAACACGATCTTGAAAGCTACATACAGTGTAATTATTCCCATTCTGACACAGTGCCCCTTATGAAGCTCGCATACATGGTGGCGCCATCTTGAATTCTCAGTATGAGTGTTGGAAAAACTAAAAAAAATGAGCAGACTACTGCTGACAGAATACGTACTTCTGCAGCCATCCACACTGACGCCAACTCGAATGGGGAGGCCGTTGTGCAATGACTTGAGGTACTGGCCGTCTCGCAGGTCATGGCTGTAGTACACACCGTCCACCATGTGATAGGTGAGGAACTCTGCAAACAAAAAAGCGTTTTTTATATCCCGAGTTCCGTCACCTTGTCCTGCCAGCAGGCCTATAACAACTAGACTGTCCACAGCTTCTACTAGACGAGCAACCCACTCGGTCAACAGCACACTTTGTTTGCGAGGCAAAGACGCAAGCAACGGTATGCGTTAGCGACAACAAAAGAGAAGCAGCCTATCAACAAGAGTTATTTGCTCCGGTTGTTCTATAATGAACAACTTACAGAAATCACATCACCTTGTTGTCATAAGCATGTTTTTGTTTTCATGTATTGTTTACAGTTTTATTCATGCTTTACAGTTTTCTAGCCTTGTTGTTGGCTGCTTACTAACCCTCTTTGTAAGATCCTGATTCTTGGTTTTTTATTTATTTAAAAAGGTCTGGCTTTATTAAATTTCGTATCAGACCACCGTGTCTTGGTTTTTTTTTCTTTTTTCTTGCTCATGTAAAATATGTATTTACCGCATTCTGTAAACGCTTATTACAATCGATGGAAAGGCCCGCTGTCCGGGTCACTTCATTGCGCTTGTGCTATATATCGATATTTTTTTGTCTTATTTCAACATATTCTCTGCCTTTGCGATAAAGAAATTCATTTATAGCATTGTGTCATTTGTATTCTTCATCCCGTTGTCTCTGCCGTTTTGTCACAGAGGTCACAAACAGTTTTTTACGAACCAATCCAAATTTACTCTTTCGAAGTGTTTCTTCTTGCAGAACGTATAGAACTGAAAGCAGCTAGAAATTTAGTCACATAATTTTTTAAATTCATCAATCTCTACACACCTGGAAAAATGAGGTGAGAAGCAAGTTTATTCCCCCTGAAACCTGACATGCCTCTATATCGCACGAAAGGCACCGTGTGCGGTCAAAATGTTTCTGCTGACAAGAGGTCTGAGTACGTAAACGGCCTGACTCACTCTCCGTCGCGACCTTCTCATGATAGTTCTAAAAAGAGCTTCTGGTGATTGTGTCTGTTAAGCGCGCGTTTGCGTGAAACTCTAGTGCACCGAGCTGATATCTATCTATCTATCTATCTATCTATCTATCTATCTATCTATCTATCTATCTATCTATCTATCTATCTATCTATCTATCTATCTATCTATCTATCTATCTATCTAGCCGCCTGCGTCAGGGTGGTCTCGTGATTACCCGCTTGGGATGAACGAAAATTAGAATGGGAGGGTAAGATGGTTTGATTAATGCGATTCGCTGGTAATAATGCCACAACTACGTCACGGGCGTTGTCAAACACTCTCCGCCTGACAGTGGCACATACTCACGGACGGGTGTGAGCCTTCGGTATGCGGATATGTGCCACACGTTATTTATATTGTAACGTACAAGAACCACTTGCTCGAACGCAATCCAACACAATGTCTTCATCGTTCTCTTTTCCCGGTCTACACCTCACGCACCGGTCACCCCATTGCTGTGCAGTACATTCGCCGCCCCCTCTCCCCTGAAGCCTGAGTCAGAAGACGAAGAGGCACGAACACAGAAATCACAGAATATGATAAAGAACATTTCGATTTTCTCTCGAAACCTATAATAAGAAAGCTTTATTTCAATATATGCGATCTCGCAAAATACTGCTGTCTACAGTAAAGACTGATTATGAAAAACTATCATTGGAAGAAACGAAGAACTCTTTAGAGTCAATTGGCAGAGGTGTAGAAATTATATTTTCTTCGACTGTGGCTTTCAACTGGCGAAAGTCTAGCATAAGCACTGACTTCGAAAACGTAACGCTGTCTGAAGCATCAAAAGTAATTCGAGATCTACCCTTGTCAGCTCCTGGTCCAGATGGAATCACAGTTCCTATGATTAAAATTTTATTCAAGCTATCCCCTGGCGACGTCCTCAATCTTATAAACTACTCTTTAAAGAATGCCTGGATACCGTATGACTGGAAAATAGCCAAGGTAATCCCATCAATAAAAAAGCAAGGATTAGCTTTCACCATAGAAAATATCAGACCCATCTCGCTAACTTCGAACATGGTGAAACTCATAGAGAGGGTCGTAAAGAGCAAATAAACTCCTGGATGACGAATAAGGTCATATTAAAGCCAAACCAAATTGGTTTCCGCAGTGAATGCTCAATTTGATGCGCCCATGCGAATTTAGAGAGTCGAATAGAGCTCTCTCGTAAAAGGAAACAGTACGCCGCATTGGTAACTCTCGACATAGATAAAGCGTACGACAGTGTCGAGCACTCTATTCTACTGACCACCCTGCAGAGCCTAAAGTTTCCTCATTATATTACTGAGTGGATAGCAGAATTCTTAAAATCAAGGGAATTGTATTGCGTGAAGGATGGCTGTTGTTCACATAAATTCAAACAGAAACATGGTGTTCCCCAAGGGTCCATCCTATCTCCAGCATTATTCAATATTGCCACGTTCCATTTCCCAAGCCCCGCCGCGGTGGTCTAGTGGCTAAGGTACTCGGATGCTGACCCACAGGGCGCGGGTTCGAATCCCGGCTGCGGCGGCTGCATTTCCGATGGAGGCGGGAATGTTGTAGGCCCATGTGCTCAGATTTGGGTGCACGTTAAAGAACCCCAGGGGGTCTAAATTTCCGGAGCCCTCCACTACGGCGTCTCTCATAATCATATAGTGGTTTTGGGACGTTAAACCCCACATATCAATCAATCAATCAATCAATCAACGTTTCATTTCCCAAGTTTTGTTATCGTCCCAAAACACTACACGACTCTCAGCGCAAACCGCGCCTGCAGTTTTCGAGAAGCTTCCGGACTGTAGTAGATCATTTCGATAAGATCACGCCCACTCTGCGAACGGTACAGATTATTCTGGAACCTACGCCACCGCCAGCGATAATGCTAGGACATTCGACGGCAAGAGTATAAATGCAGACGCGCTTCAGTTTTCAGTTTCAGTTTTCAGTTTCAGTTTATTTTTCATTTCAAAAAAGTAGTACAGTAATATTAATATACAGACGAGGGTCCCAAAGTTAAAAACTGTAACGGGACCCTCGATGCATTATAACCATCAATAAATCAGATCAAGTTAACAAGCAACGAGTGAATGGAAATCAATTATACAATATAGAGTGATGAGTAATTATTATAGGCTAAGTGACACATCAGGCTTCGCCGCTTGTCAGTTGTTGATCGAAGGCCGACGCTCCGTTCGCCGCTATCAGTCCGAGACTGCTATCTGTGCAAGACTGCTGCTGTAATTGGACTTTCCGTTTACCAGGCACAGGTTCGCCCAAATAAACAGTTAAATCCCAACACAAAGTCTCCTGTCTTCGGCCACGTCATGACCCCATGACAATATACTGATGAGCTCTATTCCAATTGTTCAGGATGTCAGTGTCTACATTTATGCAGATGATATTGCGTTCTTCGCTGCAGAGAGCGACATTTACTCACTACATCAAAAATTGCAAAGATATATCAATACTCTAGAAATTTGGTTGCAATCTATTTCATTGTCATTGAACATCAGTAAAAGTGCGATCCTGGTGTTTCCTATAGCAGATACAGTTTCATTTTTTTTATTATGTAATGGGGAACCTATTCCATAAGTAGATTCAGTCAAGTATTTAGGAATGATCTATAATGAAAAGCTAAATTGGAGCCCACACATAGAATATATAACAGCAAAGGCACAACGGGCGTTAGGTTTTTTACGCAGGTTAAGCAACAGAAAATAAGGGCTGCGCAGACACACGATGTTAATGATATATAAAGTGTATGTGCGACCAATATTGGAATTTGCGTGTGTATTATTCTCGGGGGCCGCTGGTTATAAAATTAAGCCACTAGTAATCTTATAACGAGAAGCCCTGCGAATATGCCTGGGACTTCCCAGGTTCGTGGCGAATAATGTATTGTACCAAGAAGTGCGATTGCCAAGACTCCTCTGTCGATTACGCATTCTAACAGTTCAAACCTTCTTAAAGTTCTACAGTTTACCGGCGCGAAGATCAGAGTACGCATTTATCAGCGACCCTGACTCTTTCTTTCTTGCACATTGGCCTAAATTTCACAGCCCTCAGATAATTTTCGTTAAAAAGAAACTGGATTGCATAAATGTAGACATTAGCACAGTAATTGTAACTAATTCCTCAACCCTCAACATTAGAATAGAGTATGATGAAATCTTCCCCCCACAAGCCAAGTTGCAATCTCTTAGATTTTTGACCACTACATTAAAAGATTACTTGGTACATGCAGAAACAAAAAAATGTGATAGCTACAGATGCTCCTGTCAACAATGAAAAGGCAGGCGTAGGAATTGCGTCTGATTTCCTCGGCTGGCCTTTTTCAGTAAGGCTTCCATATTTTACTCCTATATTTGAAGCCGAGCTAGTAGCTATTATTTTAGCTCTTCCAAAAATTCCTACGACCGAGACCAGTGCAATCATCGTAATAGACTCACTTTCGGTGTGTGCAGCTCTGACAACCTCCGAACAATCTCGTGCCCTAGCAGCGTTCCACACATTAGCACCACCCCATTTAAAACTCCTCAAATTAGTGTGCGTCACAGGTTACTGCGGATTACAATTAAATAAATTGGCAGATGCTTTGGCACGAGTATCACTTGATGGACCAGTAATTTCAGTACTTCCCGAGTTAGAATACTTATCAGGGGTTTGACATATGAAATTCGCTATTTTTACAGATAGTTTCGAAAATATCACACAATGGGCAGATTATCAGCACCTCAAGTTTCCATGGAAAGCCCAGTGGAGTCCATCAAAAAAACTTGAAATTATAATCTCCAGACTCTGGTGCCATGTCTTCTCATTAAATTTTTATTTACACAGAGCTGGTCTGACACTTTCCCCCCTTTGTCCGTTTTGCCAAGAATCAGAAGCTATTGAGCATTATTTTGGCTCATGTCGGAACTATGCATTAATTAGGAAACGACTTGTAGATATTTCATTTGCGAAGCTAGGTTTAAATTTAACCACAGAAAATGTTCTAAATTTTTGTGCCTCTGTTTTGGGAAATCGCCACACAGATGCATTCGATGCAGTGTATAATATTATTCAAGACTCTAAACGTTTTTCGACATAAAGCCCACGTTGTCAGGTACTCAAAGAAAAAAAAACGGGTCTAAAAGTAATTTTCAAATCTGGATAAATTCGTGACATACCAAATTAATCGGGTTTGTCAATATCAGCTGTCTGATCGGCTCCAAAAATCAAGGTATAGCTATTAGTGTCTACTTTTTTGTTGATTTTTTTCTCACTATCTGAATCTTTAGTTTCTTTTTTTTTAATATATTTGTCTTCACTCTACAACTCCCCTCCACCCTTTTTTTCGTTGTAAGCAATAGTGCCGTTATCGTCCATATGAGACTGTATTTTCTCTTTGCCAATCCCCCAGAGTGGGTATCAACCATGGATTAGAGGCTACAAACAAACAAATAAACAAACAAACAAACAAACAAATCACGCAGCACATAAAGTTTCAACTGGCTTGCATGGGTGGGAAAAACACGGTTTCTGCTTTTGGTGTTCACTTCGGGAATTACTTCTAGGTGAAACGTAACAGGGCTTAGGGCTTTCACCACGCGAAATGGGCCGGCATACAGGGGAAAAAACTTCTGGCAATGCTGTGGAACACGCTGAGTGCGTCTAACCAGCACAAGGTGTCCTGGTTCGAAAAAGGTGTAGTTCTCGTTGGAAGACGAGTGGTATTTCGCCTGACGATGCGCTATGGCCAGGTTCGCTCTAAAGCGAGCCTTCTGAAGAAGTTCCGAAGCACTGTTGTCATCCAGACGGTGTTGCTTTGTTGTGTTCGAACCACAGAAGCACTCTTGCGGAAGCCTTGGCGTCTTTTCATAGACAGGCTTGAATGGTGACTCCAGTGTGATTTCGTGCTGTGACGTATTGAGGGCGAAGACAGCTGCGGCAGCGTATTCGTCCCAGTTGTTATGCCTGGGACTCACGTATGACGACAGTATGTCCCTTATGGTACAGTTTGCACGTTCCACCAGACCATTTGTTTGTGAGTGCTGAGGAGTGGCCACAGAATGCGGAATCGCATGGTCATTCAGTAGGTTTCTGAATGCGTGGGACGTGAAGGCCATGCCACGGCCAGTGATGAGCAAGCGTGGCGTGCCGTATCGAAAAATGACGCGCTCGTTGATGAACTTGAAGACGTGCAGAGTCGAAGAGTCAGGAACGGCCCTGACTTCGGCCCACTTCGTGAGATAGTCCATGACAACGATGAGGAACTGGTTGCCGTGCGACGTACGCGGAAACAGTACCAGATGATCAAGTAACAGAATCTCAAAAGGTGTTTCCGGAGGAGGGATGGGTTGCATGGGGACCGGTTGCGGATTTGTGGTGGCCTTCTGTGCTTGACAGACTGTGCACGACAAAACGTAGCGGGAAATGTCACTGTGCATGCGCTGGCACCAAAACCTCTCTTTGATGCGTGCCAGCGTCTGGTGCAGCCCGAGGTGACCGGCAGTCGGAACGTTGTGGCACATGAATAGCACCGATTGTTGCATGGCTATCGGCACAACAGGCACACATGACCCATCCAAATAATTTTGGTGATAAAGAATTCCCTCTCGGGCGACATACAACGCAGAAAGGCTTTTACGACGACGCTTGGGAGTGCGTACTTCCCCAGATAGTCGTTGAGTTATATCGGTGATTTCTACGTCTTGCTGCTGTGTAGTTCGTAAATCAAGCACTGCAGAGACTTGGGAGATACCGCTGAAAGCTGTCGGGTGGCGAGAAAGGTAGTCAGCGTCTTGGTGGCGAGCGCCACTGTGATGGACAATCGAAAAGTCGTAACCTTGCAGTTTGAGAGCCCACCTGGCGAACTTAGCATTGAGGTCTTTTTTGTTTGAAGCCAGCGAAAGGCGACGTTGTCAGCAACGACCGTGAAGCTTTTACCATAAACATACGGACGAAATTTTTCGACTGCCTAAACTACCACCAAGCACTCAAGTTCAGAGGCGTGGTACCGGCTCTCTGGTTCACTGAGCCGGCGGCTAGCATTAGCGACCGGTCTCTCCTGCCCATCCTCGTTAACTTGCAAGAGAACAGCTCCGAAGCCAAGAACAGCTCCGAGGCATCGGTGTGTCATACTGTGCGAGCGTCGGGGGCACATGAAGGGGAGTCTTGAGGTCGCGAAAGGCAGCTTCTTGGTCGGGTCCACATTTCCAGCGAACTTCTTTCTTCAGTAGCTCATTGAGAGGTACCACTCGAGAAGCAAAGTCACGGACAAAGCGTCTGAAATATGAAGCAAAGCCCAAGAAACTTTTAAGCTGCTTAGCCGTGGTGCGAGGTAGAATACAAGCAATGGCTTGGACCATGGTGGGATCAGAGCTGACACCTTTGGCGCTGACTACGTGCCCCAAGGAACTAACTTTTGAAAAGTCGAAAAAGCACTTGGAAGGTATATTGCACAGGTGAGCGCCTTGGAGAGCACAGAAGATCATTTCCAAACGCCTGGGTTGTTCGAAAAACGTGGAAGCACAGACAATTTTGGCGTCTAAATAGACTAAAGCCATCGACCACTTGAGATGCCCAAGAACCCGGTCCATTAATCGCTGAAGTGTAGAAGGAGCATTGGAGAGACCAAATGGCAGGCGGTTAAAATGGTATAGCCCATCCGGAGTTATAAAAACGGTCTTCTCAGCGTCGCTCGGGTCTAGTTCTACTTGCCAATAGCCACAAAGAAGATCCAGTGTAGTGAAAAAACGGGCCCCTTGCAGGCAGTCAAGGGCATCGTCCAGACGAGAAAGCGGATACACGTCAGGCTTGGTGACACTGTTTAGCTGTCGATAGTCAACGCAGAAACGCATTGTGCGATCTTTCCTTCTCACAAGAACTGCGGGGGACACCCACGGATTGACGAGCGCAATATAATACAACGCTTAAGTATGGCATCCACTTGCTTAGCAATTTATGCGCGTTCAGATGCAGAGACTCGACGCCGGTGATGCCGAACAGGGACTTCCGAGCCGGTGTCGATTCTGTGCTGCACCAAAGGAGTGTGTCCGCGGGCTCCCTGCATGGTTGACATTGCCACGCAGTCACGGAATTTCCGTCGAAGTACTTGAATCTCAGCTTTCTGTGACGGAGTCAAGTTGGGGCCAAAGTTGAATTCATTCCAGTCTAAGGGTAATGCAGTTGGTGGCGAAGGTGCTATGGAGTGTACTACTGCTAAGACATATGGTGCTTCAAGGTAGGTACAGGTACCAGGGATGGTGCCTCATGGCACGCACAGGATATTGCCAAACAGTTTGAAGACAAGCACTGCAAAGCTTTTGCCGGAACTGCGATGGAGGGTCCGCGGCATTGCAAATTCGCCTCCAGGCCGGGAACAAATGGTACTTTCTACAATAATGTCCTCATTAGCAAAAGACTTATCGGGGCTGCAAACAGGAATGATGATAGATGGTAGCGCAGACAACGAACACGGACAAGAGAAGGCACATAGACACAACACAGCGCTAACTTTCAACAACAGTTTATTACACGCAGATCTCCGTGGTGTATGCGATCCACCACGCCAACGTCGCACGTGCGTAGCTCTAAAAACCATCAAATATAACCAACGCGCGTGTTCCAATACTTTACAATTTTATATTTTTCAATCTTTTTTTGCTTTTTCTTTCTTCCTTTTATCCCATGTTACCACAAACCCTATCGCGAATACATGTAATCAAGTTCCTTATCTGTCAACACCACTGATGGGCTGCTCACACACGTGTCACCTAGCTCTGCAATTTTGCCGGCCTCCAATACCAATCGCGTCATCTCGTGCCGCGATTGGTATTGGAGGCCGGCAAAATTGCAGAGCTAGGTGACACGTGTGTGAGCAGCCCATCAGTGGTGTTGACAGATAAGGAACTTGATTACATGTATTCGCGATAGGGTTTGTGGTAACATGGGATAAAAGGAAGAAAGAAAAAGCAAAAAAAGATTGAAAAATATAAAATTGTAAAGTATTGGAACACGCGCGTTGGTTATATTTGATGGTTTTTAGAGCTACGCACGTGCGACGTTGGCGTGGTGGATCGCATACACCACGGAGATCTGCGTGTAATAAACTGTTGTTGAAAGTTAGCGCTGTGTTGTGTCTATGTGCCTTCTCTTGTCCGTGTTCGTTGTCTGCGCTACCATCTATCATCATGCAACCATACCAACAAGCCCAAGTCGCCACCCTCATTGCAAACAGGAACCCACGCAGCCGACGACAAGGGGATGATAACCGAGGTTGCCGTAATCACAGGATTGAACAGCAGGGATGGTTTTCTAGTTTCAGGTTGTTCACTTCTGCTCGTACCCACGACCGTATTCGTGCCCACTGTTACAATGCCGACTTTCGAGGAAAATATAATAATAAGACATTTAATCATGCGGTAGTTGTCAGGGAGCATGGAGCGATCTTTGTGAACAGTTCTGTAAATGGCATGACTCAACGAGAAATACAACTGCCTAGAGCAAGCTTTATTGGAAGTTTCAAGACTTGCTTGCATCGGTGTCGAAGCGGTAGATGTCAGTTCAATGGTGCGATCAGTGCCGTTAAACTGCAAATGCCAAACTCTGCGCACCAATCACAGCCAGAGATCACTGGCACACACAGGTTTGGGACAACAAGGAACCGCTGTCTCACTGTCTTTCCAAGTGCACACACATTACGGCAGGCTTCACCGAGAGTAGGTAGAGTGGTTCCGTCAGCTAGAACGAAATGGGGTCAATTGACCTGCTCAGGGCTCAACGAAAATATTCCAGACAAGAAACTCATCGCTGAAAAACCGAATGCAGCCCCTGCGTCCACTAGTGCTTCGACGTGCTGCGATTGATCTCCAAGCTTCACCGGCCGAGTTGGCATCTGGGTGAAGGGGCCAAGTGAAAGAAGAGCGGCTCAGCCATCATGCGGGGTCTTGCCCTCAATGGCCCTCATTATAGTTTCCCGAGGAACAATGTATAGGAAGAGCTGAATTGGTCAGCGACTCGGTCACCCGAGGGCCGTTTCGAGCAAAATGTCCAACATTATGGCAGTGGTAGCCCCGGAATACCGCTGTAGGATCGTGGAGTCGAGTTGGAGCCAAATGCCGGGTCCGGGATGGTGCGTCCGTGAAGGTTGGCCTCCGGTATGGATCCTCAGCTGCTTGCCAGCGTTCTGGTAGTTCTGCCTCAAGAGCGACAATTAAAGCTGGTCATACGTCAATCGAAAGAGCGAGGCGGACGAAGTGCTGGACGCTTCTGTTATTGATGGAATCACCAAAGACAGACATTAGCAGCAGTAAGGTCTATGGTTGCAGTAGGGCAACCCTACAAGGCCTTCTGAGACAAGCTGTTGACGTGAGCAGCGAGCTCTTGAAGGCTGCGGTGACCTTGCCGGACGTGTTTCAGTTCTGTGAGGTAGAGCTGAAGAAGATGACTGTCGCCAAGTCTGCTTTCCAGCGCCGAGACCAGAGCTTCATAGTTTGAACGGACGACTTGCGGGATATATTCGAGGTATTCAACCGCGGCGCCACGGAGCTGCACAACGAGCGCCTGAGCTTTATCTTGAACTGTCCTGCCGTTTAGGGCAGCAACGCGCTTGAACTGCACCAAAAATGTTGCTCACGACGTGGTGCCATCGAACGTAGGCGGTGGAAGTTGATCTCCGAAAAACCGAAGCTAAGCTGACAGAGGAACATTTCGTTCGACTGCGGTAGACACACGTTGCTGAAAGCCAGAATGGTCCTCAATGACGGATAGCTGCGCAGCTAGGTCAACGACGACATCCGCCGTCGGGGCACGTTGGGCGAGAGTGGCTTCAAGAGTGAGCAAGTGGGCAGTGAGGCGGGTTTCGAAATCTTGCATAAGTACTCGTCTGTCGGCCTCACCTTGTGAAACAAGGGCTTGCAGACAGTCAGTTATAGGTAGACTAGCACCAGCGCTTGACTGTTGGGGGTGATTTAGCATATCCTGGACATCAAACTCCAACAGAAGAGGCTGATGGGCCGCTGGTGGCGGAATGTGTGATGAGACTGGGGCTCCCGCGGCATCTGCCAAGCTTTTCTGCGCCGTCGGCACAGGAGGTTCCAGGGCCGTCGACTACGTGTCGTCTTCCGTAGCGTGCATCTGTGAAGTGCCTACTGTTGCTGTCATTGCGACAGCCTTACTTCTTGTAAACATGGGTTAACGTTGTCACCGCAGTCAACCATTGTAACTTACAAGAACCACTCGATCGAACACAATCCAACACAACACTGTCTTCCTCGTTCTCTTTTCCCGGTCTACCCCTCACGTGCCGGTCACCCCATTGCTATGGTTCACTACAATATCTTCTACCCAGAAACGGCGAAGACGCACGTGAGTAATTTTAACGCATGAGCGTTAGGGAAAAGCTCAACTGGCAGGGTTGACCCGGTGAGTGAAAAGAATGAGTATCACAACCTCAGCAAGAATCGAGCTACAGGCATTGTGCGTGGCAATGAAGTGCTCCACCACAGAGCCACGCCAGGTCTCGGAGCTACTCTTTAAGTAGACCCTAACGTTCGTGAAACGTCAATTTTGGCTGGAGTGCTGGCTATTAAATTTTATAAACATAACATATGATACAGCCGTCACGTCGGGCTTACGTTAGTTGTGGTGAGGTGAAATCTACTGAAGTTGATTTATGCAGCCCATTCATTCTCGACTCCCAGCGTAGGCCTAGCAAGGACGACATTCTTGGTAGCGGCGCTCGTTTTCCAATGTGAGCTCATTGTTGAACGCTTCTTATTGCCAGCACGATTAAAACTTGTATACTTATATGACCCTTACACGTGCGTGGAACAAGTTTTCTCAACGACTCCGATGAAGGAGTGAAGGCGGGAACGAAACGAGTAGGTTCGCCAAGACGGTCACCCTTTTTTTTACCTAAGGAATGGCCTGGCATCACGGCTCAACATCTCTTTATTGGTTCGAAAGTAGACTTTGCCTTGCAAAAATAGTACACTTCGAGCATCACTTTATTCACTCATGAGTTGTTTCAAATCATAGGCAGTTGATCAAATGTTTATCATGCCATCGGCAAGGGCGATATCCACAAATACCAAGGCGATCGGGGCTATTGGGGTGGCAAAGAACAAATCTGCGACGGACGCCAGCCAGTGGCGCCCCTTGTCGGGCTCCCGCATGGATGCGTCTGTTGGCAACAAGAATACTTAGGCAAATCGCATCCGAATTCCCACCATGTATCCATCACTTAAGTGATGCCAACCAAACGTTTAGCCTCCCTGCCACGACGGCTGCCACACGTGCGGCACGCAGCAGATGAAGCACACGTGCAGACGATTGAAGAAGTGCTGCAAAGATACGTCACGAAAACTTACGCGTACGCATACTACCACCTGGTGGCACTGCTCATAGCATGTCGTGATGTCAGGGTACAGTAGGAACCAAAGCTAGCTTTTAAAAGAATGCTGTAATAAATGTTTCACTGCGCATTCAAGCTTACCGGTACGTTTTCAATGCTCTCGGGTGCCTGGGCTATCATTTGGCGGAAACAAAGTGATAAGTGAAAAATTTCGTGTGAGTACTCCTTTAAGGCCCTGCCACCAAGCCTGGGAAAACACGTGGAGTATCCGCTTTCGCCCCTTCCGAAGCGTACGAAAGAAAACACGTTTATCACGCTCTGGTTTCTGTTTGTAGAAAGCTTAACAGGTCTGCCAACAAGGAAACCATTTCGAGTCAATGGGACGGGTCATTCTGCCCTTGCGTTAGCAGTCGATATTTGACAACAGCCATTAACCTCGCCAGTACTGTCGAAAGCTCAACGAAGTCTATGCACTGGCGGCCTACAACCCTCCTCAACGCTGTTCTTACGCTGAGAACAATGCGTCCAGAAAAAACCCCCAACATGGTGCATGTTGGTGCATGTTCAAGAAATTTCCACTATATGTTGGCATTAGCGAAAATGTTTTCACTTTCAGGAAGCCGGAGAAACTTCCAAAGTGTGAGCTCCCTCAAATCGCGCCCAAACGTCTGCGCGTTGTCCAAATACCATACCCAACAGAACCCTCTGTGCTAAACAAAGCTGGTAAAAGCCCCGACAAAACTGGTGACACTCCTTTCAGTGACCAACTCAAAATGCACGGCCGTCGTCACAGCACACGTAAAATGTACGATTTCACTTTATTATCGTCTTTTTTGCACAAACAGGGGTCCATTATTGCGAACGCCAACTACCTCGCAGGCTTCGATTGTGTGGGAGGAGTTCCTTCCATGTCTTTGTACCACTGAATCGCCTATGCAAGCACACTTTTCAAGTTTCATTCACTCATTTTGCGTCGACACCGCGTGACGAGGCATCAAACTCAATTTCGTGCTGCTCTACTGTAGAAGACTTGGCTGATGGAGCATATATAAAATGGGATGACCATCGCTTGCTACCTCATATGCAGCTGGCTCTGTTATTTCTTCGGTCAACAGACATCGCATTTCAGCCTCGTGCTCACCTATGATGCCGTGTGATTTGGCCTTTTGCTCATAAGACGGAACTATCTTTTTGCTACGGAGCGGTTGTTCGATAAGTCTACATGTTCTCACCCATAGAAACTTATTTTACTTCATTCGGTCCGTCATTCATCTTAATGTCTCCAATGAACTGTTCTATAAAGTGCGTGTTTGGGGACTCTGTCGGTGTGTCAGACACGCTAACACCCTAAAGCTCCTAGAAGAGCCGAAGAATGGGCTCCGTTTTCTGGTCAGTCACTGAAGACCTTAACACGACTGCATGGGCACAGTAAGCTGCTTTTCACTTCAATAAGGCTGGTCCTTGCTCCACCCAGCCGCCCCCGCCGCGGTGGTCTAGTGGCTAAGGTACTCGGCTACAGACCCGCAGGTCGCGGGTTTGAATCCCAGCTGCAGCGGCTGCATTTCCGATGGAGGCGGAAATGTTGTAGGCCCGTATGCTCAGATTTGGGTGCACGTTAAAGAACCCCAGGTGGTCAAAATTTCCGGAGCCCTCCACTACGGCGTCTCTCATAATCATATGGTGGTTTTGGGACGTTAAACCCCACATATCAATCAATGCTCCACCCAGCCAAAGACGGTTTCGGTAGCTGTTAACTTGCTGCTCAGTTTCTTTCTTCTGCTGGTCAGACATTCCTAAAAATTATCAGATCCAATGAGTACATCGACTGTGGTGTCTGGCCCGATTTGATCATCGCCAGAAGGCAATGACAGTTCCCGCAAGGTCATTTTATTTGCTCATCGGGGCAAGCAATGGCTGGCATTTTCAGAGCATCAAATACGCACTCTTCTTTAGAGGCATTTCTTGGAAGAAGGCGTACATAAACTCTGTAGAAACTGTTCTCTTCCTGCTGCCCCCCGAAAACACCAATTGTGACAACTTCAGTTCCAAAGAAGCATACAACCAAGCTTTAAAAAGTACTCTTCAGTGATAAACGTTCTTTGGCTGCCGCTATCAAAAAGTACAATAAAGTGGAATGCTGGGCCAGTTGATAAAACATAATGATGAATGAGCGTCTTTCTTGTCAAGTGTTTTTTCCTCTACCTTGTGTCCTCATATATTTCCACATTATGTCAACAAGTATCCGAGAAAGTTTCTTCGTTTTGACTTCCTTATTTCATGCTGTGACAGTTGACATTAATACCATTGGCGTTGTGCCAACAACTTCAACTTCAGATGCTCAAGCTCACTTGTTCATATGCTGTAATTTTGGTGTCCATGTCTTTTTGGGCGCTGACAAAGGTGGGATCACCCATTGACGTGACATGTTGACAGCTGCTCGGACCTTGCAATGCTTTGCAATGTGCCGCTTTTTTGTGATGCTTGCTGCAGAAGCACACTCCTTTTTTTTCTGAGAGTTCCAAATTAGGGTTGCCGCACTCTCTCGCATGATATGTAGATTCGAAAATCTTGCGTGCGGCTTTAAAGTTTAATCCATGCGAAGCCACAGTGGATGTTTTCGGACAACGCGGGAGCCTCATATTCTGACGATAGTGCCACGTTCTTGTTCTCAAGTTTGTTATCGCCCCAATACGCTACGTAATTCTCAGCGCAAAGCACGCCTGCAGTTTTCGAGAAGCTTCAGCACTTCAGTAGAACATTTCGATAATATCACGCCCACTCCGCGAACTATACAGATTTTTTAGAGCCTACGTCACCGCCAGCAATAACGCTAGAACATTCAACGGCACGTAAATAAATGCGGACGCGCTTCGCCGCTTGACAGTTTTATCAACGGCCGACGCTCCGTTCGCTGCTATCAGTGCAAGCCTGCTACTGGGATCCGACTTTCCGTTTACCGGGCACAGGTTCGCCCAAATAAACAGTTTAATCTTCAACGTACTCTCTGCTTCTTCGTCGACGTCACGACCCCGTGACATCTGGCGGAGGTGCTGCTTCTTTGATGTTCCGGACGCCCCCTTCAAGCCGCGAGCCCAGCCTAAGTGGCAAAGAAGACACGGGCGCCAACCCTGAACAGCGAACAAGTCGCAGGCAGAGGAGACTACAAGCAGAGTACGGACCCCTTCCTGAAGCAGCCAGTCAGACCTGGATCGCGACATCAACTACAGCAACCATGACCGCCCCCTTGCAGCCTGCCCCACTCATTCTCCGGCAGCCCAAGGAACCCCCAACGTTCCATGAATCGTCAGGCGAGGACCCGGAAAGCTGGATCAAAATATAAGACCAAGTCACCGCCTTGAACAGCTGGGGCCCCGAGAAAGAGTTACGCCACGTGTATTTCTACTTAGAAGACGCCGCAAAAACGTGGTATGAAAACCACGAATTCAGGGCTGCCACACTGCTGGAGACAAGGGTGCAACTTCCCAATGAAAGCGTAACCCTCTTCGCCGAAGAGATGACCCGGCTCTTTCGACACGCCGACTCCAACAAGGCTGAGGAAAAGACGCTCCGGTTCCTCATGCGTGGAGTCAAGCAGGAGCTGTTTGCGGGACTTCTCCGGAACCCGCCCAAGACTGTCAGCGAATTTCTTGCCGAGGCTCCAACCATAAAAAAGGCGCTTGAGATGCGCACAACGCAATACAACCGCCACACCTCAGTGAACTGCGCTGATGCCTTCAGTACCGACGACCTGCGCGAGACGATTCGAGTGATCGTACGGGAGGAGCTGCGGAAGTTGTTGCCGTCAATGCAGCCTCAAGCTAATTCTATCACTGACATTTTCCACGAAGACGTTCGGCAGTCACTTGGAATTGCATAAGCACCGCAGCACGAACCGGAAGCAATGAGCTACGTCCATCCACGACCTCATCAGGACACAGCCCCGCCGCAGTTCATCCGCCAGGCACCACCGCCGACGCCATACCGCCCGCCGGCTGGCCAGCGCTACGCTTCAAGGAAGACTGACGTCTGGCGCACCCCTAACCCACCGCCCACTGGGCTACCACTGCGGCGAGGCCGGGCACACTTACCGACGTTGCCAGTACCGACAGATGGGACTGCGTGGCTTCGCCGTAAATGCACCACGTCCGCCGCAAGGGGAACGGCCACGTGACATCGGCGACTTCCTGACAGGAACTCAGTGGACACCACGAAATCCTTCCCGTTCGCCGTCGCCCAGCCGCCACTTGTCACCGCACCACCGGCAGTACCCTGGCCTAACGCGGGGCCGGTCTCCTAGCCCGTATACGGGAAACTAAGAGAAGAAACCGATGGAGGTGCGGTTTCTGTGCGACGAACTACCGAAGATCCTCCGATGACGACGCCGCCGCGATGGAGCTTTCCTAACACAACGCCAACCAAGCAAAGACCTGACGGCAAAAGCTCACTTAACGAAGGTGGCCGGACGACGCAACATGGGAGCAGCGGAACAAGTCGACACAGCCGTGACCCGACGCCACGCCCTAACTGTAATGCAAGACGGCGAACTAGCAACCTCGACGTCCTTATCGACGGCCACAGTGTGACCACTCTCGTCGATACTGGAGCCGACTATTCCGTCATCAGTGGGTCGTTCGCCACGAAGTTAAAGAAAGTTAGGACAGCTTGTGAAGGCCCTGACATCCGCACAGCCGGAGGTCATCTCGTAACGCCTGCAGAAATCTACACAGCGAGAGTCACCATTAACGGCCGTATTTATCCTACAGACTTCGTAGTCCTACAGCGTTGCTTGAGAAATGTCATCCTTGGTATGGACTTCTTATGCCTCCATGGTGCTGTCATCAACCTAAGAACAAAGTCGATAAGGTTATCTACGGAAGAAGCACTACCGCCGCGCACGCCGCCATGAAACCATGCCTTGAATGTGCTGGAAGAACAAGTCACCATTCCGCCTCGCCTCAGCGTCATTATTTCAGTCGGCACTCCTAAATCACCTGACCTGGAAGGCGTCGTTGAAGGCAGTCAGCATCTGTTGGTCACCCGAAATATTTGCGTCGCAAGAGGAGTTGCGGAGCTGTGGGCAGCTAAAGCAACGGTTATGCTCACGAACTTCAGCATTGAATACAAACACGTGAACAAAGGAACAACGGTCGCATACATCGAAGAAATCGTGGATGCCACCAGTGCTTTCGCCCTCGCCGATTCTGCGGATTCTGCTCAGACAAACCAAGCCCCTCTCTCAGCTTTCGACGTCAATCCCAGCCTCGCGAACCATACGCAAATACAGCTCAAGACCCTGCTCCTGCAATACGAAGATTGCTTTTCGTCGTCATCGAAAATTCGGCAGACCCCGATCCCGAAACATCGCATCATAACCGAGGAAAATGCCAGACCACTCCGTCAGAGTCTGTAGAGGGTTTCAACGCAAGAACGCTAGGCCGAAAAGACACAAGTCGATGAAATGCTACGGGACGACATCATCCAGCCATCGAAGAGTCCATGGGCGTCCCCCGTGGTGTTAGTGAAGAAAAAGAATGGGACCCTATGTTTCTGCGTCGAGTATCACCGCCTGAACAAAATAAGAAAAAGGACGTGTATCCTATCCCACAAATGAACGACACACTAGATCGGCTCCATAATGCCAAGTACTTTTCGCCAATGAACCTCAAGACTGGCTATTGGCAAATCGAAGTCGAAAAAAAGATCGAGAGAAGATGGCGTTTTTAACACCGGATGCTTCTTCGAGTTTAAGATGATGCCCTTCGGAATTTGCTCAGCGCCTGCAACTTTTCAACGTGTTATGGATACAGTACTGGCAGGATTGAAGTGGCAGACTTGCGTTGTGTACTCGGACGACGTCGTCGTGTTTCCTCGAGTTTCGATGAGCATCATCGGCACCTTGAAGCTGTGCTTCAAGCCATCAAGACGCCCGGACACACACCGAAGCCAGAGAAGTGCAGATTTGCGTAAGAGTAGCTCTTGTTCCTGGGGCACGGGATTAGCAAGTCTGGAGTTCGTTCCAATCCACGGAAAACAGCCGCCATCGCCGACTTCCTGCCGCCCACTCACAAGAAAGCGGGGCGCCGATTTCTGGGCCCGTGCGCCTATTATAGGTGGCTCTTGAAAAACTTCACCGCATCACCAATCCACTCACTAGCCTTACCAAGGCCGACGTGGAACTTAAGTGGGAAACGCCGCAGGAACACGCTTTCCAGGAGCTTAAACATCGCCTCCAGACGCCTCCGTTACTTGCTCATTTCGACGAATTCGCCGAGACAGAAATACACACTGACGCAAGCAGCGTAGGTCTTGGCGCCGTTCTTGTGCAGAAGGCTGACGGACTTGAAAGGGTTATTAGTTACGCCAGCCGATCGCTATCCAAAGCAGAAGCCAATTATTCCACAACAGAAAAGGAGTGCCTCGCCATCATCTGGGCTACGTCGAAATTTCACCCCCACCTCTACGGCAGGCCCTTCAAAGTTGTGAGCGACCACAACGCCTTGCGTTGGCTAGCTACCATGAAGAACCTTTCAGGTAACCTCGCGCGATGGAGCCTGAGACTTCAAGAATATGACATTAGCGTCGTCTACAAGTCCGGCAAGAAACACTCCGACGCCGACTGTCTCCCTCGTGCACTTGTCGACCAACCACCACCCGACGATGCGGATGATGACTACTTCTTGGGAACGATAACTACCGACGACTTCGCTGAACGACAGCCGGCCGACCCGGAACTTAATGACCTAATAGAATACCTCGAAGGCAGGACCGCCAAAGTCCCGAAAGTATTCAAGCGCGCACTTGCGTCGTTCTTCCTACGAAACGGTCTTCTCCAAAACAAAAACTTTTCACCGCTTCGAGCGAAGTACCTTCTTGTGGTGCCTTCCGCTCTGCGACCTGAACTCGTGCAGGCCCTGCACGATGATCCAACAACAGGGCACCTCGGTGTTTCTCGCACGCTCGCGAGGTTACAAGAAAGGTACTATTGGCCTCGTCTTACTACCGACGTCACTCGTTGTGTGAGAACATGTCGGGACTGTCAGCGACGCAAGACACCGCCGACAAGGCCAGCGGGACTTCTGTAGCCAATTTAACGACCTCGCCGGCTATTCCACCTGAATGATATGGACCTACTGGTGCCGTTCCCGACGTCGTCGTTCCCGACGTCATCACCAACAAAGAAAATCTCGATGTGAGTGAGTACCTTCAATGCGCCGAAGAAGCCTGACAACTCGCGCGCGTCTGTGTCAAGAATCAACGGACGACCTACAGCCGCCGTTACAATCTTCAACGACGCTTCGTGGAATACGAGCCCGGTGAACGTATTTGGGTGCGGACACCGATACGCTGATGTGAACTCGGTGAAAAGCTTCTGCGACGGTACTTCAGACCGTACAGGGTGGTTCGACGTCTCGGCCCACTTGATTACGAGGTTGTCCCCGACGGCATCACAAACTCTCAACGACGCCGATCGCGACCTGAAGTGATCCATCTCGCGCGCCTCAAGCCGTTTCATGTGCGTTAACCAACTCAGTGTTTTTTGTATTATTGCTGTATCGTAATTTATTCATTGTACTTTCTTGCATTATTGTTGTACTTTCACCTTCCGTTAAAGCATCGGGATGATGCCTTTTTCAGAGGGGGGCAATGCCACGTTCTTGTTTTCAAGTTTTGTTATCGCCCCAATACACTACGTAATTCTCAGCGCAAACCGCGCCTGCAGTCTTCGAGAAGCTTCGGGGCTGTAGTAGATTATTTAGGTAAGATCACGCCCACTCCGCGAACTATATAGATTATTCTAGAGCCTACGTCACCGCTTGTGATAACGCGAGAACATTCGACGGCAAGTGTATAAATGCTGATGCGCTTCGCCGCTTGTCAGTTTTATCGATGACCGACGCTGTGTTCGCCGCTATCAGTGCAAGCCTGCTACTGGGATCCGACTTTCCGTTTACCGGGCACAGGTTCGCCCAAATAAACAGTTTAATCTTCAACGTACTCTCTGCTTCTTCGTCGACGTCACGACCCCGTGACAATAGAAACAAAATGCAGGCTTACCCGCTGGATTGTCGGGTCGATGATCTTGTTCTTTCGTGGCTGTTGTGATCCAATCGGAAGTAGCGGAGCGAGATGGTGAGTGCCAGTTGGGCGTGTTGGTAAAGGTTCATGATGGAACAAGCGCGAAAATAACACACTCAGACAGGACGCAAACGGAATTGACGCAAACGGATTCTTCGTTTTTGCGTAAATTGCGGCCACCTCAACAAAATAATGAAGGACGCGTACGCTACCCTTAAGAGGGACAACGACCTGTACCAACTTTAAAACGAGAAATATTTTTCGTCGTTGTACCTGAAAATTGGTTATGGGCAAATCAATGTCGATGGGAGAGATCGAGAACAGACCAGCCTTATCACATCATGTGGGCTCTTGGAGCTCGAGGTCATTCGATTTTGTCCTTGTTAGGCACCTGCAACATTCTCACGTGCCATAGATAATGTACTGACCGGCTTTAGGTGGCATACTTGCCTGAAGTAGTTGCACGATGTCATCGTGCATGCTTGAACCTTGGTCGAGCAACTTCGGCACCTTCAAGCTGTACTTAAAGTAATCAAGACTTCCCGACTCACTCCGAAGTCAGAGGAGCATCGCTTTGCATAACAGGAGCTCTGTACCTCTTGGGCTACGCTACTAACAAGTCTGCAGTTAGTTTGAAAGAAATTTATGTAACGCGAGGTGAAAAAACGAACACAGGAAAGAATAGACTGAGAAGACAGAGCGCTACTAGCAACAACATGTTTATTTTCGACCTTCAAGCCGCTTTTAAGCCATAATCGTCAGGCGAGCAAGCAGATAAGCACGTGTAATTCAGATACATGCGCGACAATGTCATCTACCCACAAGAAAAAACGATAAACACGACAACAAAAAAACCTCACAGATAAAATCACGTATCACTGCGTACGCAGGAATGCCAGTTCCTTGGGTGGCAAGGCAATTGAAGGCTTGCTAATACATACATCCCCAAGAGCATCAATAAGTTCGGCTTCAATGATCAACCGAGTCATCTCATCCTTATGCTGACCAACAATGATTGTACTCTGGAAATTTTCCCCCGAGCTGTCAATGAAAATAATAAAATCATCTACATATCGGAACACTTTCTTAGCCGTCGTATCTGCGAGACGATATGCCACAATTCCAAAGTGAGAGTACTAGTATGTTGAATGTGTTTCGTGATGGTCTTAAGCCCCTTGAAGTGACAGTAGAATGGCCGAGCGACGGACGAATAAGGTTTTTAGATTTAAGTGTACAGTGTTCTGACAACCAGCTATGCTGGTGCTATGATCCGCGTGCTCAGAAAGCTTTACTCCCATTTCATTCCGGTCATTCCAAACTTACCAAGAGAGCCATCGCGACGACTTCCCTCAAAAACGCATTGAACAAGTCATGTGCGCACCTTATGAAGCAGAGTTTCCATAATCAAATCACACGTTCGCAAGGATCGGGCTATCCGGATCATGTTTTAGTTTCAGTTACGGAAAAAGAGTTGAAAAGGATTCGTGCAAGGTCAAGCCAATCTAATGTTCATGTCGATTCACCGGCAAAATCAAGACGCACGGCCATAATTCCATATGTTCACCAGCTGTCACATAACCTTAAGAAAGTGGCACTTCGGGACAATATTAGGGTGCTATTTTCAGTACGTGATAAACTTGGAAAATTGTGTGTGCTGACGAATCTGTCACGTGGGGAAAGGGTTTTGTGCACAAAAAGGCATACACACAAATTTGTGGAGTGCATTGCGTTCGTCATTTATCTTATTCTGTTCACATGTGGGAAAAAATATGTCAGCCAAACCAGTAGGTGTGTGAATGAGCGATTGAGAGAACACAATTACAAGGCGGGTAAACTGCCACCAGAAGGTTTTCTCGCTCTTCACATTCACGCGTGTGGCTGCCGGCCTTTGTTCCAGAGTACAATCATTGTTGGTCAGCATAAAGATGAGATGACTCGGTTGATCATAGAAGCCGAACTTATTGATGCTCTTGGAGATGTATGTATTAGCAAGCCTTCAATTGCGTTGTCACCTAAGAAACTGGCGTTCCTGCATACGCAGTGATACGTGATTTTATCTGTGAGGTTTTTTGTTGTCCTGTTTATCGTTTTTTCTTGTGGGTAGATGACATTGTCGTGCATTTATTTGAATACATGTGCTTATCTGCTTGCTCGCCTGACGATTATGGCTTAAAAGCGGCTTGGAGGTCGAAAATAAACGTGTTGTTGCTAGTAGTGCTCTGTCCTCTCAGTCTATTCTTTCCTGTGTTCGTTTTTTCGCCTCGCGCTACATAAATTTCTTTCAAATGTTTCACCAACAAGCCCACATCGCCACTCTTGTCTGCAGTTAGTCCCAACCCACGTAAAATAGCGGCCAACGCTTCTTACTACCTGTTATGTTATCTACCGACAAAAAAGCCTTACTCCCAATTCTCGACTTGTGCACCTACTAAAGACGTTTCGTCAAGGAATTTCGACTGATCACCGAACGGCTGACTCATCTCACGAAAACTGACATGGACGTTGGCTGGGTGACAGTATAAGTAGAAGCATTTCAAGAACTGAAATGATGTCTGCAGACGCCTCTAGTGGCTAAGGTACTCAGCTGCTGACCCGCAGGTCGCGGGTTCGAATCCCTGCTGCGGTGGCTGCATTTCCGATGGAGGCGGAATTGTTGTAGGCCCTTGTGCTCAGATTTGGGTGCACGTTAAAGAACCCCAGGTGGTCTAAATTTCCGGAGCCCTCCATTACAGCGTCTCTCATAATCATATGGTGGTTTTGGGACGTAAACCCCACATGTCATGTCATGCCTGCAGACGCCGCTAGTACTTGCGCACTTCAACGAATACGCCTACGCAGAAATACACCAACACATGCAGCGTAGGGCTCATAGCCAGCCTAGCTCCGATAAATAACTGACATCAAAGAGTTATCAGTTATACTAGCCGGTCGCTATCGAAAGCCAACTTTGCTGGAAAAAAGGAATGCCTTTTCATCATTTACGCAGCATCAGTGTTGCCCCTACTTCCACGGCAGGCCTTGAAGAGTTGTGAGTGGCCACAACGTCCTGTGTTATCTGTCACTTGAAATAGCCTTCTTTCCACCATGCAGCCTAAGACTTCAAGAATTCTACATTATCGTCGTGTACAACTCCAGAAGGAAGCACTCCGACACCGACTGCCTGTCTCGCGTGCCCGTTGACTAACCATCGCAGCACGACCCGGATCGTGAGTCTTCTCTAAAGCCATGAGTGTCGACGACATCGCAGAGGGCCAGTGAGTCGACCCGAAACTGAGGCGTCTAGTTGAATACCACTAGGTGACCCAACTCCTGACCACCATCGTCGCACAAAGTACCAGGCGAAGACTGGCGACACTTTTTTTTTGAAAAGCAACGTTTAAAAAAAACAACTTCTTTCCGGCTCGAGCCAGCTGCTTTACCGTTGAACCTTCGGCAGTGCGAGCAAAAATTCCATAGACCATGAATGACGACGCAACGGGTAGCCAACGGGTAGACAGCGAAGCAACATTTCTGTGTGGTTGGAAGAATAAAGCCCCGCGCTCGTGCGGTGCTGCCAGTTTGACATCATGCTAATCTCGTCCGAGCGGACTTGCCCCGTCCAAGTGGGACAGGAACTGACAGCGAGCCATCGACTTTGCCCCGTCCAAGTGGGATAGCAACTGACAGCGAGCCATCGACTTCGTACCAAGATCACCAGAGGAGTTCATTTGCCACCACATGTTCCTACGTCAATGACCGGGTATTGCCCCTTGGAAGCCGAGGCGTGGTCATCATTACGCAACAAGAAGTGGTGCTAGATTTGCAGGCTTTTGCCACCCTGTGGACAAGAGATTGTGGGGGTGGACCCCACAGTTTATAAAGACAGAGAGGGTGGCTGTCGAGGCGGCCCAGGAAGCTCATGAGGAGATGATTTGAGCTAGAAATAAAAAAGAAGTGAAAGCTGAGTAGGAGATTCGAGCTAGAAAGGAGGAGGAAAGGGATATAAAAGAAAGAAAACGAGAAGAGAAAATTCAGTTGGGCAATAGAGCGGAAAGAGAACGAGAAGAAAAAGCTACACAGGCGCAGAACATGAGCTGCAACTAAGAGAATTAGATCTTACCACCGTAATCATGAACCGACCTTAACTTGTGGCGGTAAGGCTACTTACGAAAGGATGAGAAAAGTACAGCAAAAGTACAAGGTGCGTTTCAGAAACCTTCTTTATCCTGTCATAAGGGCACCTTACGAGAGGCGCCCTTAACTCGTCAAGTATGGACTTTGGGTGAGAGGGCAGATAATTTTTACCTTGGGGAGAATCAAGTTAGCTTTACTGCAAGAAACCAACAACAGTATGCACAGAAGCAGCCAAACGTAAACGTAGCAATGTTTGTTTAGGCACCGGCCACTTTCGGTGAAATGCACATTTTAGGGGCGAAGCTCCTTATGGTGTGGCCTGTGCGTTCCTTATTGTCGTTGTGCCTAACCTGTCGCACATACCCGCCCTCGGGCACATATTCGCATGTACACATTTTACGGAAAACGTAGCACGGCGTCGTTATCACGCTCTCGGTGTTATCTAAGCGCTGACAACACAAATGTGCTACATACTCTTGTTTATCCTTCGATTGTCCGCTGGATGGTGGTACTTGTGTATAACGAATATATGATAAAGAGAAGCGACGTGGCGGTGCTTTAAGTGTTCACTAAATGGATGGATGGACGCGCGAACGGGCGCACGTGCGGACGCACGTACGGAAGCCCGGACGCATTGTCGAACGCTTCGCCCCACTCATCATCATTCATTCCGTGGATATACTGTGATTATTTTGTTTGGCCATTTTTCTCCGACTTACGTCGACGCAAGTCTTTTTTTTGTTATTTGATTGTCTTGTATGTTTTTGCTGTGTTCGGTAGTGTTGTCATGCTCGCCTCAGCGTTTGCTCTTTTTTTCAATTTTTTTAGATTCCACTTGATTTCTTTCATACTAAGAGCAGTTTTACATATTTTTTACAAATGTGCATTTACTGTTGAACAGTGCACCGAACTGTGATCTTCACCGACGAAGTGGCTATGTCTTGACGAACTTTGTGAACAAGTACCAAGACAGACGTCATGTGCTTTCAGAGAAAACAAAAAAAAAACGTGGAAGCAGATGGGGATTTAATTCAACAGTTGGCACACTGTGCATCCCTGAATGGCTGAACAAACACCTAGAAAAGTGTTTCCGCCACTTCGAGAAGTTTTACTGCTACGAGAGAAAGTGTTTTTGCAACCATACCAGGTATTTGCTCTACTGTATACTCGTAAGACATTCGGCTACGAGACAGCGACAAGGCCGTCGCTCCCAAGTTGAAACGTGTCAACTTCATAAAAGCACGACGCGAAAAGCAGCTGCGTAAGACGGGGCACAGCGAACCAATGACCATGATTATTTTCCTGCAGAAACACCACAGTGAGACGATTCTTCACGGCACTTTTGGGGGGTGGCACTGAAATTCCTGCTTGTCGTAGGGCTCAACCAAGTTCCTTTGATCGTTGAGGACTCGCCACGGAGGTGACGTGTACGCGTGCGCTGTTCTGTTCAATATTTCTTCTTTGCGGTCCACCATTTTGCACAGCGGAGGTCGAAAATCGGAGCGTGGGATACAGTGCTCTGTCCGGCTGGTCAAGCGTGTTTTATGCTTTTTCAAGCCATTGAATGCGTGACCTCCCCCTGGTTTGTCTGAAAGAATATGTTGGTGGAAACTCAGTGGTGACCTTTGTTTAGGTATTGATTGACCGCGGATTCAGTTGGAAGTATTGAGATAATTTTATCTGATAATGTTTTTTGCGCAGTAGTAATAGAGGACACATGGAGATATTACTGGGCAGTCTAGTTGTCACAATGGCAGCTTATTGAGTTGTCTTGTCATGCGTAGGACTTACGAACCAATGTGTCGAGAACCGTTCCTTCGGTATTTATTATAGAATCAATAATTTTAGCTTTTGAGAAGTGTTGATATTCTATAGAGCAACCTCCTGGCTTTGCACTTGAAAAGAGTTTCAACCAAGCTAGCTGTAGGTTGAGTTTTGTTGTGTTTTTGTTCTAGTTAGCGCGAGCATTCAGGGTAAACGGTAGTTGAGAATTTTTGAAGGGGATCATTGAAGTATGTGAGCTACCATTGGCTTTCTTGATTCTTTACTTTCCTTGCCTAAATAGTTGCAGTAGAAGCGCAGTCCTCGTATTCTCTCGAAGTGGTCTGTTCTGGCTTGTCACCATGAGATGCGCACTTCTCATTGTAGTTAAGTGTGGAAACGTTAGTCGTCAGCTTTTATTTGTTTCAGCCTGGTTGCGTTCCGAGGGGTGTGCAGAGGGGACTTGCATCGTTAGGTTTGCTTTCACAATGGTTGGTTGTCCTATCGAGTTCGTTTTATGTCATGAGAAGCATGGGTCCATGCAAGATGCATTTTCGTGTGGAATGCCTGCAGAAACAGCCATGTTCTTGGGGGCTTTTCCTCGAAATCCATGAATGACCATGGTGTCTGGCCTCATCAATTCAGCAGAGCCACGTGCGGCAGCTCATTCTCTTGTTGCATTGTCTGTTGGCGGTCGTGCTGTTGTGCCGATACCTTTCCGGCCACCGACAGCAGTCATCGTTCTGCACGAAGCAAGCTGCCTAAGCTGGGTACGTGCAACGATCACGAGGCTACATTTCTGTGTAGTGTGACGAATTATGCACCACGCACGTGCGGTGCTTCCTGTCAGACATCTTGCTGATCTCGTGAAACCTGACTTGCCCCTTAAGAGTGCTGTTTCTTGGGCAAATGCGCCACAAATACTATATCAAGCTAAAAATCTGACTTGGCCCATTCAGGTATGACGAGAACTGAGAGCGAGCCATCGACTTCGAAACAGTATCACCAGAGCAGTCAATTTGCCGTCACGTGGCCCTTCGTCGATGGCAGGGTACTGGCTGTTGGAAGCCCAGGCGTGGCCATCATTATGTGCGAGCAAGTGGTGCTGGATTTGTAGACATTTGCCATCAAGCGGACAGGAGAACATGGGGGTGGACCCCAGTGTTTCAATTTATTCCGGTGCGCTGAAGAGCGCCGTGCCTAATATTTTTAAAGTTGAGATGGTCAGCATGTAATTATTTTGTAGAAAGTATTTCCCATCTTCTAACTCGTCCTCATGACTGCTACGAGCACGACGCCCGTATGTGTTCACACCGTCCACGCAACCCTACTGCTAACTGTATTTAACAAGCTACCAGTCCCTTAACTGGCGGAACATGGGAGAGGTCCTTGTCCTGCAGTGGACGTAGTCAGGCTGATGATGACGATGATGATGATGATGATGATGACCAGTCCCTGAAGCTGTTTACTTCTGGACTTAAAACCTGCTCAAATGCTAAACCAATGAATGAAGTCGTGGTACCAAACGTGCATGCGTTTTTCCATCTTACGGAAATAGATGAAGAATTTGAAGAGAATGTTGTACTTTCATCTCTGAACACAGCTTGAGGGACCCGTGCTGTGGCAGACAGGCAAACAAAAGGAAGGTTTGTAGGAAGGTGTGCTGAGTAACCACTTTGGCTTTAAGGCTTGCCGTGTTGCTTACAGCACTCCCCTCTGTAGCGTAGAAACCATTTCGTTGGCGTATTGCTCAACGAAAGGTTGCGTGAGGATTGTAACAACTTAAAATGTGTCGTCCGATTGTCATATTAGAAAAAAGTAGTGTGCAAATGGCATTTTCTTCTCGTTACCCTTTCCCAAGTGCCATCGCTATGTTGTGCGTCCACTTCGTGTTGCACAGCATTCCCTCCCCCCCCCCCCCATTTTAACGGCCACTCAGGCTTAAACCGAATGTTATCTTCAATCCCGTGAACGAAGGCCAAATTATGGAGAGATTTTACGTTAGGAAACCCATGACCTTTGAACATCATTTAAATCGTGAAAGTGCCATTCTTCAGTAATTTTGCACACGATGCGTGTGCGCGTAAGGAGTTCTTTTCATGCGTGTATTTCTTTCAGCTGGCAACGAAACGTGTCAGTCTAGCGCCTTCTCATCTCTGTCTTGTGCTTCGGTCTTTTGCGTTGGTATAAACTACCAACCCTCCAGATTGGTTAACATACGACACGTTAAGTGAGTGCCACTCACAGCAACAAAACACCCGTGTTTTCATTGTAAGTTACACAAAACAACGCACAATGACAAATTTTGACATTGAAAAAGTACCAGGAGCAATGTATACTACGGAAAATCAGAGCAACCCAGTCGAATAGAGCTCAACAGGTAACATGATAGGAAGAGTGAAACTCCTCGTTTATTGTAGCAGTGTGACGTACCAACAGTACGGTTTCCTGTGCTAAGCCACGCGTAAAAAAGAAAACATTCGGGCACCTTTGAGGGCAGTGATGTTCTTCTGGTATAGCTTGAGTTCCTCCGGCGGCACTTTAGAAAGGGCATCGTTGCTAGGCAGGAATAGCGTGCGCTGGCCGCCTGCACAGTAAGCGGCAGTGAGCGACGGTATACGCTCAGAAAGAACAGGTCCGGCTTACGTCGAAGCAGTTCGGAGACACCCGTGCCCGTGGCCAGCGTGAGAAAGCCGTCGTACTTTGCGCAGTCAGAGAGCGTGGTCAGCACATCCCGATCAGCGGCGGGCGCCAAGGGCCCGCTGAGCACGTGCACTACGCCGCCGCGCGGGCCGCTGGCGTCAGCCAACACCACCCGCTGCCCGTTCACCGTCACCACCTGGTACAAAGAAAGACAAGATAAATCAGTTACGATAAACGAGTTAAAAACGAGAAATGAGGTATAAAATTACATAATCTTACCTCGCACGCACATGAACCGTTCACATCATTCAGCGTGCACCTTGTGAGCGGCTTTTTTTCAGCCATATTATCCTGTCTCTTAAGTAAATGGCCGGCATTCACGGAAGCAGCTTGTGCTTATAATTAACTCAAATCTCACATGGCAATAGATTAGGCTTGCATGGCGCGATGAAATACAAGATGGCAATTTTACTTCATCACATGGTGACATTTAAGAATACTACAGTATTAAGCAACGCAAAAAGCCAGCAACCTCGCTGTAATGGAGCAGCTCGCGAAAGCGATTGTGTTAGATCAACAATCAAGGGGCAGGCCAGTGGCATACGCGACTCTTTTGCGCGTCTGTAGCACCCCTTCAGAGTCCACCTCATAATTCCTGAAGTTTAGTCCATCTGAATACATATCGCATTGGCACAGACACTGCGGAACCAGACCAATGTTTTCAGACAGCTAGGATGAATGCACCACAATGGCTCCCATGCCAGCGCAATAGCGAAATTGGCTGTGAAAAATTTCATTTTTTTTTTAATTCAGGACAGCTGACTCCCTCTATAAAGAATGAGATGATGTACTTTCGCGGTATAAATGAAATTTTCTGTAAAACAGATGTATCGTGTCTTGAAACGAATAATGATGAAAACTAGTAACAGACAATGATGCCAACGAAAGTAGAAAGGATACCATCAAAGGTAATTGTAATGCAAATGTGAAGAACGAAAAGTGGACAGAAATATATTTGCCACCGGCCAGATCCTAGCCTGTGACCTTCGAATAACGCGTGCAATTCTCTTACACTGAGCTACGATGACCGCCATCCCCCCTTTCAGTCCACAGGGTATTTGCGCGCGTATAAACGTAGGGGCGACAGTCAGCGCCACCTCTTGCCATTACGGCGAATGTGGAACACTTTTTTTGCCTGTTTATGTCACGTGATTTTCACAAGAGCTGCAAGGTGACCAGCCATCTCTCGCATACTACCTTAAGGCATCAAACCTGCCAGAGTGAGACCGTCGCTATGAATCAAGAAAACTGTCAATGTAATGATCGTTCTCTTTGTTAGTTCGTGTATTCATACGGGGTGGAGCACATTCGGCGAGCGTTTTCGATTCTTGTATGGTAGTGTTTTACTGGTATATAAGGTATATAATACCTGCATCTTACCGGTACTTACTTAAGGGGCAGAAACCTGGACTTGAGTGTTGCCAGAGGCTACCGAGCAAATAAGCGAATACTCATCACAAAAGGCGATCAAAATACGCGGTAACGCAAAGAATGTTCGCATTATAGTAAATATCTTAAGCTTCTTGAAGACACCTTCTCCCTCAAATATACTCTGAAAAATCTCTAATTACCTTCAAAAGCGAAAAACTGTGTAGCTATGAACAAAAGCACGTAGCTCGTTTTAAGGTGGTCTCCATTAGGTTAAATGTAGGTTTGGCAGCACATGCTGATTGCCCCCAATGCATATTTCACTTCAGCACTAAAGCGTAGCAGCAGGCACGTGGGGGAGGTGTTCAGGTGGCTGTACCCCATCCTGAAAGCAAAATGTACCCCACTACTTAATTGGACAAGATGCTGTTATGAGCTGCCCTTGCACACGCTGATCTACTCAGTGTCATCGACAAACGTGCAAATGGCTGAACAAATGCAAATAAACCCTCCGAAAATGCGACAAGCGAACACAAAACTCTACAAGCTACCTGGCGAAAAAAAGTCACAGTTTCACCATAAGGGCGAAGCAATCAATGCGATAGCAACATATTTCAATCTTTTGTGAATGAAAGCTAGTATTTGAAGGAGCAGTATTGTTTGTGGTAAACATGCGCTTGCTAAATAACAGTTTCTTGCGGCGCGGCCTCAGTAGATGATCACAACAAGGCTCATGTGTAGTGACGGCGTTTATATACAAAGTGAAACAGGCAGCCAACTCACTTGGATCTGATCTCACGTAACTCTACAAAATGTTGGTGTAAGAGAACACGGCCACTCCAGGTACACTATTGGCACCGTTTTCTCATGTAGAGAGCACAGCCCGTAGAAGCTCTCGCCTGCTGTGGGGGCACAAGCCGCGCGCTAATCGTTGCCGCGTTAGTGCAGCAACCATAAACGCCCCCCCTCCCCCTTTATTTCGCTCACGAGATAAGCGTGCGCGCAAACGACCCCAGCCGGAAAAAGGCGATGTTCAATCCGCAGAAAGAGGAGGCTGGTGCATCTTTCCCCGTATATATATACGTTAATGACGGCACCTCTGGCAGTTGTGGCGGTGACGATGACGGAAACACCAGCCGAGACTATCCATAAAAAAGAAGCTCAAATCCGCTTATTATGAGTAGAAATGACTACTCCACATCCTCCAGGCTTACAAAAAGGGTTCAACTTAAACTGAGGGCGACGCAGCGAGCGATGATGGAACGGGAAATGGTAAGTGTGTCTTTAAGAGACAGGATGAGAGTACAGTGGGTCAGGGAGCAAATTAGCGTTGAGGATATCACATTTGAAATCAAGAAGAAGAAAGGGACGTTCGCCGGGCACTTAGCGCGTAGGCAGAATACCCGCTTATCACCAAGAGTGACTGACGGGATTCCCAAAGAAGGTAAACGCTTGTGACGGAGAGAAAATTAGGAGGGCCGGTGAGATTGAAAAGCTCGCGGGTGTAGCGGTGTAACGTGGCAGTAGAAAACACAATACCGGAATTATTCGAAGATCATAGGAGAGCCCTTTGCCCTGCAGTGGGCGTAGTCAGGCTGATGATGATGATACTTTCTCCCCACGGCACGCGCTCCAAGGTTTCGCATTCATTCTCTTTCTTTCTTTGGCACACAAAGCCACCTCTTATTGCTTGTCTCCCCTACCTGTAAGGTCTAACGTGTGCTTCCCAAAGAGCCGATTCTCAGGAGACGATAATCCTGGCGTAAGGACGCGCGTTCTGGTAAGAAGACCGCGGTCGGTCGCCGCTTTTAACAGCCAGCTAGGTGGTCCCCGGCCGGCGGAGTGCCGGCGGGTGACGTAGGAACATCCGGTGCATCGACACCCATTCATCTGGATTAGAGTTCGTGGGACAGCTGTCACGCTGGACAGCGTAATCAACTCGCAGTAATGGTATGTGCCCGCAGCCGAAACGGCGCCACCATCGTATGCGTTCGTGCAGTTCGCGGAACGTCTTGTGTAAGTCGATCCTTCCATCTCTCTCTCTCAGACGGGGATGTCAAGTGCTTGAATAAGAGAGCGAGACAAGAGAACGGCAACAAGTGTGTTTAGTCTGTCCAATAAACGGACTGAGTTGTTTTGGTTGGCCGTGAGAAAAATTGGTAGGGGCAACCGAGGGGTTCAAACCTGGCTCTCGTTTCCTCACGGTCGTTATGGTCGCAGCAAACAGTGTTCTGCACAATCGGCTCTGCCGAGGCAACATGCGACAGTTCCAACGGTGAAAAGTCTTGTAAATTTGTGCATGAGTTCCTGTACATAAAGTCGAGTTGTTGCAACGCATCGAAAGGCGCTGGTCTCCATCCTTTACAAGCAGCAGCAGCGACGACAAGGCAAGACGGACACAATGCAACCAACCTTTCACTCCCTTCTAAAGCAACAGCCGCTACGCAGCTGAGAGAGCTCTGCTCAAGGGAACAGAGGGAGTGAGTAGAAGGTTGAGGTTTATTGACGCAGTCAGACAAGATCGGGACGATGACAAGGAACGCTCTGCGTACCAAAGAGTTCCTCGTGTTGCGGAGGACACGGAAGACGGAAGCCAAGACATCGGCTTGTCCTACGAAGAAGCAAGCCACTGAGCTAAGGAGGCTGCGGTGCGGCAGTCACCGACCCGAAGAAGTCAGCGGTCCTGCAACTGTCATCCTAAATTCATCGGTCCGGTGACAACCCTGGCGACATCGGGCGATGTCGAGCGTCTAACGGCGGGCAAGGCGAGAAGACAGCGAGCACCAGCTTCACAAGTGGTGAGACCTCTGGTGTTCTTACATCTCAAGGGTGCCGCTGCCTTTGTTGAGTTTTAAGGATTCCTATGGACACAGCATTGGCCCACTTAAACCCGTACAGGCAAGCGCAGGCCATGAGTCGTGCGACGAGAGCGATGCGGCAAACCCAGGAGAGGGTAGTGCGCGGGAGAGCCAGAGAAATCACCGTTTCGGAAATCTCACACCGGAGCGTAGACTGCAGGAGGTGCGGTTGCAGATGGCGAGACTGTCGCAGATGATTGGCAAAGGCTGTCGGTGGAGTGGACTTGAGTTCGGCAGGCGGAATCCATGTAGCAAACTGAGACGCTACTCGAAAGTTCTCGCGGGGGTGTCACCCGAATTTCCAGCCGAGGCTGAAGCAGCGGTGTGGTTTGAGTCCATGGATAGTGCCCTAGGGGAGTTTTGGGGACGGTTGGTTTTCCCGTTGGCAGCGGAGAGAGCCCAATTTTTTCCCACGTGGCTAAGCCCAACAGAACATAAAGTAATCAAGCAAATGGTGCTTGACGAGCTCAAACTTTCGGCAGCGGAATATCTGAAAAGATTATTGGGGTCGGGGAAGCGTGCGGACGAAGGGTGGAGACCTTTATCGACGCGTTTAGAGAGCTACCTCCACTTTTACCTTGAGGCAAGGGGGGTGTCGACATTTGAGGGCCTGGTCAAGCTTTTGGTTGCCGACCAATTAAAAAAAATTGTCGGAGGAGGCCATGCGGTATGTCACACTCCAAGAAGGGAGAATGTGGATGAGTGGCCCAGAGATATCCGCGTTGCTGCGAACGTTTCAGGAAGCGCTGGGGGCGAACAGTGTGGTGAGACAGGCGAATCAAAAGCCCGTATAATGGCAAGGTGCGAGCAAAGCTAGAGCTCATAATGAGACAGCGAAGAGCCGCGGTACCGGAGAAAACCTGGGCGTAGAAAGAAAACGTAAATCCAGGGCATGCTACGGTTGCGGTAGTGCAGGGCACCAAAAATGGAATTGCCCTCAGCGCCAGAAACAGCGAAGGGGTTCCGATTTTCAATAGGAAAACCGGTGGTAGCGCACAGTTACCTTATCGCCGTGTCACTCGATTGTAAGGATAGGCATATCGGAGCGGTTTTGGACACGGTGACGGAGATCACTGTGCTGCGGGAGAGCGCGATCCCACCGGAGATGGTGAAGCCGCAAGGCACTATTAACATCTGCGTTCGGTAGTACAGTAAAGGCGAAGCTCGCGGTGGTCGCATTGACGATGTTTAGCGAAAGCGGCGTTGGCGCTGACCTAAAGGGGATGGCTTCCGTGCTTTGCGTTTTAGGAGCCATTCCACGCGCTCACTGCACAGCCACAACGCATGTGCCGGGACCCTTACCGTACGCAAGCGGGGGACAAATAAGCCAATTGGCGACGATGCGGAGGGTGAAAGAGCGTCGCCAATCGGCTTATTTGTCCCCGGCTTGCGTGCGGTAGGGGTCCCGGCACGTGCATAGCGGCGGTGCGGGAAACACATAGAACGACCCTAACTGACCGGCTGACAGCACGAGCGGATTGCCTACTGTCAGAAAAAGCGTGGAAATGGCTTAAAGATGAGTGCGCTTTTGAGAGAATATTGAAAGGCACGGAGAAGACGGGCAGCACACAGCTGGCACCGAAAAGTGGCCTGTTGAACACGGGCAAAGTGCGGCAGTTAGAAGCCGACAGCCCTGAAAGTCAAGGGGAAACCGCGACTATAAATGGTATGGTCACCCAGGTTGTCGTGAGCAGCTGGGACGGCGATAAACCCCAGGACAGCCGCGCGTCGCCTGATGGATCGCAAGCGGCGGGTAGGAAAGATACAGGCGCACCCGAAGAGTTCCGCGAAAAGGAGCATGCCGAGGTAAAACCGCAGATAGCCGAGGAGGCCACGGAAGCGGAAGGCATTGTTGAACGACAACGCGAGCATTTTTGCGTGGCACAGAGGCTGGGGGAGCCTCAAAATCTGGGGAACGCGAGTGAATTGCGCCTTTGTTGCCCAAAAGTTGGGTCAGTTGGCGTATCGTTCGAGCAAGGCGTGGAATTTAGTGATGCTGAGTATGAACCGCGGTCGGCAGCAGCGTGTGCTGCGTGTACTTGCCTGGTCTCTGATCAGTCGGCCGATGCCGAAGAACGAGACGACGACCGAGTCCGCAAGATATTAGGTGCAAATGCACTTTATAAGCGACCCTGAATCTGCCGTCCGCGGTGCGCCTCCTCCTCCCTCCTAGCAACGGCGTGAGGAGCGGAGAGGAGCGTCTATAGCAACGGCGCAGCGACGTCACACACCACGTGATTGCGCGTGCTCGCCCGCACAGCCACGACTTGCTCGAGATCGGCAAGTCATCATAGGTATGGATCTATCGCAGGCATAAACCTCGACTGCGATTCATCCAACAACGAGTACAACGCAATCGAATGCGAGCAATTCACGCGTCATTGAAGATGTCGCGCCGGTTGAAGACAAGGCAGCGCGGCGAAGGGCCCGTGATGCCGAGCGCAAGCGGGCGAAGTGAGCCGTGGACATAAACATCATTTTAGTGCGAGTTTACTTTCACATATACGCGAAAACTCACCAAGATTTCCCGAGACGGTCTAATGATTCCTGGGAATCGCAATGTGATCACACGGGGAGTTTACGTTAACTCACTGGCGAATGCACACGCATTTTAACTTTACTCCCCCTCATAGCATCACCCCGTACATTCGCACTTCACCATGTTCACCCTCGGGTAAATGCTTGGGAGTTCTTAGTGAGAATGGGGTGTCATTTGGCGGCCAACTCAATGCGACTTCGGTGCGGCAACCAAAGGTTCCTGAAGAACAGAAATTAACTAGAAATTTATTTCTGAATTGATGCTTGATTATCGATTGTACATCTAATCAAAAAGCCAGCACGCACTTCGAAAGGCTGGTTAAGTCAACCAAACCCTGATTTTTCTTTTGCTAGCTGTTGGGCCTTTGAAGAGTGAACCGCGAGAGCGTAGTTACTCCTTCGCATTTGCTCCCAAAATGGTGCAATGTGTGTGGCAAGTTAGTTCCTCCTCTACAGGAGCAACCTCGATATCCATTTTCTTCCTTTACTTCTTAGAGTGTATACCTTCCTCTTGAGAAATAGTGGCAATCTACCATTCACGTTTTCAGAATGCTTACCAAATGTGCTCCACCTCATTTTCTTTCCCCTAGTTACTTCAATCTCGTGGTTCGGCTCCGAAGTTACTACCTGTCCTAACCAATAGGTGCCCAAACTTAGGAAAATTACCAAAACTAACTTATTACCCCAAACCGAATGCTTCCTCTAATTCAATATACAGAAAAAGTCTATTGTTAAAAAACTATTTCGAACAATGGTTTTTGGAGCCATTTTTATGTAGGACACCAGTGTTTGACACACCGCGAAGAAAAAACATTAGCGCCTTTCAATGCCATGCTAAGAGAGAGAGAGAGATAAACAGAGAATAAAAGCAGGGAGGTTAACCAAGCTTGGTTCGCTCGTGCTAAAGTTACTGCGCACCCTAAAACTGACGAACAATCGATAAAAATAACAGCAGCATGGAGAACAATTTGACTCCATGTTATTTTTATAATTTTTCGCGGTATGGCGCTCAGCTACACACACGCGGAATAGCTATTTTGTGACTGCAAGCACGCGGCTATTCGTAGCCCAGCGATTACCTTGACTACCAAGTGAAAACAGGGCATCGTAAACGCAACTGAAGTGGCACTAGCTTTTTTACAGAAAAAAAAAACGTTCGAGTTACACTGAAAAGTTTCAGCGTCCTGCATGTAGAACACTGGGCATACATGGGTTAAGTAGACGTACCCTTTTACAAGTTCGAGTGCACTGGTACCTATCTCGAAGCGCTGTTTACTTCCGAGATTGTTGTACATTACTTTCGTTTTCTGCAGAATAATTTTGAGACCTACCTTTTTGCTCTCCTTGTCTAAATCAGTAATCTCGAATCGCAGTTCATCCACTGGGCCCTTTATTAATGCAATGTCATCGGCGAAGCGCAGATTACTAAAGTACTCTCCATGAACTCTTGCCACTAACTCTTGTCATAACTATCTCGAAACCCCCTCTGAGCGCGCAGTAAGTGGCCTTGGTGAGGTCGTATCCCCTCGTCTTACACTCTTCTGTAATGGTATTCCGTCGTTTTTTTTTTTCATGAAGCCCTATGGTGCTCCACAAAGGCTAATATAGGAATGTAAATGCGAAGACCAAAAATTGCATTTATAGGCACCATAAAAACACTATATTGTCATGTTCCCTTTCTCAAGTTTTCTTATCGCGCGAAAACACTACACAATTCTCAGCACAAAGCGCGCGTGCAGTTTTCGAGAAGCTTCCGGACTTTAGTAGATCACTTCGATAAGATCACGCCCACTCTGCGAACTGTACAGATTATTCTGGAACCTATGCCACCACCAGCGATAACGCTAGAACGTTCGATGGCAAAAGTATAAATGCCGACACACTTCGCCGCTTGAATACTTGATCGACGGCCGACGCTCCGTTCGCCGCTATACTGTAATCGGACTTTCGTTTACCGGGCACAGGTTCGCCCAAATAAACAGTTAAATTCCGGCGCAAAGTCTCCTGTCTTCGGCCACGTCACGACCCCGTGACATCTGGTGGAGGTGCTGCTTCGTTCATGTACCGGACGCCCCCGTCAAGCCGTGAACCCAGCCCACGTCGCGGAGAAGACACCGACGCCAACCAGGAGCAGCGAACAAGCCGCCGACAGCAAGGGCTACCACCGGAGTACGGGCTTCTACACGACAAGGCGCGGAAGACCAAGGCCATGACCTCGACTGCAGCTACAATGAAAACTGGAGCGTCCCAGCCCGCGATCGTCATACATCAACCCAGGGAACCCCCAACGTTCTATGGGTGATTGTTTGAAGACCCGGAAACCTGGCTAGAAACATACGACCGTGCGGCCGCCCTCAACCACTGGGACAACGAAGAAAAGCTCCGTCGTGTGTACTTCTACCTGGAAGACACCGCAAGGACCTGGCTAGAGAATCGGGAGTCCACGCTCCGAACGTGGGATGTCTTCTGCGGCGCATTCCTGCAAACGTTCGTGAGCGTCGCTCGCAAAGAGAGGGCCGCTGCTCTAGTAGAGACCCGGGTTCAGCTACCAAAGGAAAAGGATGGAATATTTACAGAGGAGATGACCAGCCTATTCCGTCACGCTGACCCAGACATGCCTGAGGAGAAGAAAGTTCGTTTTTTCATGCGAGGGGTCAAACAGGAGCTCTTCGCGGGACTAATGAGGAATCCTCCGAACACCGTCCAAGAATTTGTATCCGAGGCAACTACCATCGAAAAAACCCTGGACATGCGCACCAGACAGTATAATCGTCACCTGACTCCAGAATGCACTGCTGCTCAAGCCAGTGACTCCGAAGACCTGCGTGAAACGATCCGAACGATCGTGCGGGAAGAGCTGCGCAAACTGTTGCCTTCGGCGCAGCCTCAAGTGGATTCGATCGCCGACATTGTTCGAGAAGAAGTTCGGCAATCGCTTCGAATTCCCCAAACACCGCTGCCAGAGCCAGAAAATATGAGCTACGCCACTGCAGTGCGCCACAATGCTCCTCCCCGTCCACGCCAAAACGCCACCCCGTCGCACTTCCGTCGCCAGACGCCACCACCCCCACCACCCCCACCGACGTCCTACCGTTCCCCAGTGGGCCAGCGCAGTGCACCGAGGAAAACGGACATTTGGCGTGCACCTGACAATAGCCCGCTCTGCTACCACTGCGGCGAGGCCGGGCACACATACCGCCGTTGGCAGTACCGACAGATGGGACTGCGTGGCTTCGCCGTCAATGCACCGCGTCCGCAGCCAGGATATCAGCCACGTGACATCGCCAACTACCTGACAGGAACTCAATGGACACCACGAAGTCCTTCCCGTTCGCCGTCGCCCAGCCGCCGCATGTCACCGCACCCCCGGCAGTACTCTGGCCCAACGCGGGGCCGGTCTCCTAGCCCGTATACGGGAAACTAAGGGCAGCAACTGATGGAGGTGCGGTTGCCGTGCGATGAACTACCGAAGATCCTCTGATGACGACGCCGCCACGACGGAGCTTTCCGAACAACACGCCAACCAGGCAAAACCCTGACGGCAAAAGCTCACTTACCGAAGGTGGCCGGACGACGCAACATGGGAGCAGCGGAACAAGTCGACGAAGCCGTGAGCCGACGCCACGCCCTAACTGTAATGCAAGACGGCGAACTAGTGACCTCGACCTCCTTATCAACGGCCACAGTGTGACCGCTCTCGTCGATACTGGAGCCGACTATTCCGTCATCAGTGGGTCGTTCGCCGCAAAGTTAAAAAAAGTTAGGACAGCTTGGGAAGGCCCCGACATCCGCACAGCCGGAGGTCATCTCGTAACGCCTGCAGGAATCTGCACAGCGACAGTCACCATTAACGGCCGTATTTATCCTACAGACTTCGTAGTCCTACAGCGTTGCTTGAGAGATGTCAACCTTGCTATGGACTTCTTATGCCTCCATGGTGCTGCCATCAACCTAAGAACAAAGTCGATAACGTTATCCACGGAAGAAGCACTACCGCCGCGCACACCGTCATGAAACCATGCCTTGAATGTGCTGGAAGAATAAGTCACCATTCCGCCTCGCCCCAGCGTCATTATTTCAGTCGGCACTCCTAAATCACCTGACCTGGAAGGCGTCGTTGAAGGAAGTCAGCATCTGTTGGTCACCCGAAATATTTGCGTCGCAAGAAGAATTGCAGAGCTGCGGGCAGGCAAAGCAACGGTTATGCTCACGAGTTTCAGTAATGAGTGCAAACATGTGAACAACGAACAACGGTCGCATACATCGAAGAAATTGTGGACGCCACCAGTGCTTTCACCCTCGCCGATTCTGCGGAACCTGCTCAGAGGAACCAAGCCCCTTCCACAGCTTTCGACATCAATCCCAGACTTCCGAACTACAAGCAAGAACAGCTCAAGGCCCTGCTCCTGCGATACGAAGATTGCTTTTCATCGTCACCAAAAATTTGGCAGACCCCAATCACGAAACATCGCATCATAATCGAAGAAAATGCCAGACCACTCCGTCAGAGTCCATACAGGGTTTCGACGAGAGAACGTGAAGCCATGAAGACACAACTTGATGAAATGCTGCGGGATGACATAACCCAGCTGTCCAAAAGTCCATGGGCGTCCCCCGTAGTGTTAGTGAAGAAAAAGGATGGGACCCTACGTTTCTGCGTCGATTATCGCCGCCTGAACAAAATCACAAGAAAGGACGTGTATCCTCTCCCACGAATAGACGACGCACTTGATCGGTTCCTTAACACCAAGTACTTTACGTCAATGGACCTCAAGACTGGCTATAGGCAAACCGAACTCGACGAAGGAGACCGAGAAAAGACGGCTTTTATAACACCGGATGGCCTCTTCGAGTTTAATGTGATGCCCTTCGGCCTTTGCTCAGCGCCTGCAACTTTTCAACGCGTTATGGATACCGTACTGGTAGGATTAAAGTGGTAGACTTGCCTTGTGTACTTGGACGACGTCGTCGTGCTTTCCTCGAGTTTCGACGAGCATCTTCGGCGCCTTGAAGCTGTACTTCAAGCCATCAAGATGTCCGGACTCACACTGAAGCCAGAAAAGTGCAGATATGCGTACGAAGAGTTCTTGTTTCCGGGGATCGTGATTACCAATTCTGGAGTCCATCCCGATCCACGGAGAACAGCCACCATCGCCGACTTCCCGCCGCCCACTGACAAGAAGGCGGTGCGCCAATTTCTGGGCCTGTGCACCTATTATAGGCGGTTCGTGAAAAACTTCGCCCGCACCGCCGATCCACTCACTAACCTTACCAAGGCCGACGTGGAGTTCAAGTGGGAAACGCCGCAGGAACACGCTTTCAGGGAGCTTAGACATCGCCTCCAGACGCCTCCGTTACTTGCTCATTTCGACGAATTCGCCGAGACAGAAATACACACTGACGCAAGCAGCGTAGGTCTTGGCGCCGTTCTTGTGCAGAAGGCTGACGGACTTGAAAGGGTTAGTAGTTACGCCAGCTGATCGCTATCCAAAGCAGAAGCCAATTATTCCACAACCGAAAAGGAGTGCCTCGCCATCATCTGGTCTACGTCGAAATTTCGCCCTTACCTTTACGGCAGGCCCTTCAAAGTTGTTAGCGACCACCACGCCTTGTGTTGGCTAGCCACCTTTAAGGACCCTTCAGGTCGCCTCACACGATGGAGCTTGAGACTTCAAGAATATGACATTACCGTCGTTTACAAGTCCGGCAAGAAACACTCCGACGCCTACTGTCTCTCTCGTGCGCCTGTCGACCAACCCCCACCCGACGACCCGGATGACGACTACTTCTTGGCAACGATAACTACCGACGACTTCGGTGAATGACAGCGGGCCGACCCGAAACTTAAGGCCCTAATAGAATACCTCGAAGGCAGGACCGCCGAAGTCCCGAAGGTATTCAAGCGCGCACTTGCGTCGTTCTTCCTGCGAAACGGTCTTCTCCAAAAGAAAAAATTTTCACCGCTTCGAGCCAAGTACCTTCTTGTGGTGCCTTCAGCTCTGCGACAAGAACTCCTGCAGGCCCTGCACGACGATCCAACAGCAGGGCACCTCGGTGTTTCTCGCACGCTCGCGAGTATACAAGAAAGGTACTATTGGCCACGTCTTACCACCGACGTCACTCTTTGTGTGAGGACATGCCGGGACTGTCAACGACGCAAGACACCACCAACAAGGCCTGCGGGACTTCTGCAGCCAATTGAACCACCTCACCGACCTTTCCAGCAGATTGGTATGGACCTACTGGGGCCGTTCCCGACGTCGGCTTTCGGAAACAAATGGATCGTGGTAGCTACCGACTACCTCACCCGCTACGCCGAGATAAAAGCCCTGTCAAAAGGCAGTGCATCCGAGGTAGCTAAATTCTTCGTCGAAAATATGGTCCTACGTCACGGTGCCCCGGAGGTCCTTATCACCGACAAAGGAACGGCATTTACTGCTGACCTAACTCAAGCGATCTTGGCATACAGCCAGACAAACCACCGCCGGACGACAGCGTACCACCCACAGACCAACGGCCTCACCAAGCGGCTAAACAAGACGATCGCCGACATGCTGGCAATGTACGTCGATGTCGAACACAAGACGTGGGACGCCATTTTTTCGTACGTGACCTTTGCATACAACACGGCGTTGCAGGAGACGACGCAGATATCTCCATACAAATTGGTCTACGGAAGGAGCCGGGCAGCGACGCTTGATGCCATGTTACCCAACGTCACCGACGAAGAAAACCTCGATGAAGCCCGACAACTCGCGCGTCTCCGCATGAAAAATCAAGAGACAAACGACAGCCGCCGTTACAATCTTCGACGACGCTTCGTGGAATACCAGCCAGGTGAACGTGTTTGGGTGTGGACGCCAATACGCCGACGTGGACTAAGTGAAAAGCTTCTGCGACGGTACTTCGGACCGTACAGGGTGGTTCGACGTCTCGGCTCACTTGATTACGAGGTTGTCCCCGATGGCATTACGAACTCTAAACGACGCCGATCGTGACCTGAAGTCGTTCATGTCGCGTGCCTCAAGGCGTTTCATGCGCGTTAACAAACTGAAACAATGTTTTTTTGTATTATTATTGTATCGTAATTTATTCATCGTACTTTCTTGCATTTTTGTTGTACCTTCATCTTTAGTGAAAGCATCGGGACGATGACTTTTTTCAGAGGGGGGAATGCCACGTTCTATTTCTCAAGTTTTGGTATCGCCCCAAAACACTACACAATTCTCAGCACAAAGCGCGCGTGCAGTTTTCGAGAAGCTTCCGGACTTTAGTAGATCATTTCGATAATATCACGCCCACTCTGCGAACTGTACAGATTATTCTGGAACCTATGCGACCGCCAGCGATAACGCTAGAACGTTCGATGGCAAGAGTATAAATGCCGACGCACTTCGCCACTTGTCAGTAGTTGATCGACGGCCGACAATCCGTTTGCCGCTATCAGTCCAAGACTGCTACTGTAATCGGACTTTCGTTTACCGGGCACAGGTTCGCCCAAATAAACAGTTAAATTCCAACGCAAAGTCTCCTGTCTTCGGCCACGTCACGACCCCATGACAATATTAGCCCTCCTCAACCTCTAATATATACTCATATAGGAAAGTGGCACAATGTGAACGGAAGGACTAGAATAGAATTTGCTTTAAATTCAGTCTCTAGTTATGCAAAACGTTGTAGGGGAGAGGTTGACGTTAATTTAATGGAGGTTTGTTGATTTCAGCCTAACGCACGGCAAAAAGTGTTTGCTCCTTTTTGTTTACTCATCTCCCATCAGAATGTTCCGCAGTGAGAGAATCTTATCCGTGACCCTTCGCACAGCAGCTTGAGACCATGCTACCACCAATACCGTGCCTTGTCTAAACCTGCTGTGCACATTTCGCGACTGAAAATGAATACGTTCACACGCAAGCCGTCCAGATATTTTTCAAAGCGCCAGTCACCGCAAACATGCAGAACGTTGGCTTTCGAAGAGAATCACAATTTTGCACGACGAGCAAATTGTGCATTACGGCCAGGGACCCTTCCTCGAGTTTACGAAATCGCAATTCACAGAACCTTCTGCTGGAGGGATGCCGACCCATCCCATCTGCGGAACTTTCTTGCCAACCAGCAACTCCTCCGAAGGAGGGGATTCTGGGTGACGTCACTCACACTGTTTGCAAACACAAAGAAGCCTATTAGATGTAGACATGGTTGGTGGTGTCGTGGGTGTGATATGTTTCAATCAAGAAGGAGGAGCTGAACTGTGGTGTTCAAGCGGTGGTGCTTACGGCAAGAAGACGCTCTTAGCCCATCTAGTTAGCTCCTACTGCTTTTCTGTGTAAATAAGCGTGCGAAAATTCCCAGTATGCCTGCTTGTTTTCTCTACTTGCGAGCATGATATTCTCAGCCAGAAGACTCAGAAACGTTCCCAAACAGAGTCCGGGTCCCACGCAATCCTAACGTATCAACAACTGACGTCGACGGTGAGATGGAGCTAATGTTTCAGCGCAACAAGCCCACAGTGACAACGGACGTGTAATAATTGTGTTAGCTAGGATAAGGCGGGTGCGCTCCTTTTAGGTTTCTAGTGAGTGCTGCGGCGACGACACAATGTGGTTAAACCTGCTGTTCTCCTAATTCTGAGCTTCTCCCGCATTAAACAATTGGTGTGGTGTAGCGTGGCAACGGATGTCTTGCTCACCACGGACAACATAGATAAGAAAACAAATTCAAGGTACACTCACGCCTCCGGCATTGCGGCGCACGTTGATGTGTGCGCCAGCCCTGGTAGTGAAGACTCCTCCGCGCATCAGCTCTTCGAGAGCTACTCTCGATGGCAGGACGTGGTTGAGCATGGCAGCTTGGCGTGCGCCGCGCCCGGAAGACCATGAGCCCAGGAGCTCGGGTGACGTCATCTCGAGGCTGTCGTCCGCCGGCAGGAACAGCGTGTATAAGCCTGCGCGGCATATGGACGTGTGAAAACGACTGCACAATAAGTATTGAGGAATTGTGCAACAAATACGTCTTGTTTAGTGCAATCCTAGAAAGTGAACATATGAGTGAGCTTACTATTTCCCACGTCAGCAGGCGATTACAATCGAGCTGGCACAAGAAAACGCCGTATTTAAGGAATATCGTTCTTCTGACTACGCGTGGTGTGTGACGTTTAGCTTCGTGTTCGTATTCGGTTTAGGGTGCACTGTGTCCAAAGACAGTGGAGGCACCGTAACCATAAAACAAGCTTACGGGGACTGAAGCTGTTGCAGAATATAATGGGCCTTTTCCGGTTAGGTAGTCAGTGCATACTTGCCGGCCTCGACGAGGCACGCGCACAGCACGTGCCATGATTTTTAGTGGCCAAAACGTGACGACACATGTGGACCAAGCCACATCTGTTGCCACAAACACGCAAATGTATTCCCTAAACAGAGGCGCGAATGCCAGAGTGGGGGAGGAGGCGAGTGTTTTTCTAAATTGGAAAAGAAAAGAATAGTGAACCCCACAACTGTCGGCAGTTAAGTGCGACATCTCAGCAGTGGTTTACAGGGGAGAAGAAGGGGGGGGGGGTAATAGACTTGAGCGAAGAGGGGAAAAAGAAAGGGGAGAGCGAGAGACCAAAAAGGAATGGGGGGACGCACAGATTGTCTACTAAAACCACGGGGCGCAAATTCTCGGAATTCGCTCACGCAGTCCACTCCCACCAAAAATCCAGCAGCACGGAAAGAGCACGCTTGATATCTGCGCGGCCACTGTTCGGGAACAAGAGGTGCTCAGTTGTTGTCCGGGGCAGGCCGAGAGCTCCGTACGTTGCGAGCATCACTTGTCTGCTCGCGTCACCAGCCGGGCAATAAAGCAGAAGGTGGTCCAGAGTCTCCAGGTCGCCGCAGTTCATGCAGTATGGACTGCCACACCCGGAGTGCCGATGTTTCCGCTTGGTGGTGTAGTTGTCTCCGGTGTGGAGACGGAGAAGGAAACCGTGCTCTCTTCTTGGTAATCTCTTGAGAGGGAGCCGCCGAGGTGGCTTTCCAGCTGTTACGCGAGGATCGGGATGACGCTCGCGCACGTAGCGGGCGGTGAGGAGACTGCCGGCATCCGCAGAGCACACGAATTTATTTGGTGACGCTGGTGTCCGGGTCGTGCACATCCCTCGTGGCACAGTCGGCCGCCTCGTTGCCTTTTACTCCGATATGTGAGGGCACCCAGTGCAGCGAAAGGTCACATTCAGTTTGCTGCACGGCGTGTTAGCTTCTGGGCAACTCTCTGCGCAAGGAGGCTGCCGTCTTCTTCGCGCGAGATTGTGGCCAAGGCCGCCTGGGAGTCGCTGATGATGGCTGCAGCTCTCATGGGTGCCCGCTCACTCAGGAAATCGGCTGCCAAATTTATAGCGGTGAGTTTCGCCCCAATGGAGGAGGCGAGGGAGGGGAGGCGGCACTTGAGAACCACGCCGACTGATGGCACAACGCATGCGGTGGCCGCGGAGCCGTCGCGAAGCACGGACCCGTTGACGTAAACAAGCAGCCAGCCATTCAGCTAGTCGTGAAGGAGGGTGGAGCACTCCTGCTGCATCGCTCCCAGCGGTGTCCGCGCCTTCGCTTTGGTGCCGCCAATGGTCTTGGTGATCACCAGAGGGATGTGGCAGTAGGGTGAAATAGCCAGCCAGCTGGGGTACTGCACGTCTGGCATAACCATCAAGAGCTCACTCGCCCGCTGCTCCGTGGATAAGTCAGGTAGAGCGTACAGCCTGTTCACAAGGAGCTGCCCCTGCCTTGCGGTTTTCAGCCGTAGTACATGATTTAGTGTCCGCTGGGTTACCCGCATGGAGATGGGAGTTTCCCCCGCTTAGGCGAACGTGGGGTCTATCTAGGAGGTGTGGGGAAGTCCGTAGTACTCCCGCACGGCTTCGCGATGGTCCACGTCTAAGGCAGCTAGCTGACAAGCACTTGACGAAACCACTGCTACCGTCTGTATCACGCGTGCCGATGCGACTGCGTTGTAGATTCGCAGGGAAACGGCAGGGGTGCAGCCGTGACCTCGCACGAGGAAACTGCGTGCGCCACCGAGTACCTTGTGGTTGCTCGTTCGCAGATCATTGACGGCCGGTCATCTTACCGGCATGCGGAGGGCGATTTCGGAGTCCAAGAGCCACAACTTTTGAATTTAGTGATCTCCACTTGAGGTGCTTGTTCGGACTAGGAAAAGGCCAATTGAAACAGGTATGCACTGCGTATCATTTGGAGGCAGATGTTCATGCTCGAGTCCACTCTGCATGAATATAAGGCAGCGTCACCTCCTTCTGTACACTTTCTCTCTTCAGCCAGATATGTATTCTAATTTCACCAGCAAAAACTGTTTTGAGCGCTTGGTGCAGACCCCACTGGAATGTGTCCCAAGCTTCGCCATTATATCCAATTATTTCGTAAAGATAGCGTGAGGGATGTGTATACATCTAGTTTATTCCAAAGCTTACGCGGCGAACAGCGATAACACTGGAACCTCGATAGCACATGTATACAAGTTTTGACCGCTGGGACTCGACTTTTGTCTACTGTTCACGCCACTAAGATTCACTTTTTTGAATTTTCCAGGTAACGGTTCGCATAACTGAAAAGCGTAATCTTGATCCCCTGGCTGCTGCCTTTGTCAATGTCACGGCCTCGTGACATTTGACGGGGGTGTTTTTCGTTCATGTTCTGGACACGCCGTACCGTCATAAAACTAGCCAAAGTCACAAAGATGGCGTCGACGCCAACGCCGAGCAATGACCAAGCCGCAGACAACAAGGTCATGTACCAGAGTACGGGCCTCAATCTGAATCACCCGGCAAACCAAGACCCTAACCTCGACCACCACGAACTAACATCCCCTGTAACGCCTGCACTGATTTTGCACCGCCAGCGCAAAGAGCAACGAACTTTACGTAGTTCATCACTTGATGACCAAGAAACGTGGCTTAAAACATACCACCATGTGACCGCCTCTACGAACGGCAACACCGAGGATATGCTATGTGACTTCTACTTCTACTTGGGAGAAGCTGCCAGAACGAGTGTCCTCACTTCAATCTTGGGATCTTGACCACAGCACATTCCTGCACACGTTCACAAAAGTCACCGCAAAGAAAAGAGCTGCTGCTTTGCCGGAGTCCCGGGTGAAGCCACCAAAAAGCTTCTCCGTCGGCACGGAATAGACGACGCGACTTCTCCGCCAGGCCGATGCTGCAATGGCTGAAGACTGAAAAGTTCCCCTGCTCATTTTAAACTTGAACTGCTCGGCACACTTCTCTGCAAACCGCCCATGATGATCGCCCAAAGCTTCACCAAAGCCACATTGATAGATAATTAAACCAACGCCCTGATCAAGAATAAAAGCAAATAAAAGCAAGAGTTTCAGCCCCCGCACTACAACCTCGCATTGCAGCCGTAGCCTCGTGGTTAGGGCGTTTACATTGGCTGCGGGAAGTGGCTGCTTCAAAACCCACCACCGGACACCCACCGGAATATCAATATGGGCACAAGTGAACCCCGACCAGACGTCCGAATTTCTTCGGAAGAAAGTCGGACGCCTGGAAAAGCTTCACGAACTCAGCCGTCTCTGTTTCGAAAGACACAGCCTGCAAAGGTGGTTAAGGTTCAAAGCGGCTCAACGCTGTTAGTGCAGCCACGATCGCGCCCTTCGTGCAGCCGTATATCGCAACGTTTGTAGATACTTTTTCAAACTAGTATAGCGCGCATCGACACTCGCTTGACCCCTCACATGGGGCACATCTCGCGGCACCCGCAACAGGCACCGACGTACACTTGACATTCTCAGTATATGATCAACTAGCAGCCTTCTTAGCTTTTTTTCGCTAGGAATTAACACATGACAACAATTCAGGCCTTCACCGGCCGAAGCATGCAGCGTCAAGCCTTGTTCACACGTGAGAAACGAGTTTGTGGGCAGTCCGGTTAAGTATGTTATCAAATGTGACGCAAGCAACAGGCATTTAGAAAGTTTTTGTCATTTCTATTAAGTGTGTGCGTCACCTGAGTCATGATAGGTTCGAGATCAGTTCTTTTATCTTTCTCTTATTCTTGCGTTATTTCAGTCTAGTTTGTGTCCAGAAGTGTTCGCGTGCTCAGAAAATGCCACCTGCATAACTTGGGACCTGCTCACTGTAAAGGAATCCGAGGTGGTCGAAATTTCCGGAGCCCTCTACTATGGCGTCCCTCATAACCATATGGTAGTTTGGGACATTAAATGCCACATATCATTGACCTGTCCACTGTTGCTATCACGGGCTTTGACGTCACTCCCTTTTGACCATCGCGTTTTGCTGCACGGACGTACCTACGCTTGCTCGCGCTGCTCGAAAAAAAAATGGATTGCCAAGCATGGGAGACTATTTCGTGGCATGCTTGTTGGCGTCTAGAGAAGACCGTGCTTTTCTGCGTGAACAGCGGCGTGAATATACGATGCACATTGTGAATGGGATATTCGAACAGTGTACGGATGCAAATCCACACGATGGAGCTATGCTGCGTGCCTAATTGTGGCAGATATTACAGCAATGAACCAGAGGTGCGAGTGTTCTCGTTTCTTAAGGATGACTGAAGAACGAAGTAAGAGCGTGCCGTTTGTCGAGATGACGTCCATGTCCGTTGTCTTCGTGACCGGAAGGTGCGTGTGCATCCTTACTACATACTTCTAAGCCATTTCAATGGGACTATCTCCAACAAGTTCTTTTCTTGCTTTAAAAAAAAGATGCCATGTGCACTCTTGACTTGTTAGCGTAAGCCTTTCATCAATAAACGCGCCTAGTAGTACATTCTCCGAGCAGGTGTTCTTCCTTCAAAGTCGGTAAACATTGTGCTATTTGCGGATACCACAACGGCTTCTTGTAAGACGACCATTTACTTGGCTTAGTAAAAAAAAAATCTGGAGTGCTGGTGCGTTGCTTAGTGCACTGGTTTTGGGCATTTTCTTGCCGGTGCTGCAATCATGTTTTGGTGGTAGTATAATTTTGTGGCAGTCTCGTCAGCACCTTGGTCTAATGTTTCCTTCAAATATGCATTGATGTACTTCAGCCGAATTTAGATGTCTGCAGACACCTGTGGTAAAGCACTTTCTTAGGTGGTTGCTCGAGCACCACTTCAAGCGAGAATATTTAAGAACCATGCCGATCTAACAAACGGCAGTTCAGTAGCAGCTAGCATAGGGGCTACACGGCTTTCTCTAGACGAAGTGCCGACAGTTACATAATCTATTAGGCATCAGTGCGAGAGAGGTTCGAACAAAAGTGGAAACACCGCCGTCACAATTTTTTTTTTCTTGTCAGAAGACATTTTTGTGAAAGGAGAAATTTGGGCGTCTTTTGCAATGCTCGTCGCCCTGAAGTTGTGCTGACCAGCATAGTTGTGGCAGCAGCGAAGGCTAGGCTCAATAGCTACGTCTCAATGAAGACAAATGCTCTAAAGAGTATAATAGCGCTAACTCAGCAAACGAGTTGTAGAAACTTTAAGAATGAGTAGGCACAGTTTTTGCACATAGCGTGTGTTTGCGAGCACGCGCGCGTTTGTGTAAATAATGAACAAAATTTACCCCATTTATTTCGTCACTTTGTCGGGCCATCAAGTGTTGCTCTTTCAAATAGACCACACGTTCGATAACGTGCAATCTTTTCTGATTGCACGTTTCGGGAAACAATAAATGGCTTACATATAAATCACCAAAAATTATAAAGTGTAATACATTACTTAAACTGGCGCCTTTCCTGGTACAAAGGGCAAAATAAAGCTGTTACGAATGTACAACTCTCCAGAAACTCTTCCAGCATGATATGAACAGGACATTTTTGGGGGGTGAGTTGGTGCTTATTTGGCCAGATCACGTGATGAAAAAAAAAACATTTCGTGAAACGGGAGGAGCAGAAGAAAAGAAAAAGCAGCGCCGACTACCAACTGTTTATCGACAATCTAAGAGACGTACAGGGGAAAAAAGACAATAAAGCGCGTTCCGAAGGACCTAATTAGGTTCATATATACATATTCATCTATTTCCGTGCATGCGTGGACAGCCAACAAATGACGTAAAGCAAGATCAAGGCAACAAGTCATCGAAAAAAAAAACGCTTTTCTGTCGAATACAACATAATAGAGGTTTCCGAGAGCTCTCTAGGCTTTTTCTTGCTTATCTTACCGAAATTCAACGCTTGCGCAAAGCATGTTTCACACCCGCAGGTGTTTCTGTGCGCAGGAAGATGCGCATGATCTTAGCCTAGTCTATCAGTATGCTCCCTCAGTCTATCGTTAATGCGACGTCCCGTTTGTCTGATGTAGGACTTACCGCAGCTTAGGGCTATCTCATATACCACCACTTGTGCGCAGAGCCTAAAATGTTTCCTTGCAGCTTCTGGCAGCCCCTTGGCTCATCAGGTGTGATACGCGGGCACAATACTCGTTGTGGCATCCCGTTCGTTTTCACCACTCCGAATAAGTTGCCTGAATCGTGTAGAATTAGCTTATTTCGTTTTAGCTTAGTTCAGCCTAATTCGCATAGGCTTATGAAAATACTCAGTCATTCGAGTGACTAGGCAATCTCAACTTACTCAAAATTGACTTGCTCACATCTACTCATACATTACGTGTGATTAGATGTGAGTGTAATCGTGAATCCATGTAAGGTTCATACTAAAGATGAACATGAGTGACAGTATATTAGGTCGGCAGAGAAAAGTGGAACTCAATCAAACTCGCTCAAGAAATACAATTGATCGCAAACGGACAACACACAAGAAGAGAGGACAACTATGCGAGCGCTCACTACCGACTGGCTTTATTTTGAAAGTATATTTAAAAAACCAGTTGAAAGTGAGCGATCGTACAGTCATCTCGAGTGTTTTCCGCTTGCACTAAAATCTAATCCAGAATGAACCAACGCGCGCAACAAATCATTTCATCAAGTCCCACAAGAAAGAAATATTGGTCTTTCGACTGACTCCTACTCAGACTTACCAAAAGTTTCCTCAATCTGACTCCCTCTAAAACTCACGAAAACTTTTTCGGACTAGTACTCAAACTCCCCAAAATATCACTCATCTGGGCTCGCTCAGACTAAGATCTCGGCTGCATCTCAGTCTGAGGGACTCCAAGCGAGCTGACTCAAGAGGGAGTCACCGACCTATGTTGCTCACTTTAATTAGGCGATTTTGAAATACTATCAAAGAAGCCCCCACAGGAACACAGCCTACCGCCCACGAAGCAATGGCCTCACCGAGCGTCTAAATAAGACCATCATTCGCAAACTGGCCACGCGCGCTGATGTCAAACACAAGACGTGGGTTGCCATCCATCCGTGTGTAACCTTCTCGTACAAAACGGCCGTGGAAGGAACAACGCAGATGACACCATACAAGTTGGTCTACGAAAAGAGTCCAGTGAAGATGCTGAAAGCCATGCTACCCAACCATACCAATGAAGCGAACCTCGACGTCGCCTTCTTCCTTCAGCGCGCCAAATAAACCTAGCAACTTGCCCATGTGCGCATCAAAAACCAGCAAGGAGCCACATTCATTTCTAAAATCTTCGGTTACGCCACATGGAATGCCAACATGGGGACATTGTTTGGTTGTGAACACGAAAATGCGGATGGGGACAGCGAAGAGCTTCTGCGACAATACTTCAGACCCCACAGAGTGCTTTCATATCTCGGCGCTCTCGACTACAAGGTTGTCCCAGCAAGCACACGAGCACAAAGCAGCGCAGTGCAGGACCTGAAGTCTTTCATGTCGTGCGATTGAAGTGATTTAATGTTAAGGAAACTGAGGACTCCAGTTATGCTTGCTTCATCATTTCGTATTGCTTAAAGTTTTCAATACTGTGTCTTGTAGTAAACATCCGGGGGAATCTATTTTTAGAGGGAGCACTGCCACGTGTGTTATTTTGGTTCATTCTGATGGCACCTGCTAAGCCCACGCTCCGCAATGCTTCAGAAGTTTTGGGATTGTTTAAGGTAAATACGTTAAGATTGCGCAAAAGATGCGGAAGGTTTAATTTATTCCACAGCTAACGTGGCCACCAGTTGTAATGTGGGAATATTCAATAACCCATGCATGAAAGCCGACGCGCTTTACCGTTTGTCAGAATATTTGACGGTCGATGATCGTTCTCGCCGCTATCAGTTCACAGCTCGTTCATCACTTCTACGTTGTACTTGGATTTTCCGGACACTTGATCCCTCAAATAAAACGTTCTAGCTTGAACACCCTGACTACTGCCTTGGTCAACGTTACGGCCGCGGGACATAAGGTGGAGGTGCTCTTCGTTCGTGTTCCGGGTACCCTATAAAGACGTGAAACCAGCCCAAGTCACAAAGAAGACATCGACGCCACGGCCGAGCCTCGCCGCAAACAGCAAGCTCTACAGCCGCAGTACGGGCCACTACCAATACTACATGAATAAAAAATGGTAAGAGATACCTAGACCGCGGCGACAATGATAGCCCCTGTTCCGCCTGCACTGAGTTTGCTCCGGTAACCCAAGGAGGCTTCGCTTTCATTGATTCAACCTTCGAAGACCCGGAAACTTCGCTTGAGACATACGACCGTGTCACCGCCTTTACCAACTGGAGCGCCAAAGACAAGCTGCCTCACGTCTACTTGTGCTTGAAAGACGCCGAAAAACCTGGTTTGAGGATCGCAAGTCCTCACTTCAAGCCTTGGATGTTTCTCGCAGTGCCTTCCTGCACACGTTAACAAGGGTCGTTTGCAAGGAAACCTTTTTTCCTGGAGACCCGAGAGCACCCACGAAATGAAATTATCACCATTTTCACGGATGAGATGACTCGACTTGGCCAACTCTGCGATGGCCGAAAAGAAAGATTGCCTGCTCATGCGGGGTGTTAAACAAGAACTCTTCGTAGTACTTGACCACAACCCACCCACGACGGTCACCGATTTCCCCCTGAAGGCTACAACTATTGAAAAGAAACTTGACACGAAGATGGCACAGGAAACCCTCTCTCCACTGCCTGCCACCCATTTGAGTTCCACTCCCTGGGCACCGACGATTTCTCAGAAACCAATCGAGCCATTGTGCGTGAAGAGGTGTGCAGGTGTACCTTCACCGCAGCTTCAGGTAGGTGCAATCACTGACGTTGTCGGCAGAATGTCCGGTGGTTGCTTGGAATTCCGAAACACTGCAGCATCAGCCGGAATTGATTAGCTACACCAGTGCCACACGCCGCACGAATATCCTCACCTCGACCACGCCATCAACGCGTCGCGCCTGCGCCGTAACCCCACGCAGCCACCATTCTATGAACACCCCTCGATGCCACCTCGCCCACCAGTCAGCCAGCGCTACCAACAAAGAAAACGGACGTTTGGCGTGCCATAGACCACCCCCCCCCCCCCCCCCCTCTGCTACGACTGCGGGGAAGTCTGCCACACATAACGTCGCTGCCAATACCGCAAAATGGGACTGCGTTGGTTCTCGTGAATGCCCTGCGCCCGCAGTCAAGTGAACGACCTCATTGATTATATCACTGAAGCGCAGTGGGCCCTCCGACAGCCTACCTTATCGCCTTCGCCTAGGCTATACTTCTCAGATCGGCACCGCCAGCACACCAGCCCTACTCGGGGCCCTCCAAAAACTAAACGCACCAAGTGATGAACGTGCGGTCGCTGTATGACGAAATAGCGAAAATCTTCAACCAATGGAGATAAAAGGCTCGATAAAAAACATTGTCGCTGGTAAAAGAAATATTGAAATACTTGACGAGGCGCGATCCGAACAAGTATGACCACGTTTCGCCTCTCGACTGTCCAGGCACGCTAGCAGCAGTCTTCTATATAATAATATAGCAAGGGAAAGGAACGCAAACTGCTACGCCGTTTCTTCAGTGGTCGCACCTCGAGGTGCGACCACTGAGGAAACGGTGCAGCCAAAATCGGTGCAGCCACTACAAGTGAGTGTGACATGGAGGTGGGGTGAGGTGCTCATGCGCTGTTTTCAGTCTATGTTTCTCCTGCAGAGAGGGAGGGGACAAGGCAGGGAAGGCGAAAACATCGGGGTAGGGGAATGGCCCAAAACAAAAGATTTCGCCACCATGCGCATAAAAACGAGCCTTGGTGTGCATTTGTCACAGGCATCAAGACAACGTTTCCCTTCAATCCATCAAAACCTCTTAAATGCTCTGCGAGCCACTTAGAGTTCACCTCCGATTGCTGAGCAGGCACAGACAGCACCCACTGTCAGTACTACCCGCCACTCGGCCAGATTGCAGTTTCTCAAGAGTAATATCGCGGCATGTAAATATTATGATGGTAAATATTATACCATCAAGGTTTTCCCCGCCGGATTCCCCTGCAGTGCGTCCATGGGTCCTGCCTAAACCACCTGTTTGTTTTACGATACCCGGAATTACGAAGAAGTCGCTCATTTCTTCTGTTGGCCTCAGACAGCTGACCATATATCACATTTATACAACGTACAGTGATTCTCTGCACGTGTACACCAACGGATCCACCAAGCTAAACACCTCCGCCGCAGCCTTTGTCATCCCAGACATGGATTTCACTCGACGACTCAAAGTGAACCTTAAAACCACATCAACTGCCACAGAGCTTGTCGCTATCCGGGATGCAATAAGATTTATTTCCGGAGAGCGACCTCGAACCTGGACGATTTTCTGTGATGCCAAACCCGCTTTGCAAACCATTAATTGCGTGATGAAGCAAGGCCCGTATAACAGCTTGGCAATATAAATCACAGAACTTATTCAGGTTGCTTCAACAAATGGGCATCTTATCACTTTCCAGAGGATTCCCGCTCATTGCGGCGGGATGGGAAACGAAGAGGCAGACGCTGAAGCTAAAAAAGTCTTAAGCAGCGCCCCTGAAGTACGCATTGCGTTTTCACGAGGTGACACGAACGCTCTGCTTCGCTGCGTGATGCGCAGCTACACACTTCAGCACTGGACCAAACCGGAACGGCGACACCAGTAACTTCACAAATGGAACCCGGAAATGAGGTTCCGCATGCCCCCTAAATTGAAACGGCAACTCACAAGTATGATCCACCGCATTCGCCTTGGTGTGGCGCACACCAGACGTTATGCACATATCATCGGTCGCAGTGACACCAGTCCTAATTGTGAACACTGTGATGTGCCAGAAACACTAGAGCACATATTTTGTGTCTGCCCAGCATACGCACGTGAACGACAAACACTGATTTCTTCTACTGAACTATATCGCAGTATGTCATTAACTGATTAGAACGTGTTCGGCTCTTGGCCAGACAACGACAGTGCAACTGCGGTCACAAGAGCAGTTATAACCTTTTTGGAAACAACTGAACTATATGCGCGGCTATAAAATGTGTCTCAGCTAGAAAGAACACTACATACTTACCTCTCTATCTCACCATCGTCATTCATTATTCTTTCTTTTCCCTTTTTTCTTCCCCCAGTGTAGAGTAGCAGGCTAGAGCAAGCTATCGCTCAGGCCGACCTCTCTGCCTTTCTGTAAATAAACTTATTTCTCTCTCTCTCTTACCGCTTACGTGGGCTTTTGAATCGCGGGTGGCCCATTCCTGAAGGAAAAACGCTAACGTGTGGCGTGGAGGACATACTGATGGGTAATAAGCGGCTGTAATTGCTGATATCTCACTAGTGCAAATAAAGAAATTTTGGCTTTTTTGGCTCTTATGAGCTCATCTAATTTAGGAAATATTCAACGAGATGGGTTTTAAATGAAGAGCATGCTACGCTGTTTTGTGAATCACTCCCTTTGTCCGCTGTGCTTTCAAGTTAGCTAAGCGTAAAGAAATATTCAAGGGCATGTGTTGTGTTATATCTGTCAAGTCACGCAAACCATATTGCAATGTCTCTAAAGCACGCACTATGTTGGTGCTATTTTGTCGCCGGTGTATGCCACATTCTGAAGCACGTTAAACTGACGTACAAGCTGGAGGCACGCTTGCTCGCCAATTTTCGGAGCCCTCGAGTGGGCAGTATTGATAATTGGGGAAGTTCGTAACGCAAGTTGATTTACCTCAAACCTCGAGGGCGTGTTCATTTCAGCATCTTGGAAGCCAAAAGGAATCGAACTTACTTTCCGCCGTCAGTCTATGTGATGTTAATGGCCACAAGTAGATGACACTTCAGATGAAAAGCATATCTAAATAGAGCGCCATTCTCCTGCGCCGTAGCAATGGTAGTTATTGATCTGCTTGGAAATTACAAGTTTAGCTGAGCATGAAATGGGATAGAAAGCTACAAAAAGTACACATAGACCAATCAGTGTTGCAATTGAATACCTTTTGGAAGCCTACCATACCACATAAAAAAGTAAAACTTTTCGATAGCGAATAAGGCACTCGGCCAGAGAGGCCTTGTTCGCTTAAATGCTGTTCAAAATGGTGGGACGCTAAGCGCTGGAGTAGCCACGGGTTTTTCTAACAGGTTCAATACACACACAAAAATACACTCACGAATTTGCATAAATGGTAGTTGAATTGAACTTCTGGCTACGGGGAGGCGGAACAATATGAGCCTTACAAGAAAATTAGATGACGAAACCACCAGGAAAAAGATCATCAAGAGCATACCACGCACGAACTAGAGCAACAACAAGTTTTACTAAACTGAACCTTACCGTCATGCCCAGTGAGACCGATGAGCTCGACTTCCGTGATTCCGAGACGATCCAGAAAGCGACCGGCTCCTACGCTCTCGGCTACCTGTCGCAGTGATCGGTTGCCAAGGCTCGTCACAGCAGCCGAACTGACCGGACCGCATCCATTTGCCTGCTCGTGCAAGGAAGGCCGCTTGCTTTGATACTTGCTCTTCTGAACCTTCCCCGTCTTGGCGATTTCGTCAAGTGACCCATAGACTGGCCTTCTTCCCCCACTGTCGTCAGAGACGTCCGCTTCTTCCTCTGACTGCAGCGGCCCGAAGGCAGCGGACCTCACTGGTGCCAGTCCTTCGTCAACGTACCGATTTTTCTGAAAGCCAGCTGGTGGCTGAATTTGGGCGAAGTTAGGGCCGTTCGGGTGAATGTGGTCGAGTAGCTCGGTGGGCAGCCAGACGTAAAAGGCCGGTATGTCGGCGCGGCCTTTCTTGGAGCGAGCGAGCACTGGCTGCCAGCCGCCGTTCTCGACGCGCGGCTTGCTCAACTGGGCCGCGATCGCCACGAGCGGCAGCATCCAAAGAGCGGCGGCGTTCATGGCGGTCGAGGTGCTGCCGCGCGGTCGCTGCCACCGCTTCTTAAACCACGACTGCGGCGAGGAGAACGCCTTCGAAGGGTTTCCAGGGCCCTCGTGAGTGAGGAGGGGACCCGACATCGGTGGTAGCGGCGCTAAGACACGCTCGTGGCCTTTCAAAAACTCCGCCGTTCTGCCTAAACGTTCACATATATGCACACGCCCACAAAAACGGTACTGCCTAGGCATCTTTACCGCTTGTTTCCGCTCCGTCAAGTGCATGACGCTGGAAAAAAGCTGCATGTTTGAAATGGCATCAATTACTTTGAAACGGCCTTGCCTAATTAACACCTGTCCTTTACATGAGCCGATTTCTGAGTGCAGGCAACATTTTAGAAGTAGTGAGTAATTCTGTTCAGGCTTCAATCGGTCCTCAAAGCTCATGTGCAATCTGACGTGTTGTCACTTGCAAGCTCTGTCGTTTTTTCTTAAAATCTTCTGGCCCTGCAAACACTGCGGTCATTATTTCTTTACGGGAAATATGAATGACAAAGTGTCATTTCGTCTGTAATATTTCATAAGCGCTAAACACCGCGCATAACTTAATGATCCAACCAAATAGCAGTTCGCGTAAAAGAGGTAACGCGCTCAACGCAAGACAGTAACAAGGCGATTAATCTTTGTGCACTGAAAAAAACATCATTTGACAGGATGCCGCCGAATTCTGACATGCTGTCACGGTAAAGGAATGTCGAAAATAAAGCAAGTGGCCACAATTATTAAAAAGTTCCCTCATTCAGTGAATCTTACATTTTTGTCACGGTTTCGCAATTCAAAGCATAAAACTGAACTAAGTTATGATATTTTCTGCATTATCAATGCCCTGCGCATTCCGCTGCCCTGCTGTTCGCGAATAATGACTTAGCATCCGGATACCGCTTGTGGACTGGCTGCAATAACCATATAAGCACTGTGCTGCTTGATGAACGATTATTACACAATGTATTAGCACTCATGATATGAATACACGTCAAGCGTTGCAACAACCTTATTGAATTGATCCACATATAGCGCTATGTGAACGTTATAATAAAGATATTTCACGCGCTTCCCTCAATTTCCATTTACTCACTCACTTCATTGTTTTTTTTCCTTTGAGCGTAGCGTGCTTGCACGTCACTCCAGCACTGCGCGAATTTTATTTTTCCTTTTTATTTTGTTACATACTGCCGGCCTTCCATGGAGGCATTAGGCAGGAGTGGGGTATAAATAAGCAACACAACACAACCTCAAAAAAACAAGATAAAAAGCAATTGAAGCAATTGGAACATAACCACTAAGCGGCACATTCAATAGAGCCTCATACACCCTCATGCGTCACCCCAGACGCCATGTAGTGACGTTCACTTTGGATTGGCCCAAGAAACTTTTTTTTACAAAATTACCTAAAGAAATGTAATACAGCGCACACATTTCACGTAGTTCATTAGAGCACATGTGTACTAACGAGTGAGGGCTGGGGCAAGTTTGAAGGCAGGAGCATGGTGGTTCAACAAACGATCTTTATTGGCGAGTGGATATATTGCTACGGGTACGAGTCGAGAAACAAAAAAAGGATGAAGGCGTGAACTATTGCAGCCAACCGACGCCAATGTTACCCGATGATCAACCTCGCCGTCTTAATAAACATCTTTAACCTTAACCGTAACAGTTTTGTGATGGACGTGGTGGAGTGGGTAATCACCCTAGGGCAAAGGAGCCATTGCCGCTAGGTCTATGCTGAAGCCGCTGCCTCGCCAGACTGCCTCCAACACTACCGGAGCTCGTGATGTCGAACAACGGGGGCCAACAGTCATCTTCGACTCCTCCGGCGCAGATACCCGAATTCGCCATCCGGAGCCGCGTTCTTTCCCAGGGAAACCCAGCGAGTACGCCGAGGAGTGGCTCGTAGCGTGATAATATCCAACTTGCACGTGAGTGCTACACAAAAGCCACACACACACTCGCGGTCGGCACCGGCTCTTGCTCTCACGGGAGTACGGAGCCACACCTTGAGTGCTTCTGCTTTCAGGGTAAATCCATCATTTGACCCACTACACACCACCGTTTTATTGCGTAAAGCCATTTCCGTTCAATAGCGCCAGACAATAGCAGTGGCTAGCACAGGAACAGTGCGGGAAACACGTTGTTTTGATGTCACTGAGATCAGGCAGTTTTCTGTTGACTATATGACAGGCTGATGTATACCACTGTGAACCAGTTCACATGCGGCAGGACCATGAATGTTTCGCTTCTCTTGCAACAGCGAATGAAAAATAAAATGGGAGGCACAAGAGAAACGCGATGCGGCCACACGACCGACCCTACCAAGATATGCGAGGTTAGTTGTTGACTTGTCGTTTCATAAGCACGCGCTTTTAGATGTGAAGCAGCTCTTTGACTATAGCCTGTGCTACGCTATCTGTTCGTGTCAATGCGTCAACGCGCCGCACCGCGCTTCCTTCTCTGCAGGTGTTGGAGCGGTTCCAAGTAGGTCACGCCTTGCCTCGAGTGCGTAGTAACGTCAGTCTCTCCTCCACCTGCCACGCGCTTGCTGCATGTCACTTCTTTCTCGCCTCCCCTCTCCACCACTCGCAACGTTCGAGCGCACATCGAGTGAACACCCTTTCCATTAGCTTATCTGTGACAAAGACGACGTCGGAAAACGAAGCTCCTTCGCACGCCGAATTATGCGCCGAAGTGGTTTGATCTAACCCGGCCGTCACCGGTGTTGCGAGGGTTAGCAGAGCCGATCACGTTCGTGAAAGGCGACGTCGCGCCTGCAACGCCAACGAGGCGTGAACCAGAGAAGCCGAACGCAAGTGTTGGCTGTAGAAGACCAACGACCTCGATGAGGTGCGCGTCGAGCAGGCCAACCGCGTTCGAGAATGGAGACGGCGCGTGGGTAACACTGACAAAACGCAAGCCCAAGAACCCGAGCGCAAGCGAAACGTGCGCCAGCTCAGGTGCAGCGCCTGCGTCCGCTGTTAATAAACGACTAAACCTACGCCAGCCATCGCTTGAACTGAATCTTCCAGCGCTCACCGCAGCGCCCGCGTTAGAGTCGTTCAACCCATGACGCCACCCGTGCGCAAGGCTGTTGCTTGGTATCCCGTCAGTGTTTCCTTGGGAAGATGTTAATTTTTCAGGGGCGAAGATCCTTAGGATGTGGGTCTCTCCTTTCTCCGTTGGTGTATGTAGCCACCTTGCAAACATCCCACTACACACCATCACCAATTCACCACTTCAGCGACCATTAAGCCAATGCTGTTGAGAGGCAGCCAGTATGAAATGCCGCCCCGCCATGGTGGTCTAGTGGCTAAGGTACTAGGCTGCTGACCCGCATGTTGTGGGATCGAATCCCGGCTGCAGCGGCTGCATTTCAGATCAAGGCGGAAATGTTGTAGGCCTGTGTGCTCAGATTTGGGTGCACGTTGAGAAGCCCAGGTGATTGAAATTTCTGGAACCTTCCACTACCATGTCTCTCATAGTCATATAGGACGTTAAACCGCACTTATTATTCAATCAATATGAAGTGCAAGATGGTCGTGTACTTGTATCCAGGTGAGGACTAAAGGACCATGAATTTTCTCACTGTGCCCATCTCTTGTTCATACGTGACTGCCTTTAGTTCGTCCTTTGCAAACTGCCCACTACTTCATCTTCGCAAACATCCCGCTACGCCCCATCACCGATCTATGACTTCACCGACCATACAGCCGTTATAAAGAAGGGGGAACGGAAGCGACGTATAGCTACCACTTATCAATAATAAAATTTCTTGTGTAAATATATACAGTCTTTGTCACGTCTTTGATGATGCAGTGGGCGATATTCGTGGATTATTCACAGTTTTGCGGTGAAACCCTCCAACGCTTCGCCCCACTTATCATTATTCACTCCGTGGATATGCTGTGATTTTTTTTCGCAGGCAGTGAACATGCTGTTGAACTAGTTTTTACATAAAATAAATACTTGATTCTCTCACCGTAGGTGCACGTTGCAATTGCTGTAGAAAGCTGCAATTACAAGTGTGTGCTTAATCTTTTCGTAAGGCTGTGGGAGAGAATAGGTACTTGGGGCAGCTTGACTAGCCTACTTAAAGGCCAACTCCGGCAATTTTTCGAGGTCAGTGGATCTCAATGAAATTTACAGGGAACGTTCATTTGCCCGTTTGAGCCGTTCATGCCAAATTGCAAGCTCGACAGTTTCGCATATTCCTTTGAAATTATTTTTATAGCTTGTGGCAAAACGCTCACCTCACTAGCAAGAAGTAATGGCAACATTGTGTGTGTGACGTTGAGTTTTGCCTGGCGGAAGTGACGAACTTATGTGTCACTGCAGTGTCTGCTTGTCTGCTACGGATTGTGAGGGTTTGGCCACCGCTTCCTTGGTTGAGCATGCCATTTTCGTTTCCGTGTTGGTGGGCGTGCGATAGGTGCTAAGTGGTGTTGCGTTGTGAGCCACACACGATTCCCCAAATATGCATCATAAAAGCGTAAGCATTTTAGTGGATCACCGCGGACGGAGTAGACAGGCAGTGCCATCTGGCGGGTAATATGTGCGATCAGGCAGGTTCCGGCAGCGTCAGGCCAATCTTTACGTCACACGTAGAAGCACACTCGGTTGGGTATCGGCTTCAGTATTGCGGGTTTTCGGTAACTAAAATTTATTTTCGAGTTTTTTAACCATTTCAAAGATCGGGAGCGTGAAAAGAGTGTCTAAGGAACATAAAAGCACCATCATTCTGACATGGTGAAAAAATCGCTGGAGTTGGCCGTTAAGCCCTTTTTTATTTATATTTTTACACGTCTCCTAAAATTTGATGCTTCACTTTTATTGTATTCTTGCCACTCTATATGTACGAACGGTTTACTCCTATCCGCTTCGTCATACATATACCTTGATTTTAACTTACTTGTTCAGTTCACATCTGTAACATAACAAGGTCGGCTAATTGCATGCTTGGCTATCTTTGTGGTAACCTACGCCTTGTTCCTCCTCCGGGTCAACTACTAGCATACATAACACTTGTTTGACCAAATCTGGAGTTTGAGAAGCATATCAAACTAACCTCTCATCCACGCTGCAATCTATACAAAATCACGTGCCTAGGCTTGTTCTTCTGGATTATTCTTATCACACCAGCGTCACCGAACTTAAGTCACGTCTTCATCTTCAAACCCTTGAGCAGAGCCACAAAACTGCAAGATTATGCCTTTTTATAGGTTCTGTCAGCTTCTACGTCAACAGGCTGATATCGATCACTTGCATCGTTCTTCATCCAGTCATAACCACCCAAACGAAATTTATAGCCGGCATCTCGCAGTACCACCCACATGAAATGATTATTTGTTCGGACTTCAGAGCACTTCAATTGTCTTGCTGCTGACGTGGTGCAGTACTCCAGCTATACATCTTTCAAGGCATCAATTGACCACCATGTACTGGTTATGCTCACCCCTTATCTACCCCTTTTGGTACATTTCATTCATTTCATTTTATTTTATTCGGACATTTCCGCAGAAATGCCCACGAAGGGGGCAAAAGGAGAGTGTGTCTCCTGACTTGGCCCCTCTTCGTGAGGCACCTCGGGCAGGTAGAGCAGGACAGTACAAAACACCATAACATATTTTGAAATACAATACAAGTTGAAAAACAGTGAATACTATAAATATTACATACATTACATATTTCCTTTACATACACTGTAGACTTGTGTTCTGTTTATTACATTGTAAATTCGCTTCTTAAATTGTGTTATGTTTTTAGCCTCCTTAGCGTATTCAATTATTTCAGGAGTCCTGTTGCACAGTAGAATGATTTGGTTATTAATTGACTGTACACCATAGAGGTACTAATAAATCATCCATTTGAGGTACTAATAAATGAATTATATATATATATATATATATATATATATATATATATATATATATATATATATATATATATATATATATATATATATATATATATATATATATATATATATATATATATATATATATATATATAAAGTGCCGTCCGACCCTTTCTGGTGTGCCTACATTCGTTGTATTGGTGATGCCTCTCAATTCGCTGAACGAGGCCGTTATGAAACACGCGATGAGTGTAATGTCCGAAAGACTGTCGACATGCGGCTAACTTTGAATCCAGTCAACGCAATCGTTGTGTGAATGAGCGTTTAAAACTTGCCCTTTCGATATGGAATGGAAGCATACCATTTTGGCTCTTGAAATCGGAGTTTATGGGATAAATCAGAATTGTCAAACTTTTTATCGGTAAGCGTTTATCGAATTTTTTTTTTGGATGAAGCCGAAGAGATCGAGCCCTAATTATAAAGTAGCTCGCACGATCACCTACAAAGAAATAAGATAGAGTATAACTTGGTTCATTACGGCATGTGCAAGTATTACACAAAAACCGTACCGTAATACTAGACATCTTAAATTATCGCTGTATTTACCCCCATCGGCAACTAATGCTTTCGGCCAAAGGCAACAAATGATAAAATATCATAATGACGACCCTGCAATGTCACGTTCTTGTGCCGAAAAAAAAAAAAACTTCTGTAGAACAAGTGTATACACGATGGCTTTTAAGAATGTCCATCTCACGTAATAATATTTGGGGTTGAGTGTCCGGAAACCACGATGCGATTGTGAAATACGCCGCAGAGGAGGGCGCCGGAAATTTTTACCATCTTGTGTCTTACCGTGCACCTAAATCTGCGTACACGGGCCTCCAGCAATTGGCGACCATCGAAATGCCGCGGTCAGGATTTCATGCCACGAAGTCGTCAACGTTTGATGTAAGCACGTAGCACAAGCGAAGAGGCAGATTCGCAAACTCGGAGTGGAACATTGGTTTTTGCTACATGGACTTCATTGCTGCAGCGGTTGAGATGTCAGCACTGAGTTCGGTCAGGTTGCTTTCTTCCCCTTCTGGGGGAGGAGCAGTCCCAGGAGTTGACGCTGCGCGTCCTTCTCTGTCCCTGTGGTGATGCGTTGTGTATTGACTACTTCATTTTGAACATGGTCACGTCACGTCAATGAACGACAAGCCGGCAACCCACAGCAAATGAAGTTGTTTGTCATAATAGCAGGAAGAACGGTATGCCAAAAAACGGCATAGCCAGGGGGTGGCAAATTTGACCCCTGCCACTCCCACCCCATTTTGTTTTGTTTTGTTTTGCCGTGGCATACATAGCGCAAAATGACCATTTGCCAGGCCGGCCCCCGCTTCTGATAAAGGAGGTACCCTCCTCCTCCGAAAACATTTTCTGCTTCCGCTCCTGTTTTGCTTTGTCGCGCTTTTCGCCGACACCCTCACCAGTGCACTGCGGCAAAAAAACTGAATGCGTTTATTGAGTCAATGCAATTTTTTCGTGTTTTGTTCGGGTCTAATTGAACGTCTTACCCCCTTCTTTATACACAACTGTAAGAATCTAAGCTCAACTGATTTTTCCTTTGCAGGCAAAAACCCGGGCCATGGGCTCGGGCCTGAAGCTTCGGTTTTGGGGCTAGGCCCGGATGTGAAGTGGTGGACTCTGGTCGGACCGAACTTCGACTTTACTGAGTTCTTTAGATTATTGCACGTACGGTTGTCCCACACACTGTAACTTAAGAGAACGCTTTTTGGGGGCAAGCTTTCTAGAGAAGTTTTATGAGGGTACAAGTACTGAACTACCCTTCTTGCATGTCGCGCTACCTGAAAGACTAGGCGCGTATGTGGTCAACATGTCACTGCGCTTTGGTTTATTAATTTTATTCGCTATTACATTGCATTCCGAATGTTATTTTGTAATTGCAGTAATAGCTCTAACAGAATACATTCATATAATCAATTTATATGTACATATAGATTGTATTATAAATTTATATGTAAATCTAACTATCACTAGCATTCTTTCCAAACACTTGGATTGCGTCATATTTCACACGTTATGAATTTTCTCGACACCACTATTTTTTTCCACCTGTCACAGCATAGTTTTGTGAGAATGTATCATGTTACACGCAATGCAACTAGCCTCATTTCTACATGATCTTCATTGAAACTTTGATCGTAACATTGTAACCGACGCCATTTTATTGACGTTGCATTGGTACTCGATGAAGTAGAGCATAAAAATTATTATTAAAACTTTCTGACTTAAACTTGCACCCTAACATCCTCATACAGATAAAAGAGTTTCTTCCTAACCGATCACAATCTATTGTTATTAACAATACTGCTCATAAATTTCTACAAGTAAAATCGGGTGTTCCCAAGAGTTCAGTTTTAGCTGCCCTATTTTAGTATACATAAACCTTCTACTACTGCAGAAAGACCTAATTAACGTTAGGAAGTGCTGCAACAAGTTGTTCATGACCTTAAACCCTCATAAATGTAAATTCATGTCACATTTTTGCAGCCGTAGTCATCATACCCTTTCTTTTACAATTGACAACACCCTATTGACATAGTTGCCCCATTTGTGTATTTGGGCATTAATATTACGCATGATCTCAACTGGTCCTCTCGTCTGACTACGATCACATCACCTGCAAACAAAATTTTCCACTTTTTGAAACGTTACTTTCGCGACGTTCCTCAACACCTAAAACTGCTCGCATATGAAACGTTGATTAGGCCTAAACTCGAATATGCATTACCTATTGGAAATCCTGATCAGATCTATCTCAGCGACACCATAGAATCCGTTCAAAATCGAACCGTAACATGCACGCATTCATCAATCACATATATTATCAGTGTTTCGTCATTAAAAGTAGATTTTGGTTTAGATGTACCAGGACATTCCCATGTCATCGCGAAGCTATTATGATACCTTAAATTGCATAACAATTCACTTCTCCAAGTACCTTACATTCTACCTCCTTTGCGCATTTTACTGTGCACATGCTTAAAACGTCGCCCGTCCAAGTGCACCTACTGTCACTTGATCGTCATCATTTTTTTCATCGCTCAGCTAAAAACTAGAACGGCATTCCATACCACATCACTTTCAGTACCACCTCACCTGCATGCCTTCATCTAAGAAATGACGTAATTCATTTGTGGACAAACTTTGTTATTTTTGTTTATGTAACCACTCCTTATGTAATATCCCTCTGGGGTCTTGAAGATAAATAAATAAAATGAAATGAAATAGTGATTTCAGAGCTTCAAAGCTGGACCATTTTCCTGGAGATTGCACATTCCACTAAAAGAAAAATATGCATGGAGTCTATTACTTAGATTTACTAAAAAACGCGTTCTTTTTTTTTTTGTGGCTCCATCATGGTTCCCAGAAGACGTGGCACGCAAGTTCGACATGTACAGCCTGCTCTGTGTGCCCACATTATAATTTAAGGAGCAGTGATGACAAATTTACGCATGCGCGTTTTTCCTGCGTCAGCCTGTAGTTATCGATCCCCTAGTAACTATTCGTTGCTGGTAATGCAACATGAGGAAGAACCATTATACATAACATTGATTAGCATGACCATTGTCGAGCCCCATTCAAAACGGTTATAGGGCCCGCCAATTTCCAGCGCTGTCAAGCGGTCACCTCCTGCGGTCGCACCTCGTTGGATCACGAGGTCACACGAAATGGTGACGCGAGTTTTTGCTGACATGTCATCAGCACGGCGCGCACATGTAGGCATGTCTTCGGTACTCCCACCGTCGTAGCTGCCATCAACAGCGTCCACATGGGATGACGTAGAAAAGTGGCGAATCATTTTCTCTCAATCCTTTTCAGAGCAGTGTTGGTGAAGTCGACGCCGCACCGAGCAGCAACAAGGAGGCAGCTGGAGACGCGCGCACTTGGGCCACGCTGGCTGGCAAGGCAAGTCACAATTACGCAAGTGACCACTGCGTACGTGTTACTTGCTCGCAATGATCGTAGCTTCGAATATTCACAGGCGCTTTCGCGATTTCACTACAAATCCTCCGAACTATCCCCCCAAAAAACGCAAAATTTACCTCAATTCGCTGCACGAACCAAGCGAAACAAAACAAATGAAGCCGTTACCAGGCAGCCAAGTGTCACCGCCAGACGGTACCACAAGTAGGCACAGCGACGACGACACTAAAATTGTCGACATCATAGTTGCTCGCTAATCGTCACTCAGCGCTTTAGGCGGTGCTCGCTGAACGCGTGAAAATACTGTCGACGTCCAATGGCGCTGAACGACCCGTTGAGCCTCTGGACCATTTTCGCCCTCAAAATATAGTAACTATGGTCCCTAGAATTTGTAGGCATAAAACAACTTGGACATAACGGACGCCATTCATACTTCGTTATAAGAAAATCGGCAGATCCAATCGGCAGATGATATGCGAAGCATGAACAAGAAAGGTTGATATGTCACCTGAAATTGAGCACAATTTTACGGGGCGAACGTAAATTATCCCGTACATGACTTCTATGTTATCATCATCATGTTTGGACGCCTCATTTACTTTCATCGTCTGTTCACGCCACGTGATACGAAATTTCCTTTATGGCTGTGATGGCTGCGTTTCCGATGCAGGCCGAAATGCTGTAGGCCGCTGTGCTGAGATTTGGGTGCACGTTAAAAAACCCCAGGTGGTCTAAATTTACGGAGCCCTTCACCACGGCGCCTCTCATATTCTTATGGTGCTTTTGAGACGTTAAAACCCACATATCAATCTAATTTGGTTAATGTGGAGAGAGCGAAACGGCCGTGAGCACGCTATGACCGTATCATGTAATCATGTTTTACATGACACGCATGTCATGATTATTATTATTGGAAGTGTCATTTAACTTCTATTCACGTCACGTGATACCCAATTTGGTATATGTGGAGCTAGTGAAATAGTCGCGAGCACGCTATGAGCGTGCATACCATGCAGTCATGTTTTACATGACACGCATGTCATCATTATCATGCTTGGACATGTCATTTACCTTCGTCGTCTATTCACGTCAAGTAATAGCAAATTCGGTGTTTCTGGAGCTAGAGAAACGGCCATGAGCACGCTCTGAGCGTACCCTGTAGTCATGTTTTACATGACACGCATGTCATGGTTATCATGCTTGGACAACATCCATTCAGATCACGTGATACAATATTTGGTATATGTGAAGCTAGCGAGATGGCCACAAGCGCATCATGAGCGTAGGACGTTGTCATGTTCTTACATGAAATGCATCTCCTAATTTTTATGTTAGGGTCTGTCACTTATGTTCGCCATGCAGTCATATCATACCACACCGGTTTCGCAATATATCATGCGGGCGAAACAACCGCAAGAGCAGGAAGACCATGAAATGTAAATCATGACATTCATGGCATACCTGTCTCGACTTTTATGTTATGACTATTCGCTTATGCTCGTCATACAGGCATGTTATGCCATACCAATTTTGGTATTGATAACGTTGTCGAAACGGCCAGGAGAGCTAAAAGTCGTAAGTGGTTAGATAGATAGATAGATAGATAGATAGATAGATAGATAGATAGATAGATAGATAGATAGATAGATAGATAGATAGATAGATAGATAGATAGATAGATAGATAGATAGATAGATAGATAGATAGATAGATAGATAGATAGATAGATAGATAGATAGATAGATAGACAGACAGACAGACAGACAGACAGACAGACAGACAGACAGACAGACAGACAGACAGACAGACAGACAGACAGATTTCACTTTTTTTTGCCCTAACAACTGAAGAGATGTCAGAGGGGAGTGAGTAATCACATAGATCAACAAGGACTGCAACAAAAATAAGTGGACACGTTCTTTTGCCCTGTATGTACGAGTGGGGTTGTAGTATACAGAAATAATGTCAACAAATAGAGGAAAAAAAGTGCCGCCATATCCACGAAGTGAATGATGATGAGTGGGCGAAGCTCCGGAGGTAAACCTGGTAAACCATGAATCCTCTGTACATTTTGCCCACTCGATTTTTTTACATCGCTCCCCCTAGCGTACTTCGCCGCACTAAATCGAACGATTGCCTTCAACCAATGACACGCGCCATATGTGACATCATTCCTATTTTATAAGACCTCGCGTCTTTCATCAACTACAAGTACCGCTTTCTAGTTTATAACATCTTGCATCTTTTCATCATCAGCTACAAGTACCACCGTCTAGTAAACACTACAAGAACTACACGAGAGGTGGCTACATACAGGAGACGGTACCACCATCTAGTGAACACTGCAAGAACTAAACTAGAGGTGGCTACATACAGGGGACGGTACTGTCATCTAGTGAACACTGCAAGAACTAAACTAGAGGTGGCTACATACAGGGGACGCACAGCCCACGCCCTAAGGAGCTTCGCCCCTAAAACTCGTTAGTTTATCCGGCCGTTTTTTTTTTCAAGAAATCGGATAATTTGGATGTGTTCCTTTGTATCGGCAAGCATATGTGTTGTTTCGTGGCATCTCGCTAATGTGGTCATATTTTACCACAACTTGGTTAATTTAGATGATTCTCGGTACACTTCAAGGACGAAGAGCCACTGATTTGTGACGCGAAGGAGCAAACGCGAGCTGTGGCCCTTCAGAAAGACGTGGTCACCATCGACAATATTCTCACAATGGCATTTTGGGCAACAAAGGCATCCTCTGTAGCAAAATTTTGTTTTCGATATCACACGGCGCACGCGAACTACGCGGCGAGCTTTCCAGGAACGAATCGGGTCGAAGCTGTGCTGTCATTTTCATCGCATCCTTCGAATAGTCACCATGCGTGATATTGCTGGCTGGGTTTGTCTCGAATCAATACGTAGGCTGTGATCGTCTCTTCGGAACTGCGTGAACTCGAGCCATTAGTGACCATAGACAACGAATTAAGCACTCTGTAGCTTTGTTTTGACTCCAGCCACTGCGCGCACAAAACTCACTCATGCTGGAAGATGTTTAATTTGCCACAGGCTGGGTAAATACCTGGGGATGTAAATGACGAAGTGCTGAGTGGAACGCGCGTCAACTGCAGCAGCGTTGTACGCATTTGCTCGCAAATATATGCTGTGCATATACTTTCTTCCCCGTTACAACTTTGGTGGACGGTGCGGGTAGCGGCTCGCTACAGCGTCACGAGCTGGATATTTGCAGAGGACAGCGCGTTATAGCTACCACGGTGACTGACCAAGCTACTCACTGTCAACAAGTTCCCTCAGCCCCGCAGCCGATTGTTGTGGTGCAACCTCGTGACCCAGGCCTATTTTACGACACAAATGGCATAGACATCGACGACTGGCTGACACTGTATAAGCGCGTCAGCAACAGCAACCATTGGGATCTGACGCTGATGTTCGCGAACGTCATCCTCTACTTGCGTTCGATGGAAAAAATCTGGTACGAGACGCACCAAGAATAGTTACCAAGCTAGGACTTCTGCAAGCGGAAATTACGCTATTTGTTTGGCAAAATACATCGGATAACAAGTGGCCGCAAAGAAAGAGCTCGCGACTCGTGCCTAGACATACACAGAACCGTACATTTCGTACATCGAGGAAGTGTTGGTTTTTTGTCGCAAGGTCGACTAGGACACCCTTGAGGACAAAGTAAGACACATCTTGAACGGAATAGCCGATGACGCCTTCAATTTCTTGCTGTGTAAGGGCTACTTTATGGTAGAGTCTGTCACAGACGAATGTCGTCTCTTGGAACGGAAGAAAAGTAGGCACATCGTTCATCAAATTCTTCGCAGAAGGCTACTTCCTCCTGCGAAGATGTGCATGATTTGCCCACACTACATCGACCACCACTGCTGGAAGACGTCACTAGAATAGTCCGTCGAGAACTCGACGTTATGGAACCCGCTATATCTAGGAACAGTGCTCCAGGACACAGTATCGCTGCTATTTCAATGGCACAGGCCGTGGCTCGCTAAGAGGTCCCGAATAAGAGAATTTCGCCACCTCATCAAAATGTCCCTGCTACTTCCAACTCGGCTGCTCCAGTCGTCGCGGCTGCCACTCCAAACTGCACCTTCGGGCCATGACGAATCCCAGCCGAAGGGCGTACTGTTTATGATCGGCCCATGTGTTTCCCGTGTCATCGGATAAGACACATCGCCCGCCATTCCCGCAGCCGTTGGACTTCATCACCTTAACCAAGCTTCTAAAATGAAGCATCCCGCTCCGAACGTGCGCTCTCTGCCCGTTCTACTATGCTAAGACAAGCGGAGAGCATTTTCCAGAACACCGGACCAGCCACTCGCCATGGTCCCTTAGTCGTCAGATCCGCTCGCACCTACCTCGCCGCTCTGAGTCTCCCTACGATGTAACTCGGAAAACTAGCTGGTGGAACCCCCGGAGGTGACGCTGCATATACGGTCAGACTGCAAATCGCCTGATTACTCTCAACCAGCGGTGCCACCCAACCTCATCGATGGTTTACTGTAATTCACATCGATTCCCATCGATTCTCATCGATGGTTTACCTGTAACTGCTCTTATTGATACTGGTGCAGCGGGAAAGAGAGAGAGAAAAACACTTAAATAAAAAAGTGGTTCATCGCGAGTGGGGTCCTTCTTCTAAGGCTCAACTGGCTATAGCGGCGCACAAATATCTTTAATAAGCTCAGACCTCCACCGCCACCTCCGGAAATTTCTGACGCCTGCGATTGCACCTACAGTCCACCAAGCAGAAAGAAGTACTCGTGCTGTGCTTGGAATGTGCACTGCGTGAATAGCAATTTCTGAGCATCAAACTTCAGTTCTGTTGTTTGCTGTACTATAAAATTGCCCTCAGGACCTCATCCTTGGAATCGACTTTCTGACCACGCACGCTGCGCTTATTGACTGCTCTGAAGATCCTCTTCGGCTCGAACTCCTCTCCTCAGATACCGTTTCTGTCAGTCCACCCCGTCTATGCTCTGTTGATTTCTTCCGACTTCCACCTCAAACAGCCATCTAAGTCCAGCTCTCGCCAATCGTTTCAGTACCCCATGGTGATTATGTTGCTGCCCCGATTTCTGACGTCGCCATGACGCGCAATGTCGCACTTCCCAACACGGTGGTCACCGTTAAGGACAACCTAACTTTATTTTCCGTCCTCAAGTTTGGCTTATCGGCACAAGTTATTCTTTGCGGCATGTCACTTGAGCAACTGACACTACTGGCCGATCACGCAGTTTCCGCCCTGACCGCTGACTCGCCACACATTTTTTTATTAACGCCGCTCTCGTCACGTTCCTGTTCCGGCCTTTTCATGCTAATGATTTCTGACAAGCTGACTTCTGAACAAGTCCCTGCTTTCCGCCACGTCCTCGCTTCTTATCAGGGTATCTTTGACTTCGGCGACCGTAATTTGGACCAGATACCCGTGATAACGCATAGCATCGATACCCGTGACGCTCGACCTATTCGTAGATGGCCCTGCCATGTGTCAGCCCCGGAGCGAGCTATTATACAGAGGGAAGTGGGTAAAATGCTTCATAAGGGCATAATCAAACCCTCATTCAGTCAAGATCCTCACCCGTTGTACTTGTTACAAAAAAGAAAAATAGCTGGAGATTCTGTGTTGACTACGCCATCTCAACCATATTACCAAAAATATGTGTATTTTCTGCCGCGCACAGGGGATGTGCTCGATTGCTTGCACAGCACCAAATATTTCTCTTAAACAGACCTCCGCTCAGTCTACTGTACGATCGCTGTGGAAGACCGAAGGACGGCCTTTGTGACTCCTGATGAACATTATCAGTTCAAAGTGACGCCTGAAGGATTATGTGATGCTCCCGCGACTTTTGAGTGCCAGATGGACTCTCTCTTTTGAGAAATTAAGTGATTCATCTGTCTCTGCTATCTTGACGGTGTTATTGTTTTTTCGACTTCATTAGAAAACTATCCTACTCGTCTGTTCACAGTGCTTGATGTTTTCTCACGTGCCAACCTGCAACTTAATTCGTCCAAATGTCACTTTGGGCAACGCCAAATCTGCGTACATGGTCATCTTGTTGACGTAATGGGCGAACAACCTGAGCGTGCGAAAGTCCCAGCAGCTCACGAGTTCCCAACACCCCCCACAGTCAAGGATGTCTGAAGTTTTCTGGCACTGTGCTCCTACTTCCGTCGTATTGTCGAGAATTTCGCTGAAGTAGCCCGTCCTCTAACCTGCCTACTGAAAAAGGATGTCACATTCACCTGGGGCCAACAGCAAGGAAGCGCCTTCTCGTCGCTCGTTGCCGTCCTCACCAATCCACTAGCCCTGACCCACTTTAACCCATCTGCCACCATGGAGCTTCGTACTGATGCCAGTGGCCATGATATCGGTGCAGTGCTGGCCCAGCAGAAACAAGGAATGCACAATACAGAAACAATGAAGGAGAAAAAGAAGTGGTTTTGTTCGAATGCTGTTTTTGTGCAGTGTTTGATTTTGTTTCTTTTTTCGGACTATTACCCTGACATCCATTTCTTCTTTGTTGTGCCAACAAGACGTCGGGTGAAGACTAAAAGGGCTAGGCGCCCTACAGGTAGGACGTTCATTTATAAAAAAAACTTGGCTAGTACGCGACCACTATGGTGGTTGGTAGCCATCGTCACGAGCCTTATGCTCGTCCAATTGAGTGTGTTATTTGCTTGCACGTTAAAGAACCCCAGGTGGACGAAATTTCCAGAGCCCTCCACTACGGCGTCTCTCATAAGCATATCGAAGTTTTGGGACGTTAAAATCCACAAATTCTTCAATCAATCAATCGTCAAAGTGTATCAAGCCTCATGCGCGATGCTGCAGGAGACAGTAAAAAGACTGGGGGCTTACACGTGCGACGAAACATCATAAAGCCGGCACGTTTGCTCATTCACTACCGGGAAATGGCTCCAACGAGCTCAGCAGCAATGGATGACGATGAAGCTGAAAGCGAGAAGCTTCGCTTACAAAAGAATCTTTCGATGGTGAGTCGTCAACTTATATTGTAAGCTATGATGAAGGAGACACAGGCGAAAATGAACCTTTTACGTTAGTTAAGTATAAGAAAAAGCGAGCAGAGGGCACCCCAATCGTCTTTCGTTCACTTTAGTTGAAGGTGCCAGTTTCTAGAAAGCGAACCCCAATCGAGTGTCAGCCGAAGTAGTTTCCGCTGCTGAAGAAAAAGTGCAGTGATTCAGAACGACCAGAGATGGAAGCTTCAGTGTCAGCGTTGCTTCCTTAGCTTCAGCAAAGCGTCTTCTGATGCTTTCGAATGTAGGCAGCCTGGAAGTTAAGCCTCTCGTCCCTCAGTCATACACTTGAAACGTTGGGAAAGTAAAGCATGTGCCCCTGCAGTATTCAGACGAACAACTTCTAGAGTACTTGAGAAATGCAGTGGCTATATCGGCGCGGCGGCAAATGAAATAGTACCGTGAGGAAGATGGAGCACTGACGTCGCGCCCACTTCACGCAGTGATTCCGACTTTCCGAGATGTCCGCCTGATTCCAGGAAGAATCTGCTTAGCATGCACCAGTCACCCAGTGGATTATCTTGGTCCAGCACTTTGGTGCTATAACTGCCTGTGATATAGAAGTATGGCAAAAGGTGGCCGTAACACACGCCGGTGCAAGATGTGCTCAAAAGAACACCACCATAAGAAGTGGAAGTCAGTTGTTCAACCTAAACATGCGAACTGTGCAGGTAATCACGCAGCCTTATATTCAGGCTTCCCACAAAATAAAGCTGCTGCGAAAATGCGCCGGCATGCGCTTATCCAGGGAAGAGATCCACGCCTCAATGAACCCTTTCCAAACCTTGAGATTGTTCATCCTGTACGAGATCTACCTCAGCGCACACCACAGCAACAACACCCGAGAAACACACCGAAAAAACCACCAAGGTTGCACCCAAGAGACCACTCACGATAAGTACATTCAAGTACCTCATCCTACGCGTCAAAGCTGCGAACGCCCACGCGACCTCAGCCGGAAAGTAGGAGAACCGACAGCGCCAGTGTTCGCCCAAGCTACAACATCAAAACATCGTCATTCTTAGTAGGCCTCAGACAAAGAAATATTGAATGGTGACCGTGCCTCTGCATCTGTCATGCAACTGATTCTACCAATGTTTTTCGCATCACTTTAGGGCAATCCTTTCTGCTCTTCCACAAGGAAACAACTTACCAGAAGTAAAAGCCCTGCTGCCTCTGGAAGCACTATTGTTTCAAAAATTCAGGTCAAACCTGCGACGGGTAACACATAAATAAGCTATTTAAAAGTGTCTTCATATTCCAGTGGAATGCTAACAGTCTTCGGAGAAAGTGTGCTGACTACAATAAACTCCTTTTACAATGTAACTCTCCAATACTTAGCATGCAACAGGAAGGAATGAATGACGATTTACGCCTCTGTAACTACGTGATATATAAGAAACCTTGTCGAAGTGGTCCTATTAGAGTGCATGTGTGTGTCAGAAAGGGCCTACCTTTTTATCAAGTTCATTGAAGTGATTCAGACTTTCCGGAATTCGTCGCTTGTAAATTATCCTTTGGAGAGCACTGCATAGCTGTGAATAATCGTTGTCTACAACCTTCCAGCCATATTTCGGTGGAAGAGCTAACAAATATCTTCAATATTTTTTATTCATATACATTTGTATGTGGAGACTTTATTGTTCACAACATATTCTGGGGTAAAGATAGATGTCATGCACGTGGGGACATTGTTGAGTGTGCTGCAGACAGATGCGATGTCACAATTTTAAATGACGGCATTCCAAGTTTTCTTCGTGGGTATAATTACTCGAGCTGCATAGATGTTACCATGTGCTCCCAATATCTAGTTAAAGGTGTACGATGGAGAAACGATGTGGAAACACATTGGAGTGACCATTTCTCCGTCCTTATAAATCACCCGTGCTTGCAAAATGACAACATCACGCGCTACAGCAAACTGACGAACTGAAAATCATTTCGGTACCACCTAACAAACCAATTGATTGATACGTGGAGTTTAACGTCCCAAAACCACCCTATGATTATGAGAGACGCCGTAGTGGAGGGCTCCAGAAATTTCGACCACCTGGGGTTCTTTAACGTGCACCCAAATCTGAGCACACGGGCCTACAACATTTCCGCATCCATCGTAAATGCAGCCGCCGCAGCCGGGATTCGAACCCGCGACCTGCGGGTCAGCAGCTGAGTACCTTAGCCACTGTCGAAATTTGGGCTTGTTGGTGCATTGTGACGACAGAAAATAGCGCAAAGAAACGGGGACACAAGACGAGGACACACGGCACAGGCGCTAACTTCCAACATAATGCGCCTGTGCCGTGTGTCCTCGTCTTGTGTCCCCGTTTCTTTGCGCTATTTTCTGTCGTCACCTTAGCCACTAGACCACCGTGGCGGGGCACCTAACAAACCAAATTAGTGAACTTACGACAGTTGGAAGCTTTACTGAATTTTGCAGGATAATGGCAAGAAATGTACAAAAAAGTCCTGATTCCAAAACACTATGCTGCAGTTGAACATCTGAAAGCCATCAGACGCCATTCTGAAGGGGCATATCGATGCAGTGGAGGGTTAAAAAAACCAAAAAATGCACAGAAAGTTCACAGCGTAATGCGCAGATATAGAAAATTTAGGTAAACGACGCTGGTTTAATTTTTGTGACACGCTATTTTCCCACACACCTGTTTCAGGAATTTGGCTTGTAAATCGTTGAATTAGTGGTCCTGTATTACAGAGCTTCGCATTTCGTGCTCTTGACGTAGCATTTGAAAAACGGAAAGTTGTGGTTGCAGATGAATTTTGTCAGCTTGTCAATATAGGCCTGGCTTATCATAGTGTGCCTTATTTGATAATTTTGCTGCGTTAGCCAGTCATAAAGTTAATGCTTGCTATTAGACTCCGCATCCTCAACTAGACCCTGCATTTACGTTAAGTAGTACCATTTCAAAACTTGGCCTCTGGACCGGACGGAATTACAATATGTTGAAAGTTGAAAGTTGAAAGTTGAAATTTATTTCACGACAACGATACACCGTGATTTACACAAACAAGAAACAATTGTGGCATGGAAAGTAGGAAAAAAGCTTCGCTATAGCAGCTTGACTAGCCCCACCTCCCTTTTGTACAAGGCAACAGAAACAATGGCACACCAAGCTCCATACGGTGCTCACGTATGATTGAAAGAAAAAAGAAAAGAAAATAACATTCTAGTGGTTGTTTGTGAAGTACAGAATAGATGCACACTTGGGTGTTTACAAACAAACAATTTTTGGGAAAAAAGGCAACCAATATAAGACGCTATAACAGAAAGGGGTACACTTAAAATTTCATGCATTTACAAGTACTGGGTGCAATTTTTCTGGGTTTATAGCTCCTTGTACAAACAGGTTTAATATATCCCTACTTGAAAGGAGACGCAATTGCTGTTCTGTGAGCTTGAACTTATTTAGTATATGGGGAACAGAGTGCTTTAGCATTTGGAGTCCGTAATTTGTTCGCGGTCGCGGGATGTGCCAGTGTTCAGAACTCCGCATCGGACGCAACAAAATTTTCGGCTGTAAATGTGCTAAGCCTCTCAGGTTTGCGCAATTCTTTCGAATTTCAGACCTCAAAGACAACAACAAGTTATGTTCATATGCCACACAAAATTTTAAAACTTTAAACTTGACAAATAAATGGGATGTGTGTTCTCTGTAACCTATATTTGCAACAGCCCGCAAAGCGCTTTTTTGAAGTGTATACAACTTTTGTTTTGATGTTTCAGTTCCAGAAGCCCATACCAACTGACAATAGCGTAGATGAGAACAAAAAAGCGTATTAAAGATAAGAAGTTTCTGGGGGAGCGGTAGTAACGACTGACACCTTCTCAGCACGCCAAGGGCTTTTCTTAGCTTAATACACAATTGTTCAGTGTGAGAATTCCAGAACATATGTTGATGAAAGATGACGCCCAAAGTTTTGACAGTCTCTGAAAGTTCGATATTGAAATTATTTAGCATCAGTTTTTGTGTGTACGTACATGTTTTGTGTGTACGTACATGTACATGAACTTCGGGCCAACAGGCACCAATCATTCTCTTAGATATTATACAATAATCTATGGACACAAGAAATTGTACCCGAGTCTTGGAAGCTCGCTCATATCATTGTGATCTTTAAACCAGCTAAGGCGCACTTGAGCCTTGAATTCATCTGCCCAATTAGTCAGACATGTTGCTTATGTAAAGTAACTGAAAAAATTATTGATGTGCGACTTGAGTGGTGGTGTAACAGAACCGGGTATTGTTCAACTACTTAAGAGGTTTTGGGAAACATAGATGCACTATGAATGTAATACTGCACTTATTAGCGTATGTAAAGCATGAACGCGCCTGTGGTAGTTTGACGATCGCAGTGTTCTTATACATCAAAAGGGCATTTCACACAGTCAGACACACTCATGTTCTGCTAAGTATGTTGGAACTCAGACTGTCCGGCATGTCTTCGCGGTGGATCTCTAAATTTTTATCAGGTCGCAAAATATTGATTCAGACGAGCGAAGGAAAGAGAGCTGAATACGATGTCACACAGGGAGTGCCACAAAGAAGCGTACTCAGCGCTTTTCTTTTCAACTGTGCTATGGATTACTTAGAAAAAAGGCTGCCTTCTTGGTGGAAATAATATTTATGTGCAGATGGTGTGTGCATTATGGCATCTGGAAGTGACGTTCAGTTAATTCAGATTGCATTGTAAGACGGCATAATTATTATGAAACATTTCTTCAAGAAGGATGGATAGTATTGCCGCACGCAAAGACAGCTGTATTGCACTTCATTAGAAGGAATATAAAAATTTTCAATCTCAATTCGGAAGGAGAACCACTAATTACAGTGACACAGCACCTGTTTCTCGTACTAATACTTTATCGGCAGCTATCAAGGGCACCTAACATAAAGAAACTCGAAAACGAGGTGAATATGCTAGTGATATACTCCGCAGAATTGCTGGAGAATCATGGGGTGAATATGTACCATCCATGCTTGCTGTTTCTATTGCTTTCATACGACGAAAAATTGCATATTCTGCAGTTGTGTTACATGGCCTTTCCCGCACTTCAGAGGAGCGATTTCAAAGACTATTAACTAGGGGACTGCGCGTCTGCCTAGGTGTTCCACGAGCAACTTGCCGCAGCCTTGCCACAGCAGAGACTCGAGAACCACTCGGCAGCCATGACAACAATCAAAACATGCCACCATTTTTTCGCTTACGGACGAAACACAAAGACCACCCATTGGCACTGGAGAATTTACGAAGGGATAAAAGCAATGTTAATGAAGAAATATAATATATTTCAATCATCAGCGCATATTCGCTGATGATTTCATTATATATCGCCCAATTAACAGCTCCACCAACCGCATTTCTCTTTAAGATGACCTCAACCTAATTACCGATTGGTGCGACACATGGCTAATGCACTTGAACTCATCGAAGTGCAAAGTAATGTCGTTTAGCAGGAAGCATTTCAACTCCAACATTTCATACAGTTTAAAAACCAGTCCATTTTCCGAGGCCTCTTCTTTTAAATATCTAGGCATCACTTTTACTCCAAACCTTTCTTGGACTACCCATATTATTAACGTATGTGCCAATGCTGCCAAATCATTAGGGTACTTACGCCACAACCTTCGAAACTCACCCTTCTTTATTCGCAAGCTTGCTTTTCAAACATTCGTCCACCCACAACTTGAGTTTTCTTCTCCTATCTGGTCTCCTCACCAAAAATATTTGACAACTTCTTTAGAATCGACACAAAACAGAGCCGCTTGTTTCATTGTTCAAAACTATGATTATCGTTCAAGTGTGACACAAATAAAACTCTCTCTTTCCGTCGAAGTGTTAAGTGGTCGTCGTGATATAGTTTTGCTGCCATTATTTCATAAATACGTGTACCCCTTTGACCATCATGTATTGGATCTGCGTACATCAACACACACACATCTCGTAGAATACATAATAATCAAAGTTTGACGCGACTTTACGGTTGTACTGACACCTTCAACTATTCCGCCCTTCCGCAAGCCATATGCCTATGGAACAGCTTATCTGATAATATAGTGGCCGAAGCTAACTCGGCAAAATTCAAGCAATCTCTCAACGCACATATCTCCGGCAGACCAAGTTCTTCTTAGCATGTCACACGTAATAATCACTGCTTTTGTTCGGGTGTTTGCGCAGTGTCATGTGCAATGGGTTACAAGTTGTAGTCTTCCTCTCCCTCCCCCCCCCCCCTTTTTTTCGTGAAAACTATTCATTGAATCACTTGTATTACTCTTGGTATTTTATTGTAGCTTGTAATATACAACACAACTTGATTGCTTGATATGGGGGGTTTAACGTCCCAAAACCACCATATGATTATGAGAGACGCCATAGTGGAAAGCTCCGGAAATTTCGACCACCTGGGGTTCTTTAACGTGCACCCAAATCTGAGCACACGGGCACACAACATTTACCCCTCCATCGGAAATGCAGCCGCCGCAGCCGGGATTTGATCCCACGACCTGCAGGTCAGCAGCTGAGTACCTTAGCCACTAGAACACCGCGGGGGGGCTACAACTTGTATTTCACTTTTTACTGTTTCACTTTATGCTGGTTGTTGTATCATTTACCCTTTGTAGAATTTCGATCGTATTTGGTTTACATTGTTCCGTTCTTGCATATCATATTTCGCTTCTTCATGTGAATTTGGGTTCATACCTTTGATGTATAGAATTTTTTTGTAAAGCCTTCTTACTCAATGCCTATGTGACCATGTAAGGTATTTCAAATAAATAAATAATGAAATACAGAATAATGTGCATATATTACCAAAGAACGAATTTTGGAGCTTTCAAGTTCACTATCCTCCATGGATGCTTTCAATACCAAGCATTGAATTGTCGTTAGATGGCATAATCTGAAAAAGAGACGTGCTCATCCAGGCTGCTCAAAAACTAGCGCTTTATCAGATACACATGCGCTTTCCATGATACATACACGTTCACACAGATGGCTCAAGTATTACAACGTCTTCAAAATTAGTATTTATTATACCACAGCTGAAGATTGAGGAATCATTTTAATTATCTCGCGCGAAGTCATTTACAACAGCCCAGTTCTTCGCTATTTTGTATGCTCTAAATGTTATAAACTCGGCACCAGACGCGAAAAAAATACTTTTTAGCGATTCACAGGCTGCAGTAACATCACTCTTCAGTACAAACACGACAATGATTATTGTTAGTATGTCATACGAAACACTTACAGAGCTCACCAAAGCAAGTCAGGCGCAATATGAGATCGAATTCCAAAGAATACGTGGCCATTACAACATCCATGGAAACACAACAGCGAATGAAGCAGCATGACAAGTACATCGTAAAGATGTTAGTGCTTCTTTAACAATCTCGAAAATGGAATTGCGTAGTATTATGAAAGCTACAACTTTCAGAATGAGCGAAAATGCTTGGTTTGACCAAAATACAACGAACTGTGGTTCATATAACTCCGATCCATTCATTTAATTCGAAATTACGCTAGCATTAGATAGTGTTATGGGAACAATTATTCAGCGGCTGAGGCTAGGCGCAACATACGCAAAACATTTTTTGCACAAACTGGCAGAGCTGTAGCTCCCGAATGCAAACGTGGATTCATAGATGAAGACGTATGTCACATTTTTCTAGACTGTTCACATCATGACACGACGAGACAGTGCGTTAAATCGGAACTCTTAGCATTAGACCGCAGACCGTTTATTATCAAGAAACTGCTGGGCCCGTGGCCAACTAGGACTTTACAGTTGTACGCTTTAAAAGCGTAAAAACGTTTTTTACAAGACAGCGTAATTGCCGACAAGTACTAAAAAGCAACTAATTTTCATTTGTGTAACACGGCGTACTTACTGTGCGTACTTATCACACACATGATATCCATCATATGTGTGGGCTGAAGTGCATGGCGTTTCGACTATGGTGTACACGTGAGTGAATACATCTCCATAAGGACCAAACGTGTGTTTTGCTATTTTGTGCTGGTTGGATCGAATGTTAACGAGTGCAATTATCAAAAAATTTATTCGTTGACTTTCTAACATTTCCTTATCATTCTGTGGATGTTGTTTAATATGCGCGTTTGTGTGCTTGTGTGTTATATTTTTCATGCATTGCTCTTTATTTTTTCACTAAAAATATGTGTTCAACTGGCACTCAAGGGCTAAGGAGTAGCCGGCACAGTACTTCTGCTCTAACCTCTCCCTGAGATCACATCAATAAAAAAAGAAATACACCATGTCGTCGCGTACGCAAGCCGACTCTTGTCACGCTTGGAACAAAACCTTTCGATCACAGAACGCGAGTGCTTAGCTCTCGTCGGGGCCATCGTGAAATTCCGACAGTATTTGTATGGCAGACACTTTTCAGTTATTACGGACCATCATTGCTATTGCTGGCTGTTCTCGCTCAAGGACCTTACGGGGCGCCTTGGTCGCTGGGCGCTGCGCTTACTAGAGTACACTTTTTCGTATGCGATAAACCGTGACAACTTCTCAAGGATGCCAACCGCTTTTCTCGTCACCCAGTCGATCCCCCTGAAATGAAGCCTTCGTTCTCTCAATTACAGCCTTCACCAACATAGCTGATGAACAATGCTGTGATTGCTCTTTTGCGCCCTATTATCAATAGTCTGCAATCTCCCCATCCTGAGCACTCCTTACAGATGTTAGTCCTTCGCAACAACATTGTGCACCGCTGCAACGCCCACCCTGATGGTGCTGAGCTTTTTCTCGCTGTTCCTGCACATCTCCGCTCGGATATTTGGGCCCAGCTTCATGATAAACCCACCACAGGACACCTAGGGATGTCACGCACGTATGACTGCATTTGCCGACGATTCGCTTGGCCTGGCCTCTACCATTCTGTGCGACAGGGCGTTGCGGCGTGTGACCTCGGCCAGTGCCACAAGACACCTGCCCTGAGCCTGCTGGTACCCTCGAGCTCATTTAAATACCATTTTTCCGAGTCAGTCTCGATCAATCTTCTAGGACCTTTTCCCGCGTCGGCCACCTGTAATAGGTGGAATGCCATCGCTAACGACTACGCAACGTGGTATGTCGTTACGTGAGCCCTCTCCATCAGCTGCGCTACTGATGTAGTCAATTTCATTCTTCATGAGATTATTCTGCGTCATGGTGCTCCTCGTCAGTTGATCACCGACCGCAGTTGCTGTTTCCTATCTATAGTAGTCGACGACCTCTTGTGAACCTGCTGCACCCACCACGAGTTCCCTACAGCGTACCACCCACAAACCAATGGCCTCACAGAACACCTCAAAAGTACCCTGACAAACATGCTGGTGATGTACGTCTCTACGTCTCTATGGATCACAAAGGTTGGGACATTCACTTACCTTTCGTTTTCTTCGCCTACAACTCTTTACGTCATAACATAGTTGGATTTTCATCTTTTCCCCTACTGTTTGGTTATAAATCACCTTTATCTATGGGCACCATGCTTCATTCTGACGTCATGGAGCTACTCGACTACTTGTGCTTGCGATTCCCTGGGTCGTGCTGACATGGGCTGCCAAGCCGCCCGGGATCGCTTATGGGCCTCGCAAGTTAACCAAAAGAGTGTTTACGATCACCGCATTGCTACGTGCAGTACTCACTGGAGTCACTGGTCTTCGATGTGGTTACCATCACGACGTGTCACTCTCTGCAAAAAAACTTATGTCTTGTTACGTTTGCCCTTACCGCGTCATACGCAAGGTCACCAGTGTGACCTATAAGATTGCTTCCCTCCACTTCACGTCAGAACAGCTTCAGTACCGCTAAAACCATCCTACTCACGCTCCGTGGATTGATCGCACCGGGACAGTGCTTCTGCCACCGGCGGATAATGTCATGGGCTGAGTAGATACCTGAGAATAACGTTGACGAAGTGCTGAGCAGAACGTGCGTGGACTGCAGCAGCGTTGTACGCATTTTCTCGCAAATGTATGTGCGCATATACTTTTTTCCCCGTAACAATGTGATCAGCTTCAGTCGCAGCCTGCATGCTGGTAAAACACTAGCTCGCTGCATTGCGTTGGATGAACCATAAAGCAACGGTCATTTTTCTGGCAAAAAAGAAATTATTGTCACGCTCACACAGTGTTGTAGGTGGTGGCAGTACTCCTTCTTTTATTAGCGGTGGCCTTGAGCGGCGGTCGAATTATGAACGAAGCCCCGATGATGAAAATTGCGGTTTCTGCTCCAGTCCAGTATCTGCTCTTATGCAAAATAAGTACTATATATACGTAATCATAAATAAATTGAAAAGGCAGTCATGAAAGAGACTTTTACGTATGTATCTTGCTACTTTCGATACATCGTAATTTGGTAAATTTGCCCATTTTCCCGGTCCGATGAAGTCTGAATTAACTAGCTTTTACTATAGTTTTTTTTTGTTTCAACCTTTCAGCCGTTCATGCGTATACCAAAAATTACGTGAGGTGCACGCGGTTCATCATCAATTTATTTTGGTTAGTGTTTTTAACACAAAGGCGACAAATTTGACCTTTCCCTCTTTTTCTCTTGCCATGTCAAGGTGCTACTATGCTGCAAACATGTGCTAGATACCCAGGAGAGCGCACCATTATTTTTTGCTGTAGAACGTGCTTTAAATTAGTTACAAAGCGCAATAAAACAATTTGAAGAGAGTGTTTTATTCTCAGTATCCTGTAAACATAATGTGCTCCCTGTTGAAGCTGAATGCAGGGTGCAAATCTCTTTTCCCGCGGAACATCTGCTACCAAATGGTTTTGATCATTCTAGTCGTAAATATAGAAGAAAGTATTACATCGTCTCTTGCGAAAAGTAACCATGATGCGAAGCAGCGGGCGTGAACGCTTACACTTGCGGAGGCGTTGACGCTGGCTCTCATCGCGGCGTTGCGTAGGGGAGAAACCTGGGAAGGTGCAAGGCACGCAGTGATGGAGTGGTGTTTCATGATGTAACATGCCAATTGTTGCTAATGGGCAATTCGAGACAGAAGACTCCGACTGGACACAGAGACCTGCAGTCCACATTTAGTTTACAGACACGTGCGAATTTTCATTCTTCAACAACGTGCAGTAGAAGTCCCCCATTTGCAGTACCTTGGAGATCTAGATGTAGTGCCTCTATATACGAAGTGGCCAGTAAACCGCTGTGCAGTGCAAGCAGTTTTTCTTAATCGAGAAACTTGCTAGCAGACACTGACTGCGTTGGCGCTGTGAGGCGAGAGGGGAAGCGCAGAAGAGGAGAGAGAGTGGGAGGGGACGTGCATGTGCACTGGGGATGCAAACGCGGCAGTGAGGAATGCCTAGTGGAGAGAAAAGTGGGAGCGAGTGCAGGCTAGCAGACGCTGCCAGTGCTGGCATTGCAAGGCAAGAAGAAGGGTGCGCAGGGAGAGGCCAGAGAGAAGGAGGGGACGGGAATGCCCAATGGGGGTGTTAGCGCCGCTGGTATGGATGCAAGAGGAAAGAAAGAGGGAGGGGCGCGCATGCATAGTAAGGGTGGTCACGCCTCACACTAGATTGAGCTCGACCATGAGAAGCTTCGCATCCAAAGTACTTACAGTCACACGCGCTGAAGGAACTGTTCATCGTGTCCAGTCATCAAAATCATCATAAGCCTGACTACGCCCACTCCAGGGCAAACGCCTCTGCCATGTACCGCTAATCGACGCGGTCTTGTGCTTTCTGCTGCCACGTATACCTGCAGACCTTTTATTCTCATAGGCCTACCTAACTTTCTGTCACCTTTCGTGCGTTTACATTCGCTGGGAATCCAGTCAGTTACCCTGAATGACCAGGGGTTTTAATACCTCCATGCTACATGCCCAGCCCATCTTCATTTTTTTCTCGATATCAACTATGATAACATTAACCTCGGTTTGTTCCCTAACCCACTCTCCTCTCTACTTGTGTGCCCCGCCGCGGTGGTCAAGTGGCTAAGGTACTCGGCTGCTGACTCGCAGGTCGCGGGTTCGTATCCCGGCTGCGGCGGCTGCATTTCCGAAGGAGGCGGAAATGTTTTAGGCCCGTGTGCTCAGATTTGGGTGCACGTTAAAGAACCCCAGATGGTCGAAATTTCCTGAGCCCTCCACTACGGCGTCTCTCATAATCATATGGTGGTTTTGGGACGTTAAACCCCACATATCTATCTATCTCTAGTTGTGTGAGGTTGCAGCTATCATTTTCCTTTGCATCGTTCACTGCGTCGTCTTCAATTTAAGCTGAACCCTCTTTGTAAGATTCCGGGCTTCGGCTCTTTAATTAAGTACCGGCAACATGCAGCTGTTATATACCTTCCTCTTGAAGGTTAGCGAGACATTACCATTCATTATTTCAGAATGCTTGCTGACTGTTATCTACCCCAAGTTATTTCACTGTCATAGTTCGGCTCCGTGGTTGATCCCTGTCCTAATCAGACATATTTCGTAGCAACTTCCAGCGTCTCTCCACCTATTGCAAAGTGCCGTTGTCTGCTTAGACTGTTGCATAATATTTTAATTTTGTGTATATTGATTTTCAGACCGACTCTTCTGCTTTCCGTGTCCAGTTATGCAATCATGAGCTGTAATTCGTCCCATGAGTTATCGATGCGTTATCATCAGTGAATCGCAGGTTACTAAAAAAATTATACATTAATTTTTATTCCTAACTGTTCTCAATGAGTCCTGAAAACCTCCTGCAAACACGTGGCAAATAGCAATAAAGAGATTGTGTCTCCCTGCCTAACACCTTTCTTCAGTGGGATTCTGTCACTTTCTTTATGGAAAACTATAGTGGCTGTGGATCCACTGTAGATTTCTTCCAGTATGTTTATATAGGTTTTGTCGATGCCCTAATTCCGCAGTGCCTGTATTACTGCTGATGTCTCGACTGATTCAAACGCCTCCTTCTCGTAATCTACGAAAGTTATGCGTAGGGGTTGGTTGTATTTCACGCATTTCTCTACTACTGAATAGATAGTATGAATATGGTCCAATAACGTCGCTTTCATCTACTAGCTAGTAGTTTTGTAAATAGTTTGTAGAGATTGGACAGTAAGCATATCGGCCTGTAATTTTTTCAAGTCGTTGGCATCTCCATCCTTATATATTGCAATTAAGTTGGCATTCCTCCAAGATTCTGCTACCATTCCGGTCAAGAGGCACTTCGTAAATAAAGTCATCAGTTATTATAACACAATTTCTCCGGCATTTCTCAGCAGGTCCGTTGTTATCTCATCCTCACCAGCGGCTTTGTACCTTTCCTTACTTCTCCTGTGGTTACTGGCAGGATGTCAAATTTCTCTGGGCTAGTACTGCTTCTTACGATATCATCCTGGTTGTTTTGGCGTCTGTGCACCGTTTTGTAGAACTCCTCCGCCACCTAGACTATCCTATCCGTACTGGTTGTGACTTTGCCTTCTTTGTCCTTAATGCGTGCATCCGATATTTGCCCATGCACAAGCTTGCCTTTGCAGCTTTCAGGCATTTTCGGCTGTTTACGGCATGTTCGATTTTCTCCATGCTTTACCTTTTTATATCGGCTACCTCACGCCTATTTATTGACTTCGAAAGCTCTAATAGCTCCATTACGTTGGTTGCATTTCAGTTTTTCAATGCTTGTCGTCTCTTGATAAAATTTTTGTCTCCTAGGATCGTTTTCCAGTGTACAGTCTTTGATTTTACTAGTCAGAATATAGTTCAATGAACACGCTATCACACATCGTCACCTGTACAACACTTTGCGAAGACAAATCATCTCTGTCTTATCGGTAGCAGTCCAAAAATTTTCCGCTTGCCATCATTTGGTAATCGCAAGTAAGCATTTTAGAAAACAAACTTTGTGATGTCTAAGCGTGGCACCTCCATTTGGGCTATTTGTAATGAGGCGAACAATGGGAACTTAATTGGACCGGCCACCAAGAGTTTGTCATCAGTATAACTTTGATGTCCAGTCCACTTGAACAGTTTTATTGGTCTAGATGCTTGGCATACCACTCCGCTTTTTGTTGTACACAATTGTGCAGCCATTTTGGGAGTTTCAACACCATGTTCTGATATTTGTTTTACTCCTCCAAATTGATTCATAAACTAGGCAGGACGCCCCCTAAAGTTGGAAAAGCCATTTATTCTTCTGCATGCAAGAGAGAGAGAGAAAGAAAAGGAAGGCTGGGAGATCAGCCAAATATTGGCATCTGGTTTGCTATCCAGCACTGGTAGTGAAGAAATAGGGGCCAGAAAGAGGGTGTAGAAATGGAGAGAAAAAAATGAAAACGCACACGCACTCGGGAGAAAACAAAAACGCCAGGTCTGCGCGAAAGGCGCAGCACAGTCACAGCGAAAGCCAAAAGAGCGGTTTTTCAGAGCCTTTCAAAACACTCATTGGGTAACTACTGCAAGCTCATTTGCTTGATACCCACTAGAGCCCTATAATAATTTTTTTGGGTAGTAGGCCGGCCTTTGCTATGTTATTTTTCGTCATTCTTTTGAAAAGCGTGGTATCCGCTAAACACTTACAAAGAATTTTGAGCCAATTCTTTATGTAGTAGCTGGCAACGATGATGAATTGTCGCTGAAGTGGATATGCACCACAGTTCATACACTCCTAAGGGGAAAAAAGGACTAAAAGGGGCAGGCAGGTTAGTCCTTTTTGGGATCAACGGATTTCTTACAACTATTCGTCCTTTCGGAGACTAACTGCAAGAGGACTAAAGGTTGCTCTTCTGAAGACTAATAGATACTCCTGTAAGGACTAAAAACTGATTTTTCGAAATGGTACCTAACAGAGCAAATGTGACTCTCGTAAAGACTAACTGTTGATCCCGAAAAATCATTCCTAGTAGAGTGAGTGTTACTCCTTCGGGATAAACTGTTAATTCATTTGAACACTTTTTAAAGGAAACAATGATTAATTTACTATTCATTCACCTGGCCGTCTTCACCCAACTGACATGATAGCTCAGGTAAGCTGCGCTTTACTCAGTACTACATCCATGACTATGTGTATAGAAACGAAAAATTGCAGACACCAATTCAAAGCTAGAAACATTTATTCTCTCCAAACAGTGTGTCCTGCGGACCAGAGGTGTTGGTCGTCGGCTGCTGTCCGCCTCTTTCCTGTGAGAAATGCGAGAAAATGTAGCTATAAAATAAAATTCCTATAGAACATCACAACTTGATCGCCTAAGCCCCAATATTTAAGCAGACACGTGCTCATAAAAGATGCTAAAACATTCTGTGCACAGTGCTTTTTCAGCTTTCATATTATTTATATTGTAATGTTCCAAGGTGAGGAAAATAAAAAAGGCTTACCTTAAAAACTGACGAGGCACGTGGTTTCTTGAGCCAGCTAATCCAAAAATTGGTGATCACACTTCTAAGTGACAGCGTCCATTCTTAAAGCTTTGCACAAAAGAATCCACGAAGGAATCTTGCACGCAAGCTGGGGTGTCCGTTTCTTCGCATGGGTGTTGCGGTGTTCGGTCCATTGAACAGCCGTTCCACAGAAACACACATGCATGTGCGTCCACAATTGCAGAATATGTAACGAAGTAGGTTCTTCACAGGTACGTTGATAGACTGTGAAGCAGCTCTCACCTTCCACAAAATAAAAGCAAGAAAGATCACGACGAGTGACGAACACGAGCCGTACTCCTGACTGCAGTGACACGAGCGATTCCGAAGAAGTCTGGCGCGGATGGATACACTATGTGCGCGCTGAAATGTCCGTCAGACTTGCATGATTGTCATCTATGGTAAAAATTAAGTTTATTACACTAAGTTTTAAATCCTTACAATGTATGGCACAGTATTAACGTCCGACAAATCAATCTTTTCTGGCGTTACTTTCTTCATAGTAACAGTAAGCGGGCTGACAAGCCTTTTCATCAGTTCGCGGAAACACTGAACTAGTATTTGCCACATTCATCACCCCTCAGTCCCCGCCTCCCGCAACCACCATTCCACCACCCTGAAAAAGTCGAAAGGTGAGTTCCGCAACGCTAGGGTGCACCTGCCCTGAGAGCCAGACCTTTGAAAGGCTGCTGACTCGTGCATTCAACGAAATCTGCAAAAAAAAAAAGGTCTGTTAGTCGCTTCAACACCTACCTGAGGGACTATATGAGCCGTTAGTCTTCTCGTTAGTCCTCCGAATTTGCACACGACACGCACTTCACCACACTTGGTCTTCTGGTGGACATGATTTGTGGATTACAGTAGACGCTACTCCCCCTCTTAGCTGGTTTTTTTTCTCAGAATGGTGGGGAACAAGAACAAGCTTTTGTAGTTGGTTGGAGCATTAGACGACACACTCGTTACGGTATTCGTACTGTGCATATCGTTGTTCGTTCGCTGTTTTAAAATGCTTTAAAAGTCGTATTAACGCGATTGCTTTCCCGACATCAAGCCTGCCTAAGGCAAGTTTGCCAAGAAGTCCCAAGCACCGGTGTGACTCAGTGGTACAATACTGAGCTGGCACCCACAGGACCTGCGTTCGAGCCCCACTGTGTAAATTAGTGCTAGTTTTTTTTTTTTTTTAATTTCGCGCGATCTTTTACGGACACCGGCGGTGGCAGCGGACAATTGCGCGTGACCTTAGTTGTGATCTCATAACAGCTTTCGCTGTAAAAACTGACACTGGAAGGGCATTCTGGCTTTAGCCTTCAGAAAGACCGGTCGTTATGCATGGAGAATTATAACTACAATGTGCACTCCACAAGCGGCGGGAGCAACAGCTGTATTCGCCAACGTTGTCGTCTGAGCTCCCTGAATAGCAGATGACTACTCAGCCAGAACAATGACTTGAGTACTTTCGCTGAAAATTAACAGATTGTACTAAGCATATCGACCGCTTAGGAAACGATCCGTACTTTATGAATAACTATTGTAGAAATGTTGATTATACAGATTTCAATGAAATGAATGCTCACTGCATACTTTTCCAACGTTGCTGCCCTGACTGCCAGCACTTTAAAGCTGTCTACTGTGCTCTCGTCCCGTATGTCCCTATTGTGTGCGCATGTGCAGTGCATTGTAGCGAAACATCGGGGTTGTTTAAGCTAGATGCATCTGAAGACCAGGAAGACGAAGAAGTGTGGGAGCCATTCCGCACAGGCAAGCGATGACAAGTTGACACGATAATTTCGGGGAACACTGATTGGAGGTTTATTTATCTAACACAGATCGTGGGATGGAATCCCGGCTTCGGCAGCTGCATTTTCGATGGAGGTGAAAATGCTGTAGGCCTGTGTACTCAGATTTGGGTGCATAATAAAGAAACCCAGCTGGTCGAAACTTCCGGACCCTTCCACTACGGCGTCTCTCATAATCACATGGTGGTTTTTGGGCATTAAGCCCCACATATTTATCTATCCATTTATCTAACACAGCTTCAGTATACACAATGCACTGAGTCACAAATAAAAAATATTGAAAATGATGGCATACCCCTCGGCTTGCATGACTGGTATACTCACCCCAAAAAAAGCCTGGTAGAGGTTCTTACTGGAAAGGGAAGAAACGAGCATGGCGTCGTTACTGTCTTTCTCTCTCTCTCTATGAAGAAAACCCCCAAAACACCACGCGGGGGATGGAGGAATGGGAGTGAAAAGAATGGGCAAGAAACGTTGGGAGTATAGGAAAAAAGTCAGAGTTTCACCAAAAGGGCGAAGCAATGAATGCGTAGCAACATATTCGAATGGTTTACGAAGCAAGACTGGCATCCGATCTCATGCAACTCTGCAAAACGGTGATGTAAAGGCGCATTTACACCAGTGAGACACGACCCTGACACAACCCCAACGAAGACCCGAGGCAGACGCAGACCATCGGCTGACGAGTCGCTGTACCCCATGGTTAAACTGGGCCGACGATGACGACAACGCCTCAAAAGACAGCATGTCGTCGTAGTGTAACATAATGACAGACCGAAAACACTACCAAATGCATCGGCAGACCTGTTGTCGGCGTATCGTAGGGAGGTCTGCGGCTGAGCAAAATTTTGCCCATGTCTTTGCTTCAAACGGCCTTGCTTCAAACGACCACGATTGGAGAAATCTTGGGGAGATAACAATGCCCCCTCCGAAGCTTCCGGGCCGTTGAATAATCATCATGCACGCCCCACAGGAGTCTTTTCTTTGCTTCCCTTTTGTGGATCCCGACCCCCGTCCATCAAAACCATGGATTATGCCAGGGGCTGCAGCGAGAAAAGGTCAATGGCAGAGCAGGTAGCATCGCTGAAAATGAGGCGTAGGTGTGCAAGTTTAGCCATTGTCGCTGCGAGTGCCTCCAGTGTCACTACAGAATTGGCCAACGAAAGCCTGTGAGCACGACAAGGCATAGATGGAGTCTTCCAGAGACCATCGGCGGGCGTTTGTGTCGTTGTAGTGCAGATATGACAATGACAAGACAAAAGGCACTCCCAAAGACAATTGGCAGACCAAAACTGGTGTCAAGTCTCTCTAGTTCAAAAGCGTCTGAAGAGAACAAGGCCATTCCAAATGAACTTTTGGCACCGTTTTTTCGTGTTGAGAGTGCGGCTCCCGCGATGGCCCGACAACAATAAGTGCACTACCCCCTTGTTCGCCTGCCTTAGCAGCCCTCTGTTTTCAGCCACCGGGAGAGACCCCGTCGTGTGGGCCTCCTTTGGTGATAATTGCTCGAATGTGGGCTAGTCCTAGCCTCGCCAGTTTAGGGTTTTCTGGATTTGCGAGACACACGTGGAGCACGTACTTTAGGGCCCCTCCAGTGTGTTGTCTTCGCTCACTGGCCTTCCTGTAGCAGCGCAGCTGAATGACCAAACCATCGCACAGAAGCGTCCATTCGTAGGCCACATGGCGCTGGCATTTACACGCCCACTGGTGCATGTTTGTCATGAGCGTACGGAGTTTACCTTGTCTTCCGTGAGCTGGCTCACATAGGTGACGCCACGTTTTCCGACGATCGTGTTCTTCACGCGCGCTTTCAGGCGACTCTTTTGGCGACTGTGAACCACCATGCTCCGTCGTCGTTCCGTTCGGTTGTCGCGTGAGGCCTGATGCATCCGTCGGTACGCAAACCCTTCTCTTCCCTGTGCCGTTTATTGGCCCCTTTAGGTCTGGCGTGCACACGCCATCAGCGTGCATCTCCATTATCTTTTCGTGCCCGTAACACTCGGTTGCGACTTACTCGCGTGCCCGGGCATGACTTGCCAAGCGGTGCGTACAGGGTCCGGTGCCCTGCAACCTTTGGCAACCCTCTTAGTGGCTACTGCTGCTTTTAAGCACAGGATAACACTCGCTATTTGACTCACCAGTAGCTGGACTGCTGTCAACGGAGTGCCATTCGTACATAACACAGACCCCAAGGCGCTCGTCTGGCATAATTTCCTGTGCGAGCTCAAAGCCGTCTCGCGCACTGGGCGTTGGTTTTGCAGCAGTGCAACTTAGTTGCACGCTACCGTAAAGGGAGATAAAGCGTCGTGGCTCTCGCCTTTGTCCCCGTTTTGGCATTTGACACTTCTGTTCGCGGCTCCCGAGAGCAATCGCACCGAGTAGGCACTGCATGGTCTCTAGCTCCAAAGGATTAAAAGGCGTGAACCTCGATGGTGAAGTGACTTTCGAGTCTATCGCCTCGGGGGAGCATTTCACTTCTGCCGGTATTGCTTTAAGCAGACACTAACTACCTGAGGTACAGCAGTGTGACCCGTTTAGTGTGCTCTCAAGGAGCGAGTGCGCATTGAGAGTCTGATATTGTGCAGCCTGGTGTTGCTGGTATGCAGCCTGGTGTTGCTGTGGGCACGTTGCATCCCTAGGAGTCTTCGAAGGTGGGGTACGCCGAAGTCTCAGGAAAGCCATCCCAGGCTATTTCTATGACTCACGGTTGGTCGAAGACGCGAGTGGCCGTGAGACTTTCTAAAAGTTGTGCTTCTCTGCTACCTGGCTAGGCATGAGGCATGCCGTTTTTTATTCCACGTGTGACAGTGCTTCAAGTCACGTGCAGACAAGCCCTCTGGGCTCATGCAACCTCTCTCAAACCCTTTCGCTGCCACAGTAGCGACTAGGGAAAAAAGGAGCGGGTCGCACCACAGCAGAAAGACTTTGAGGCTGGCCCGATGTCACGCCACCAGTCCAACCTGCGAAAACGCACTTAAGCAACCTTTCTCCCTTTAGCAGGTTACTGGGCTTTATTTCAGGCCACGTTATTAAAAGCAGAATAACCACTACAGTTCACGGATCACATATGGAATTGAAGGCCCTCTTGGGTCCAACCTCTGCGTCTAGAATGTGAAGCGTTAACCACTGAGCCACTGAGGAGCCCGTCCTTCAACGTGCAAATGGGAAGCTATTTATATCTACCACTTACCACTGGTGGTGGGAATCTCGTGGGGGTACTATCTTGTTTTCAGCATTATTAGCAAGATGGAGCAATGAGCGCGTGGCGGAGCACGTCCTTACCCCCCACGCGTACTTTGACTCGTGGAGACCCAATGGGCTTTTAAACACCGATGGACGTCCACTGCACAACCACTTTCGGATGTCTTGGTCGTCCGCCGGTCGTCCTCAAATCGCCAATCGGCGCCCAGCGGATATCCGCAGGACTCTAAGGCGCATACTATTTGGCAATCCAGCGGGAGCCCTGCGGGTTTCCAGGGCGGATATGCGGATGTTCAACGGACAAATAGGCCGTTTTATTGTATTATTGTTTTCATTATCCAATCTCCACTAAATAAGCAATGGGTAGATCACAGACCATTAGTGGACGCCTAGTCGACTATTCACTTTTATTTTTAATGCTTGATTCGTGCAGCTGGTCATTATGATCGAGGAGGTTCGGTGCAAACACAAGAACAAACAAAACACAAATAGTGTTTGTCTTGTCTCGTTCACTTCTATGCGGCAACGAGACAAGACAAACACCATTTGTGTTTTATTTGTTCTCGTGTTTGTGTTTGCACCGCACTTCTTCTATCTATATGACCAGCTACACCAATCAAGCATTGTAAATAAAAATGAACGTCCAACTATGCGTCTATTAATAGTCGGTGATTTACCCAATGGATATCTGGTGGAGTTGGCACACAACTTCCCATGAGAACTTACTAAGTATAGTAAGATTTGCATCATTCCGCACTTTATCACATTTATTCATTCGTACAAAAGAACATGTTTCTATGCATTGCATAGTGCTATGTTGGAAATGCCAATAATTGAAAAGTGCCGTGACTTATGTCATCACATTTTCTTTTTTGTTTAAAAGTCGAGCTTTTGCGTGTACACATAATAGTCTTCAAACACATGCTTCATTCATAAGAACTGAGGACCAGAAGTCCGCCATTATGAATTTGAAGATGTCTTGCAAGTATACTGTATGGTTCCCCGAGGCAGCATGAGGATGCATCCTAGCTGTATGTGTCCAAGTTCCAACGATTTGGCCACTTACCTTGTCTCCTCATAGCGTCCATCATGTGTGTGTCCCATCTGTGACCGTCCTGTATGTATTCTATATGTATTCGTCCGGTATGTCTTCCAACTGCCATAATTTTGCCACGATGTTTACGTCTACTGAAGTGTGTGTATTGTATGTGTCCTATAAGTAGCCTACCTTTATGGAGACCAGCAATCGGGCCCATTAATAGCCTGCATGATGCTGCGTAATGAAGGCTGTTATAACTGGAATATATATCAACAAGCATGTGAAACTGCAAAATTATTTATTTGTTTTCATTTACACTGTACTGTTTAGAACATTTTACAGACAATATTTGAACAGGTAATATACATTAGCTATTGGTTGAAGAAAAATAGGATTAACAGATCAGCCTCAACCCAATGAAGCTTCAAATTATCATTATCATTATAAAAGGTTTTACATTTTCAGCATTTTTCTAGGTAATTGAGATTACATCCATTTCTCAAAAACACAAAAACAAATGCTTTACGTAAAAAACTAATACGACAGTAATTTCCGACCAGAAGTCTTTTTTCAGGGCATTCGAAACATTATGGAAAGTATACTTAGCTTTGCAAACCAAAATTAACTATCTGTTGTAAAATACATAAGCTATATCACAGTGACTTGCTGGCCTCTATGGGCTAATAACAAATGTATGCAGCTTTACAGAGATAAAAACACGAAACAATCATAACGTCAGAACCAACTCGCGTGGCAATCATTACATATTGCAACAAACTAGAAATGTGATAGGATAGTGAATTGCGAATGGGACAAACGCCATCAGTGCACCAGCAGAAATACCTAGTTGGCACCAAACTCTGGTACTCAGCATCTATCATTGAAAGCAACACTACAGCTCACAACCAGCAGTACACTTAATGTAACCCTTGACTGCTTAACTCAAAACAGCAGAATCCAACTCCGGGTGTGGTGCCCGCAATTTTCATTGAAAAACGAAGGCTTGAGACCCATCTACTTAGACATGGGCACACTTCCCAGGTGGTCAAAATTTCTGACGTCCTTCACTACGGCCTCCCTGATAATTATGTATTGTGGTTTCGAACACGTGAAATCCAGTAAATATTATTCTCATTACATATCACGCAAAATGAAGCAAGCAAATATCACTATGTAGTTTTAAAATGTTAACATTTCCTCTTTAATCCACGTACTTGAGTAACAATATTCCAGAATGCCTTCTGTCAGTTATCATTAACAATGTCGAACATGGTTAAGTATCACTGTAACATATCACACATGGTTAGGCATTGGCAATGTTAGGTATGATTAAATATGACTGTAGGAAATCACTTGATTGCACTATGGCAATAAATTTCAGTAGACAGTGAACTAAGCTTACAAAAACATATCAAAATGAAATGTTTAGTCAATATTAGAATGAAAACAAAATCATTTGTCTACTATAGCCTTATCACAATACAAAAAGTTCAATTTTAAAAGTGACTAATTGCAAATGACACAAAAATTAAAACATGACATACAAGTCTTCAGGGCATCTTACTAACTAGATTTTCGAAAAACATATGCTGTAAAAAACTTAGGAAGCAGCGCTCACACTTTCAGATATGTGCTTTGTGCTTGCAATCAAATTCAGCCCTAACAATAGAACACCGCCTTTGTAGATAAGTTATGTGTCCAGGGAGGACACGAAGTAAGGCAATAATGCTGTCAGCTACCTAATAAAATATGAATAACGAAATTTTGGTGGCTACAATAAGTAGGTATTCTTGCCTAGAAAAGTTTGCGGCAGTCGTATTTCTACACAATCCCACATGGAAAAATGAGAGCATGTCCACGCTCCGAGATATCCCGCTCCGAATTCTAATTGTGCTTTCCATGATTACACATGCAAGGCAGTGAGGATTACTAAAACATTACTCCCTGGTGGGATGAGCAGTCACTGCTAGCAATCCAGCCGGTAGTAAAAGGGTAATCAATATAATGTTTGCCAATGGCTTCGACCCATGGTCTGAATATATGCGGACCATCAAGGAGCAGTAGCTGTGTGCTAGTGCTCACTGTCCTGCATGCATAATGACGCAAACCGCAACTAAACTTTCTTGCAGAAAATCTAAGCACAGGCATGCAAGAATTATTTGTACCTAAGTAGAAATGTCACTAGCATAAATTTTTATTACAAAAATGGGGGCCTGCGGCAGTCTTTATTAAGTTCAATATTTAATCTTATTTATAGGCACGGCTGACACTGATAATTATTCTCGCACAATGTGTCCCCCTAAACACATAGCTATCTGCAAAGGTGGCTCTTACATACATAACATACAGCACTGACTTTTAAAAGAAAAACAAAGGGCTTCATTTTGAGCATCCTGAACTTGCGAGCTCTTTCAATACAGCAACCAGGTGGCTCTGTGAAGTTCCTTTTCCATAGGAAACAAAAGCCATGCGGAGCTGCTGTACATCTTCAGCGAACGTTTTCCACGAGCTACCATTGATGACAGGCGTGTCTGGAATTCTTTCACACTCAGTTTGCACAAGCAGCATGCATAGGCTGCGATGGAAACACAGAGGGAAAAAAAACCATTTTGTGACATGAGTCTCCTGACAAAAATGAATTTTTCAGTCTATTTAACATGATTCGCGACAATGTGTCAAACTAGCAAGATGTACACAAACTAAAGATGTTACAAGAAAAACTTTCTTGATGATTTTGGCGAGCGCAGTTGCAACCTTATGAAATTATATGCAAATTTCACATCGCATATGTGTCAAAACCATGCTTTTGTTGCCCTCATGCATAGTGCGTTGACATGCAACTTTAATGATACCACAACACACACATGATCGTATGCACTTTCATCAAGTATCCACTACAGGTAACATATAAAATTGAAATATAAATTTGATTTCAAGTACAACTAACATAGCTATATTCAGGCTGCTCACATTAGAACGATTATATCTATTATATCAAAAATTAATGTCACTAAATTACTATTGCGTGCTGCTAAACTATTGTCATTATTTTCAATTATTTTGGTTGGCTAAAAAGGCAGTAACTCTCACATAAGCATCGCAGGCTGTCTAATAGAAGAGTGCAAATACGTTTAGCAAGGTTTCAACACCAAGATTGGGCGAGGCGCATACAATATTTAATACACCAAAAAACTAACACAAGCCAAACATAGTTAAAACAAGCAGAGTACTAACTATGGTGCTCGAACGATTACAATAATGACCGAATTGGTGCTCGCACAGTATGGTAAAGCGATTCGGTCGCATTTAGCCATGAAATATTCGTTCGAAAATGCAGCTCGCGTTTAATGAATGGCTTAGAATGCACGGGTTGAGGCCGCATCAGGTAATCTATGTTGCATGCAGGAGTGTACCGCAAGCTCGAATTTTACTGAACGCGCTGCATGAACACCTAAGCGTTAGGCAACCTTTGCGAGTCCTACCTAAGACGATGCAACACGCTGCACAGGCACACGCATCGGGTATCGCGGTAGTTTTATAGAGGCGCGTGCCGGGGCGGGTGCATACACCAGCATACGTTCGGCCACTCACAGGGGAAAAACGTCTCCGATAGTAGTCATAACGGATAACAATAATAGCAATAATAGCTGTTTAAAATGGAACGTACAGCGAATCAAACTGTCGTAGACACGTTCACTTCAATAGCGCACAATAAATATGATGGGGCTACGCACCCTAGCCATGACCAACGCCTACAGCTAACAAGCGCCCCAGAAGTATTAAACAAAAATAGTGGTCACTCGTGAGCAGGGCCCTCTTCCAACACCACTGCCGACAGAGGCGGGCGCTGCCCAAACTCAACTCAAATATTCCGTCGAATTCCCGCTGCGCGTGCATGCTTCACACTTTATACAAAAGAAAACCTCGTCCATGCTTACTTTCCCAACACTTTACCTTCACCGTGATAAAATGCTACAGACAAACAAGCTCGCCACTTACACAAAAGTTCACTTATCATGCACATGGTATGGAAAACGTGGTGAACGCGTTGGTAACAGAGCACTGACAGAAGCAATGTGGTACATACATGGCGAGTGCTCCACGATACAACGCCACACGTCTTCACTTGAGTGTAGCGCATCTTCGTAATCAGCAGCACTTGCGGAACACAAAACACGAGCACAGAACGCAAGCACACTGCACACACGAGATAAATCGACTGAAACACAACCGTTGAAGATGCGGTCGTCGGTCGAGTAGTGGTTAGCACGTCCAATCAAGTCAAATGGTTATAGCCGCGCAGACGCACACCGCATTTGCGCATCTTAATTGCCTAATGCTGATTAGAAAGCGGGGTTATGACATTGAAATATTAAAATACGTGAAGCGTATATTATTTTTATTTTTTTTTAAAAGAAACTTCAAACATTTAACGTATGAAATTTGAAACTTGTACTGGAGGTATACAGTGAACGGAATTCGAAACAAACAAATGAACAACAGCGGTATGAACCACCCCAAAAGATTCATATATTGTAAAATAAAAATATAAAATTGTTTATGCAGAAATATGCACGCGAGATTTCATTTTATTGCGACGGCTATGGCTTTAGATCAAACTAAACTTACGTCTTGTTCCTCGTCCTTTAAAGCGTGTAGCCTACCTAACATTAGTATGCCCGAAACTCGAATACGCTTGCGCCGTCTGGGACCCGTACCAATCTCATCTATCTCAAATGTTGGAATCTATTCGGAATAGGACAGCAAGGTTCATTTACTCTGAATATTCATGTCACTCAAGTGTCACTAATCTGAAAGACCAAGCCCAACTTCAGAATCTGGAATTGCGACGCGAGGCCACTAGACTAACCCTTTTTCACGAATCCTTTCATTCATTGTCTGACGCATCCAGTATCTTGACCGCACATCGAATCTCTTCTCGTATTAGCCACCGCAACACTGTTTATCCTGCGCATACCCGCATAACTGCCCACCTTCGCTCGTTCTTTGTTCAAACAGCAAAGGATTACAATGATCTTCCACCCGACATCGTGCACCACACAAGCCCAATTCTGTTCAAAGCCCACATCGAAATAAATTTGTACCACAGCCCACCCATCATGTTACACCCCGTACTGGGGCATTTGAGGTATAATAAATAAATAAACAAATAGATACCAAATGCAAATTAAACAATGTAGGAGGAGGTGTATATATACATATATATATATATATATATATATATATTTATATATAAATAAATATACATATATATATATATATATATATTTATTTATTTATTTCTTGAAAGTCTTCCTGGATTCCGGTCGAGTTATAAGTCACCAGAAGAAGCGAACGAGCAAACGAAAAACGATGCTTTATTGCCAACGTTACGGCCGCGGACCGGCCTTCGTCAGGGCGTACGTGCATATTACACTAACACGCACTTCTTAAGGACATAGCATGGGGGCCCCCAATTGTGAATAATCACTCTTAGCAATATTGATTGATTGATTTGTGGGGTTTAACGTCCCAAAACCACCATATGATTATGAGAGACGCCGTAGTGGAGGGCTCCGGAAATTTCGACCACCTGGGGTTCTTTAACGTGCGCCCAAATCTGAGCACACGGGCCTACAACATTCCCGCCTCCATCGGAAATGCAGCCGCCGCAGCCGGGAATCGAACCCGCGACCTGCGGGTCAGCAGCCGAGTACCTTAGCCACTAGACCACCGCGGCGGGGCACTCTTAGCAATATTGACATACATGTTAACAAAAAGATATTCAGACATGCGCAGCATTTTGTTGATAGCGGAGCAGCAGTGCGCTATACAGAATATGGTAGGGCAAGATGACTTAAAAACATAGATACAAATAATATGATGGACACTTGTGATATCGCAACATTTGTGAATAAACAAAAAAAGGCATGCCATGGTAAGTTACGTTCGTTGTCAATAAAATATACGTGAGCATAATATCACCATTGATGTCACAAATGTGGTAACAGAGTGTGCATGCGCTCTGGTCAACTAACTAATGTGTCACCAATGACACCGCAACGTAATCACGGCAGTGAACAAACGTGTATGTGGGCTACGGCGGTTGATTTATCTGTTTTGCCCCACATCGCACGGTGATTCCCACGAACTTCACGTCCGCAACAAGACCGTCGTTACCATTGTGGTGTCTACATCCACTGGAAGCCCTGATAACCATCCCCGGAATGCAAAAGAAGAAATATTTGTCAAATTTGGCCCTAAAACAAACAACATTACTGTTTCTGCATGAGAAACACAGTGGACGCATTCACATTTACACGGATGGGTCGGTCACTTCAACAAGTTCAACAATTCTGACACATTCTCCGTCAACTCCAAATGCTAACGCGATTCTCAAAAAGCACTACAACATACTAATGCAGAGCAATCGTCTCAAAGACGTCTTCCCGGAGCCTCCACTAGTAGTTTACCGCCGATCGAGAAACCTACGAGACATACTTACGTCATCCAAACTATAAACGCCAGCCCATGTGGGGTGTCACCCATGCAACAAGACACGCTGCAAGGTGTGCCCCGACATGACCACGTCGCGTATTGTTAAGAGCTCTGCGTCAAACTTCACTCTCTGGATAAAAGGCAATTTCGACTGCGACACGAGCAATGCAATCGACTTGCTCCAATGCTCATTGTGTGACCTCCAATATATTGGTCAAACGGAGACAGCTTTCCGGTTGCGCTTCAATTATCACAGGTCACACGTCAGGTGCCTGCCTAGCCTTCCCCTGTCCCAACACCTCGCTACCCCAGGCCACTCTTCTTTCGACAACATAACTGCCACAATACTCGAATCTGGTTTTAAATCGCACCACGAAAGGGAAGTCCGTGAATCTTTTCTTATTCATAAATTTAACGCCATAGCGTCTGGAATAAACGAGAACCCAGGGAAGCTTACGTTTTTACCGGCAAAACAGATAAATCAACCGCCGTAGCCCATATACACGTTTGTTCACTGCCGTGATTACGTTGCGGTGTCATTGGTGACACATTAGTTAGTTGGCCAGAACGCATGCACACTCTGTTACCACATTTGTGACATCAATGGTGATATTATGCTCATGTATATTTTATTGACAACGAACGTAACTTACCATGGCATGCCTTTTTTTGTTCATTCACAAATGTTGCGATATCACAAGTGTCCATCATAATATTTGTATCTATGTTTTCAAGTCATCTTGCCCTACCATATCCTGTATAGCGCACTGCTGCTCCGCTATCAACAAAATGCTGCGCATGTCTGAATATCTTTTTGTTAACATGTATGTCAATATTGCTAAGAGTGATTATTCACAATTGGGGGCTCCCATGCTATGTCCTTAAGAAGTGCATGTTAGTGTAATATGCACGTATGCCCTGACGAAGGCCGGTCCGCAGCCGTAACGTTGGCAATAAAGCATCGTTTTTCGTTTGCTCGTTCGCTTCTTCTGGTGACTTATAACTCGACCGGAATCCAGGAAGACTTTCAAGAAATAAATAAATAAATAAGTATATATATATATATATATATATATATATATATATATATATATATATATATATATATATATATATATATGAGATATAACAGACAGTAATGCCAAGGAATGTACAGGGGAAGTTATTAACATTAATGGAATGTAAATAAGAAGAAAGAAAAGTGGATGAAAAAATTACCAACTGTAAGCAGGAATCGAACATACGATATATATATATATATATTCTCATACTGTTGAAGAGACACTATAGAGAAATGATTATTTGCTTCAGATACACAAACTGCGCTCTGAGAATTCTAATGATGTATGTTTCGCTATCATAAGTTCATTATTAGCTGCGAAAATCAAGGAAGGTAGAAGTTTCCTTTTTAAATTTCGCACCAAACCTCCATGCATGACGTAGGAAATTTCAAAATGTGTCGTTTCCTATTTTTCCAACATTGATTCGCTGAAGTTTTCTGAAACTTCGTACATTAGGCCTCTGGCACTCTCATATGCCAATGTACTTTATTGTTATCTATTTGAAGTTACTTAGGACCCTGTGGACGCCTTCAAAATTTGTGACGTCACGCTGTTTAGTGCGGGAAGCTCAAGGTGGCGTCTCCACCCGCATTCTTTTTGGCACGTTTTTTCGCGAACTGGGAATAGAACTTTGACTGAACCTAAAGACATTGCGAATCAGCTTAACAACTATTTCCAGTCAGTTTTCACACACACTGCTCCACAAGAGCCACCGGCAGCCTATACTGTTGAGCAGCCTATGGGAAAACTATTTATAAGTGAAGAAGGAATATTACATTTATTGAATAACGTTGACCTAAGGAAGTCCACTGGTTCCAACTTTATCTCTAATGCATTCTTGAAGCAATATGCTGCCTGGATTTCAAAATATTCACCTCTAATATTTAAAGTGCCTTTGGATACCTCGAGTATTCCTGATGACTGGCGCAGGGCAAAAATAATTTTAGCACTAAAATCTGGCTCTAAATTTGAACCAAGCAACTACAGACCTGTATCATTAAGAAGCACGTGTTGTAAAGTGATGGAACATATAATTTTTGAATCTAATATTACTCATCTTGAAAGGAATAACCCTATTTATAACCAACCACATGGACTCAGATCTGGGCTGTCTTACGAGCCGCGTCGGTGGCCGCAGCGGACCCAGTAGGTAGCATGGAGCTGGGTGGTGGTCGTCATTCCGCAGGCCACGGGGACGTTCAGAACTCTAGAGAGCTGAGGCAGAGGGACAGGCGTAAAGGAAAACTTAACAAGACGTTTATTTGCAACAGGTTGGACAGTAACGTCCGAACGACGACTCTTCTCGCGACACTCTCCTGTTTTCTTCTCGCGGGCTGCTCCCGCTGCCTCGCCGTGCAGTTCCGAAGATATAGGCGGAATGTCTCTTCGGGGAACCAACCACTCATGGAGAGCACAACACAAGTGTCCCTTCACACACGTGGCAGATCCACGTGGCTCACGCGCGGGGACTCGGAAGCGACCACGCAGGAGAAATTCACGGCAGTCCCTCCTGTAGCACACAACCGGCCTTCCGCACATTCCAGAGGGGCCCGCCCGTAGCCACTGCCCCGCAGGCAAAGTGCACAGCCGAGACAAACAGAGCCGGTGCAGGTGACAACCCGCCCCCACACAGAATGTCCGAGATGACGGGAAGGCACGCTTGGGGGCATCCGGCCCAAAGACTTTGTTACTGCTTTGCAACAGCTTCCCCGGCGGCCGGCCGAGACCTCGACGTACGAAGGTCATCCATCTTTGTGGGGAGAGGTCGATGAAGACAATGCTGGTGTGCTGAAGCCGTGGACACCTCGATGCGGCTCTGCTGCAATCCTCTGGCACCCTGGTGATCTGCAGCCTCTGGTAGCGTCGTCCAAAATTGGAGAAAGGCTCCCGCTCTGCTGGCCAACATTCCTTCTCGAAAGACAGCACATGTGTCCACCACGCGAGAAACACAACTGCCAAGCAGGCAAGCGCCCATACTCTCTTCCTGAGACCCACCAGGCTTTTAATTCATCCAAAACGACCTGTTCTTCATTACAATAGCAGCAGCAATTCTAACAACCCAACCTGAAATAGGCTGCTCAAATTCACAAACACGTGTCGTGATAAAGCACAAATACAAAAAAGCAATTGTAAACCTGTCACACACAAAAAAAATGGAACCTAAATACCCAAGCCAGATTACCTGACGCCGTCATGATCCCTAGAAACAACGACTTAAGCCGTCAGCGTTGACATTCAATTTGCCTCTCTTGTAACGAATTTCGAAAGAGTATTGTTGCAATAGCAAGCTCCAGCGAAGTAGCCGGCCGTTCTTAGGCGACATCGTTTGCAACCACGTGAGGGGACAGTGGTCCGTCTCGATAATAAACTCTGATCCCGCGAGATAACATGCGAGCTTCTGAACCGCCCATACAACACAGGCGCATTCTTTCTCTGAAGCGCTATAGGCTTCCTCCCTTACAGTTAGTTTGCGGCTTGCATATAGCACGGGATGTTCCTCTCCTGCGTCGTTTCTCTGACACAATACTACGCCCATGCCGCGGTCACTTGCATCGCACTGAACCACGAAGGGTCTAGCGTAGTCGGGGGCTTGAAGTACAGGTTGGTTCATGAGCGCATTTTTCAGCCCTAAGAATGCCCTCGCTTTCTTCTCATCCCACTCCAGAATTTGAGGTTCGGTTTTTCTAAGAGCGTCAGTAAGCGGGCTGGCAAGCTCTGAATAACGGGGAATGTAATGCTGGTAGTACCCTGCCAATCCTAGGAACGACCACACATCTGTCTTTGTCCGGGGCTGTGGAAAATTATTAACTGCCGCCACTTTGACATCGGAAGGTCTGCGGTGGCCTTGCCCCACTATGTGACCCAGGTAAGTAACCTCTGCTCGGCCAAGTTGGCACTTCCGAGCCTTCACGGTCAGACCTGCTTCGCGGAAACGTTGAAGCACTGCTCGCAAGTGGGTGAGATGTTCAGACCATGACCCTGAAAATACTGCTACTTCATCCAGATAAGGCAGGGCAAACCCCTCTAAACCCCGCAATACCTTGTCCATGAGAGCCGAGAAACAGTAGGGGGCATTCTTTAAGCCGAAGCTCAACACCTTAGGGCGGTATGTTCCTATGGGAGAAATAAACGCGGCATATCTGCTGGCCCTTTCGGTCAAAGGCACATGCCAATAACCCCGAACGAGGTCGACGGTAGAGATGTACTTAGCACTGCTTACTGCCTCAATTCTTTCCTCTATATTTGGTATGGGGTAGGTCTGATCCTTCGTTATGTGATTTAACCTCCGGTAATCAACGCATGGTCGCGGATCTTTCCCAGGAACCTCCACTAATATAAGCGGAGAGGTATATTCGCTTTCACAAGCTTCAATCACATCGAGTTCGAGCATTCTTTTAATCTCGGTTTCAATAATGGCACGCTGACGCGGCGACACTCGATACGCCTTTGACCGCACGGGCTGAGTGACCGTAAGCTCTATGTCATGCACTACCAAATTTGTTCGGCCCGGTTTCTCCAAGAACATGTCCTCATATTCTATCAGGAGGCTTTCTAGGTCACGCTTCTCGTTAGCTGTGAGCTCAGCTACCTCAACCATGGCCTTGAGCGTTTGACCAGCGTTATCCTCCTTTCTTTCCGCTCCCGAAAAGGGGAAATCTAGTGGTGGCTCTTCGGGCACGTTTACCGCCATGTTTACGACAACCTATCTCTCTCGATACGGTTTGAGCAGATTGCTGTGGTAGATCTGCTGCATCTTACGTCTACCTGGCATCCTTACCAGATAGTTTGTGTCGGACAGCCTTTGAACGACTTCCGCCGGACCTTCCCATTGGACATCTAGCTTATTCATTGGTGAAGGTTTCAGCCGCATTACTTGATCTCCAGCTTCAAACCGGCGTGATCTTGCCGACCTGTCGTAGTAGCGTTTGGCCCAAGCCTGTGCCTTGCTCATCTCATCCCCTGCCAGCTCCTGTGCTCTATGCAACCTTTCTAGCAGTGTTAGCACATATTCAACCACCGTAGGGTCCTCCGCTCGCCCTTCCCATGACTCCCGAAGAATACGGAGTGGAGATCGCAGAGAGCGACCGTAGACCGATTCTGCCGGGGTAAATCCAGTGGCTTCATGAGGTGCAGTCCTGAGCGCAAACATGGTTGCTGGCAAGCAGACATCCCAGTCGACTTTGCGCTCGAAACAGAGTGCTCGAAGGACGCGTTTCATTACCGAGTGTAACTTTTCTACTGGGTTTGACTGGGGGTGATACACCGAGCTGTGGATTAATCGGATTCCACATTTCTCTAAGAAAGTTGTAGTCAGTGCACTCGTAAAAACGGTCCCTTGATCGGACTGTATTTCAGCGGGAAAACCAACGCGTGCGAAAATAGACAACAGCGCGTTTACCACTTCTACCGAGCTCAGTTCCTTTAAAGGCACTGCCTCAGGAAACTTGGTCGCGGGACAAATTACTGTTAAGACATGACGGTAACCGGATGTTGTTGTTGGAAGAGGCCCTACTGTGTCAATCACGAGTCGTCGAAAGGGCTCAGTGATCACTGGCACGAGCTTCACTGGGGCACGAACCTTATCCCCTGGTTTTCCTATACGCTGACAGGTGTCGCAGGTTCTGACAAAATTCTCTATTTCCCGGAAACAACCCAGCCCATAGTATTCCTGCAGCAGGCGATCCCTCGTTTTTTTGACCCCCAAGTGACCCGACCATAAGCTACCGTGAGCTAAGTGTAAAAGATCACGGCGGTAACGTTCCGGTACCACTAACTGATGAAACTGCACCCGTCTGCGATCTAGATACTTACGATAAAGTATCCCGGCCCAGTTCTGATACATCACGTTTTTCTTTGAAATACCCTCACTAGTCTGACTCCTTATATTTTGAAGAGTGGGGTCTGCTCTTTGCTGCTCTATAAGGGACGATCGATCCACTCTCAGCAAAGTCTGCAGGCTACTAGATGCAGGAGTAATCATTTCCTCACACACACTTCCAGATTCAAGAGGGTCTTCCTCGTTTTCATCCGCGCATTCATCGCTCACTTGATCAGTGCTTGTTGTGATCGTGTCTACCGTGTTCGTGGGTTCTCCATCTCCGGCTTTCTCGGTGATTCTCGAGAGAACATCGAGCGGTGCGGCTCTAGTTGCGAGTTCTCGCGCCTTTGAGCGAGTGAGCGCGCACACAACCCCATCCCCGTACGCTAGGTTTTTCTGTCCTAGTAACCAATCGGATCTGTTTGAAAACAAGTATGCATACTGCTTTGGCAAATAAGCAGATACTGCAGCCTCTGTGTGCAATGCGCCAAAGGGGCCCTCGATGCATACCTTAGCAATCGGAAGGCACACGCTTGATGGCTCCGCTGCTTGTTTAATCCAAGCGCACTCTCCTGTGAAATGTTCAGCTTCAACATACGAGGGATGGACCACGTCCATTGTCGCTGCCGAATCCCGCAGCACGCGACACTCTTTTCCATTTACTATCAGCTCTCTGATATATGGCTCCAGCAGTCGCATGTTTTCACCCTCGCTGTCGACTGAGAAGCAAACAACTTTTGGACTCTTGCAGACGGCCGCAATGTGACCTGGCTTGTGGCATTTATAGCACACAAGTGGTCGCCTCTTTTCAAACGCACTGTTTTGGTGCTTTTCCTCAACCGTGGTCTCATTACTTACCTCCCGTTGCTTTTCGGGAGCAGTGTAGCGCTCTCGATTCTCTTGGACTGAATGTCCCCTCCACCCAGTTGCCTTTTTGATTTGGCCCTCCCATTGGGGAATTTCTCTTCTATCAAGCGCGCGGCGAGAAACAAAATCCTCCGCTAGCTCGGCGGCCCTCGACACAGTGGTTACCTCCTCCCTGTCTTGCACCCAGAGCCTAACGTCTTGGGGCAAACGACGGTAAAACTGCTCGAGTCCGAAACACTCCACGATTTTCTCTTTATGCTCGAACGCCTTAGCCTCTTTGAGCCACTCCCTCATATTAGACATTAACTTGTATGCGAAATCAGCATACGACTCGTCTTTCGGCTTTACGGCACTCCGGAACTTCTGCCTGAATGCTTCTGCTGACAATCTATATTTCTTTAGCAGGCTCGACTTAACTTGGTCGTAATCATCTGCTTCCTCTTTTGTCAAGCGGGCAATTACCTCGGCAGCCTCACAGGGTAGTAGGGTAAGCAAGCAGTGCGGCCACATCGTTTTGGTAACACGCGCCTTCTCGCATGTGCGCTCAAAATTTACCAAGAACAGACCCATGTCCTCTCCGGAGCGGTAAGGTTGCATTAGGTCTTTCATCCTGAACGACTTCCGTTCTACTCCGCTAGACGCTTCGCTACCTTCACTACTACCTCGAGCCTTGAGCAGCTCGATTTCAAGGCGCTTCATCTCAAGATCCCTTTCTGCTGCTTCGCGTATGAGCCTCTCATTTCTCTCTTTCTCTTCAGCTTTACGCCTTTCATGTTCGTCTATCAGCTCTAGACACTCTGAGAGCTCGTCGTCGTCTGCGTTAAGGTTCTCAATAGCCTCTATAATCTCTGGCTTTCTCATTTGTTCACGAACATCCAAACCCAAACTTTTAGCTAACTCTAGCAAAAGCAGTTTTTTCAGTGCCTTCAGATTCATGGTTGCTACAAGTGCTGCTAACTTCACTACTACTAGGACGCTACGTTCCCATGCACAGGTCAACGTAGAGTAGTTATCCAAATTTACCACCTTTCCTACAAAACTCTAGATAAAGCCTGGTAAAATCTCAGTGAAGAAAAGTCAAGCACTCACCGCACTCTGCAGCCATGATCTCAGCGGAGACGATTCCGATGCTGGCCCGAGCTTGTTGCGACTTGGCGTGAGCAGAATCCCGTCGCTGCCATCCAGTTGTTACGAGCCGCGTCGGTGGCCGCAGCGGACCCTGTAGGTAGCATGGAGCTGGGTGGTGGTCGTCATTCCGCAGGCCACGGGGACGTTCAGAACTCTCGAGAGCTGAGGCAGAGGGACAGGCGTAAAGGAAAACTTAACAAGACTTTTATTTGCAACATGTTGGACAGTAACGTCCGAACGACGACTCTTCTCGCGACACTCTCCTGTTTTCTTCTCGCGGGCTGCTCCCGCTGCCTCGCCGTGCAGTTCCGAAGATATAGGCGGAATGTCTCTTCGGGGAACCAACCACTCATGGAGAGCACAACACAAGTGTCCCTTCACACACGTGGCAGATCCACGTGGCACACGCGCGGGGACTCGGAAGCGACCACGCAGGAGAAATTCACGGCAGTCCCTCCTGTAGCACACAACCGGCCTTCCGCACATTCCAGAAGGGCCCGCCCGTAGCCACTGCCCCGCAGGCAAAGCGCACAGCCGAGACAAACAGAGCCGGTGCAGGTGACAACCCGCCCCCACACAGAATGTCCGAGATGACGGGAAGGCACGCTTGGGGGCATCCGGCCCAAAGACTTCGTTACTGCTTTGCAACAGCTGTCAACACTAACACAGCTGGCCGAAATAAATAATGACTTTGCCAACGCTGTTAATACCAACAGTCAGGTTGATGCCATGTTCTTAGACTTTTCAAAGGCGTTTGACGTGGTCCCACATGAATATTTAATACAAAAAACTACAGGTTTTTGGTATTGATGACACTTTAATCTCGTCGATTTTCAGCTTCTTAATGAACAGAACACAACGTGTAGCAGTAAACACGCATATGTCCGATAGCCTTCATGTGTACTCGAGAGTACCGCAGGGTTCAGTTCTTATTTATATCAATGATATCCAATTTTGCATCCAGTCACCAATCCACATGCGGCTTTTCGCAGATGATTGTGTCGTGTATACAGTTGTAAGACATTCCGAGGAGCAAATCGGCTTGAACTACTCTTTAAAAAAATGTTTGCGCTTGGTGCCGGAAATGGGGCATGAGACTGAACGCATCTAAACCCAAATGCCTCACATTCACTAACAAGACGAATCCACTTAATTTTTCGTACACTTTAGAAAATATTGAACTCCCTAAAAGTAATCAGGTGAAATACCTTGGTGTCACGCTTTCAGCAATCTTAATTTGGGAACCTCATATCGACACCGTCTGCAAAAAAGCTGAAGGGAAGCTATCCTTTTTTAGAAGAAAGTTGCGAAATGCTCCGGCCCAAGTCAAATTAAATGCATACAAAACTCTTATTCGCCCTGCCTTAGAATATGCTGACATAATATGGCGTCCCCACCAACAACACCTAATAGGCAAAATTGAATGCATTCAGAAATTAGCTGCACGGTTCATCTACTCTAACTATTCGCGGCATTCAAGCGTCACCGACCTAATTAATAAAGCGAATCTTCAGCCACTTTCCAAACGAAGAATAATTTCTAGGTTAAAATTCCTATACTTACTCTATCAGGATCGTTTTAAGATACCACGTAATCTGTACTTACAGGACCCATTTAAACACTCACTCAGGACAAACCATAACAAGGTCATTTTTCAACCTGCTAGCCGTGTCAATCCATATAAGTATTCTTTATTTCAAATGGCCATTAGTTTTTGGAATGGGTTGCCAGTCAATGCTGTGAGTTGTTCTACGCTAGATTCTTTTGTCAACTGTCTAGAAGAGATTGATTTTCCTAAAAATGTGTACATCTGAATCATGAAATATCATATGTGTATCAATACTTTCTTTCTTTTCTTTTTGTCGAGCGTTATTGTGTTTAATGTTACCTCTATGGATCCACTCCTGCATGGGCCCGGTTAGGGCCTGCAGTATGTACAAATAAAATAAATAAGAAAAGTTACCAAGCGTCGTGACCCGGTAAGAGTGGTGCTTTCAAGATTGTGAAATTGTACTTCAGTAATACCCGAAAATCGTTTTGTCCGCGTAACGATAACCTTGCGTTGTTAAAATATCTTCATTTGGTTCGACCGATCTTCTTTGCCCTCTTCCACTCGTAGTTCTTACACATGCACACCATGCAAGAGGCATTAGTCCCCCCTCTGGGAACATCAACTCTATGCTTGTAACGGTAAAAGAAAAATAATGCGCACACACACACGCCGATTAGGAGAAATACAGTGGGTGAGTACCAGTACCTGAAGGACAAATAAGGAGGGCGCACCAACAAGTGCAATGAACCACCAAGAGGTGCTTCATTCAGCCACCACCTAACAACGCAGCAAGGAACAATCAGCTAGGAGCCTTTTGAGTTCTTGCCTCGAAAAAAAAAACGATTTTCTTGTAAAATCAAAGTGCTTACATAACAATTGCTTGTGTGCATTATCGTTGGGGTATATATGGTGATCGGTCATTCACAATGAACAGAGCGCAGGCGTTCTTGTGTGGATAAGTGTGCTAATGTGAGTTTGCTTTTCGAGGGCTTTCCAGGTTGTGGTAAGCGTCTTCAATATGACGAGTTACCAGCTTGCCGAACAACTTGTTCTAGTAATTCATTGATGTCCCTTTGAAATGTACACTCTCTAACGGCGCACGAAATTCAACAATTCTGGCTGGGAACCCATTTCTGCTCGTCGATTATACGCCCCTGCTACGCGGGCAGCTCTTTTGAGCGAAACTTTTTCCGAGAAAAAGTTTCGCTCGCAGACACACAACCCCTTTTTCAGAGACAGTTTCTTTATGGAATAAGTTGAATAAGTGTTGGTCAATCTCTTTCACGTCCATAATAAAGTAGCCTCGAAATCATTGACGCCAGCAATTATGAGTCGGTAAAATAAAGGGGGGAGCAAATACTAATTCGGTTAATCATCATACAAACATATTTTATACATAAGCCGTTTACCGATTACTCGCTCGACTACTACGTTAAGCAGGCTTAAACATACATGGCGATGCTTAGCGGCCGCTGGTGCCATATCGTGACACGTATGGCGAACGCCGGTGACCTAACAGTCGTAGACGCACTCAAAAAACAACGACTACAGTCATCGGAGAGCGACATGAGTTTTATATATCGACACAAGTAATCTTATTTTGGCTGGTTCTGTTTTAAAAGCTAACGCCACGCATTCGGCCATAAGACACTAAGAAGAAACAGCCGATGCCATGTGTCTTCGAGACAACGCCTCTCGATTGAAAGACGTGAAAACGTTTTTGGGTGTTCGTGCTGTTTTGCTTTGCAGTGCGCAGCTCGGCGAATACCCAGACGCTTCCGACCTCAACAAATTAAAACAACGGCGTCGTGACAGCAGCTCTTCATCGCGGTTGCTCCACGCACGCTCGGTGCGGTCTTCTCGGCGTGGAGCGGGGCCGGACGAACGTGACCTTGCTCGGGCGGCGAAGCCCCGCGGTAGCCGTGACCGAGCGCGAATCTAGAATGAACGCACGAAAAGACAATCTTCATGAGCGAAGCTTGCATGGTTTCAGCTGCACCGGTTTTAATATCAAGACCACCCTCCTTGCTCTCATCGATGAGCTTTTTTGCGTGCTCGCACACGCTCTCGTTTGCCTTAGGGTAGCTATGACAAAAACTGCGACCTACTACTCGCACTTAGAGGCAGGTGGCTGTGCGGTGGATCAAGGATTAAAGTGACAATGCCTAAATGTTCAGCTCTGGGCCCGAATTCAGCCTAACTTAATGCATCCAGGGTGAAGGAAGTCAGGCAACTTGCGTACGGTGGAGGTCGTTTTAAGCGTTAGTGCATCCCACGCCGCAGTGGTCCAGTGGTCATGGAGCTCGACTGCTGACCCGCGCCAGGTCATGGGATCAAACCCAGGTCGCGTCGGCCGTCTCGTAGAGTGATGCAGAAGAAACTGGTGGGTGTGTGTTCGCGCTGTTACACCCTCTCTTCGCAAAGAACTAAGTCGCCTCAAGAGTAGTTTCACGAACCATTATTGATGGAGACTGAAATGCTTGAAACCCATGCACTTACAATTAGGTGCGCGTTAAAAAAAAAACTCAGGTTGTCGGAATTACTGGATTCCTGCAATCCGGCGTCTCTCATAATCATATGGCGGTTTTGAAAGGTTAAAGCCGAAGCTGTAGTGTTCCGATGCGTTCTCTTTATCCAGAGCAACTTCCAAAGCATCACCTCGCCTGTTTTGTGGGCACCACATGTGTCTGGATTGTATCAACACCTGAATAGCACACGCAGGCACTTTGTAGTTTTGTGATATACGGATAAGGTACAAGAAAGCAACCCTTTCATGGGCGTAATAATCGGAAGTTCCGTTAGCAATTACCTTTGTAAATGGCTTGTATACCACGAAGAGCAAGCTGATCGGCCTGTAATTCTTAAAGTCCTTGTCATCTCGTTTTTTGTGTATTAAGGTGATGTTAGCATTCTTCCAGGATTCTGGTACTCTTCCCGTCAGAAGACACTTCGTAACCAGGACGGCTAGTTTTTCTAACACAATCTGTCCTCCGCCTTTCAGCAGTCCTTATGTTATCTGATCTTCACCAGAAGCTTTGCCTCTTTTTATTCCCTAAAAAATATAAGGTGTTGTCATTTATGAATGTAATGAAAAATATTCTTTATCGGTGCCAAGGTTCGTCAACGCTTGTTTTGCGTGTCGTGCGAGGAGAAATGGACTTTGAGACGACGCGGTGACAACACACGACGTTTATGACACAGCACGAAAGATAAAAATAGAACATAGAACCAGAAAAACCGCGAAGCCAAATAAGTAACAAAACTGTCTGATCAAATGAGGAAACTACAGAACGCGAGTTCAAGGCGGAAAGTTCCAAAACCTCACGATGAGATAGGGGGCCCGACGAGCGCTGAGGTGATGGGCAGCAGGCGGTGGAAATGTGCTATGGAATGCGCTCACTTGCCGATGTGCAACGCTCTGGTGACACTGGCGCTTGATGGCATGGGTGCGACTGCGGAGCAGTCAACCCGCATCGGAGACGCGATGCTCCATGCGTGTAAATGGGCCAGCCCGTCCAGCGAACAGCTTGCGTTGAGACGCGATGCTCGGCGCAACCGTGACCATTAGCCAGACCACGTACATTGCTGTGCCGAACGTCTGACCACGGAGACGCCTCGCCGAGATCCGCGATGTCCTCGGCAACGAAGAAAACAGCAGGCCAGGCTGCGCCCCGAGATGCAGTACTCGTGCCGGCAACGTCACTCCAGCTGGTAGTTGGACGGCAGTAGCGTGGACAGCCGCGTTCCCTGGCCGGAACCTGGATCGCCTGCGTCCGACGCTTCGGCCCGCTGTCTCCCGTCTGCCGCTGCTTCGGCTCATCCCCAGCCACAGAGCTTACCGCCACGTAATGGTCACACGTGGCCCAATCGTGGTACGCCACCCCTATGGGCCACCACAGGTCATCAGCTCATTGGCTGACCTCCCGCTCACAGTTGGCTCAAAATCCCACGCGCCTTGCTCCGCTCTTCCGTCGTTGTCATCGTTTTCTTCACTCATCACAATGAACTTGTCTGCAGTCTTTCCTTCAATGACCTGCGCCAAGTATGGTTTCAGCACGATGGAGCACCACCACATTTTTCTATCAGGGCGAAGAACTGGCCTCTTAACTTATTTGCACAAGTGGTTCTCACATGCCTTCAAGTGCTTAATTTTTTTTAAAAAAGCATAATTCTTAACTTTGAACACCCGGTATATAGATACGTATACATACGGTGAATGACGCTGGCGGTTAAATCCAACCGAATGTGTCCATATATTTGCTATCGCAATAAAATGTCATACACTGCTTCTTATAATTCCCAGTAGCTTATTTAGACTTCAGGTATTATACCTGTATACAGAATTCTGCCGTGTACAAAAGCATGGGTAACGTGGCAACATGTGCAATTCCCGTGAATAATGCTAACACCCCCTTCCGAATCTCACTACGCTTTGCTGCTGGGCAATGACGTACGGCGGCAAAGGTGGCTTAAGCAGCACACTTTGCAAGGGTTAGAACCAAAGCCAAGAAAGTTTTCTAACCGCTATGCCTCTCCCCCACCTTTTCTCTTCTTTTGCCGGGGGGGGGGGGGGATAGGTGCCGCTTGAGCTCCCGTGCAGATCGCGTTCTACCAGGGGATGTAACAACGGCGCCCCGCCGCGGTGGTCTGGTGGCTAAGGTACTCAGCTGCTGACCCGCAGGTCGTGAAATCGAATCCCGGCTGTGGCGTCTGCATTTCCGATGGAGGCGGAAATGCTGTAGGCCTGTGTGCTCAGATTTGGGTGTACGTTAAAGAACCGCAGGTGGTCTAAATTTCCGGAGCCCTCCACTACGGCGTCTCTCGTGATCATATGGTGGTTTTGGGCCGTTAAACCCCACATATCAATCGAAGTAACAATGGCGCGTGCCCGATGGCCTGGCTACGGTAGCGGATATCTATCGCCAAGACCGTGGCTGGGATTATGCAACTTCAAAACAAGGAAAAAGCTTTTGTGCCACTGCTAAGGCATTCGATGTGGTTGCTGGTGACGCCGGCATTCGCAACAAGTCGAACTTGTTCGCGCGAGGAAAGCGTGGCATGTGCTTCTAGCTTTAGCTCCTAACAAACTATAGCCGCATTTTCAGGCTAGGAAATTTACATTTCCCGTGAATCATTGGCGGCTACAGCAATACATTTTGTCTTGAAGGTCCGCCATTCTACCGATAGGTATTTGCTCCGGTCAACAAACTGATGGGCGCACAGCGTTGTTGCTTTAGTTTAGGTACATTCTAGGCACTAGAGTTGGCAAGGTGGACATGTGTGTGTGTGTGTGTGTGTGTGTGTGTGTGTGTGTGTGTGTGTGTGTGTGTGTGTGTGTGTGTGTGTGTGTGTGTGTGTGTGTGTGTGTGTGTGTGTCCTCGTTTTCAGTGTGTTTTTACGTTCTTAAACTATAGCTGGGGTTTGCGCGTTTTCACGGAGAGCACAAACTGCAGGCCGACGCGGCCTGCATTTCTCGCCGAAATTAGCGCATCTGAGAAAATTTTTAGGCTCGCTGGGCATTTTGGCGCCGCGTGGCGAACTTTCAACAAATTTCGCTGTTTTGGCGCCACTCGGCCCAGTGATCGGAAATTGTATCAAATTAGCGCTATTGGCGCAGATGTTGCACCCCTGGGCTACGTTGCTTTGGAGGTTCAAGTTAAACTTCTCTGTCAATGAAGCGAAGCGTGATGCGGGCATTGTAACCGTCAAAATTGAGCTGTCGTGATGTGGTCAGCTTGCAAACATCAAGACACGGTGTGAGCACAACTGAGGATGACTTCCTCCCAAATGTCTACTGAACATAATCGACGGCTAAAGATGAGCGGCTGCCTCGGTATAACGTTGATGCCCCATGGCGTCGCTATCAATGGGTGCAAATGAAATTTTGTGTGCCTTCAGTCGCTCTACCTGAAAGTGAATACAGGAGTACCATAGTGCGTCCATTAAGATCTCGTTTAGCGTGAGGACGTATTCACTGGTGAGCGAGCCAAGGTACTTCCCATAGAGGCAAGACCACAAATTATCGCACCTTGGAACACGTAGTCGTATGCTTTTGAAACGTCCAGGAATATTGCTAAAGTTGAAAACAACGGGGCACCTTTTGCGCTTTGTTCAGGCGTTTCTTAGTCATCGCTCGATGCAAGTGAAGTTATGGACATTGCTCAATAGCACAAGGAAAATCACCAGAGGAGTGTCACAGGGCAGTGTCCTGTCTCCAGTGTTGTTCAATGTGACCATGGCTGGTTTACCTAATGCTCCCAAGACTGTGAGCAAGGCAGTACAAATATCAATTTATGCCGACTACATATGCACCTGGCTGTCTGGATATCAGCATAAGCGATTGGCAATGATTGGCCAAAAAGTTCAACCTATCACAAACCTATCTTGAACCTATTGGACTAACAATATCAGCTGAAACGTTCTCGATTCATGCTATTTCCAGGTATGCGAAGATGAGAAAGAAGGATGAAATTATTACTTCCTGATGCATCATTTAAACAAGTTGAGTACATGAGATCACACTAGACACCAGGATGAATTGACGACGAGCAGTAGACAAGACAATTTCAGCGCCGTCACCTCGTGTAAACATTCTTCGAAGGATGGCAGGAACAAGCTGGGGGAGACACTCAACATCAATGATAAAGTTACACGAGGCAGTAATTGTTAATCGTGTGCTTTTCCAATTGCCTCTGATCTCTCCGAGTGAGTCACAGTACGAACGGCTGGAAAAATTCCATCGTTGCTTTGGGAGTGCCAAAGTTTGCAGCGAGCATAAAGGTGCTTCATGAAGCTCGTCTTCAGCCGTTACGTCTTCTCGCCTCTCAACGACTGCTGACACAGCTTTTCCTACTTGTCGAATCGAGCCCAGGACGAGCACTACTCAGTCGCCTTCGGCGACGCACGGAATCGCGAGCTTTCGTCGCTCTCAACACCCTTCGCCATCTTATCATCGATTTCCCCAAATAAAGACAACTTCGACAAGACCGGCCACCTTGGTCACATGAGGATGTCGACTGTCAAGTGATGATTCCACGGATGCACAGCAAACGTTCCACACCCACAGCAGAAGTACGTTCTTTGGTACTTGAATATATTCAAGAAAAGTACGCCGATCATTTGAAAGTTTTCACCGATGGATCAGTGTACATAGTGCGCGGAGAAAGCGCTGCAGCGTTTGTGATCCCGTCTCTGAAGGCGTCCTGGGCAGCGCGACTCGAGTGCACTGTTTCATCGACAGCTTGTGAAAGCGTGGCAATTCAGGCAGCCCTGAAGAAACTGAAGCTTTGTAGGCGGCAACAAGTCGTGCTGTTTTCGGACAGTAAGCCCACTTTGCAGCGGCTAAAACATGTATTGCTTTTGGATTGATGCACTCAAAGATCACTGCGAATCCTCAAAGACCTGCATGACATTGGTATAAACATTAAGTTTCAATGGATTCCATCACATGTGGGTATAGCAGGTAATGAGGCAGCTTACAGACTTGCCCGGAGTGCTCTGGAGTTTACACCAACGAAAAAGGCTCCCAAAGACAATCAGCGTATCTTAAGAGACGCTGTCAGTAAGCATTTTCACTCGTTATAACTGACGCCTCACCAGCCATGTGCGACACAAGGGCTATCAAGGGAAGTGGCCTTCTAGCTTCATCACACCCGAACGGGATCAGCGCGTACACCAGCATGGCTTCACAAGATCAGACTGTCCGTGACGCCCTTGTGCTCGAAGTGCAAGTAAAACGGTGATATAGAACACTATTTGCTTAAATGTCGTGAGCCTAAAAAAGAACGACAAGGTTTATTGGAGGAAATGCAACAATTAGACTCGCCATGTGACAGCGTGGCTGATATTGTGTTTCCGCGTGGTTCCTCGATCTTCAGGAAACAGGTGTCGTGACTTCTCTTGAAATTTTTGATTGCTACAGACCTCGCATGGGACTGGTGATAAGTGACAATTATGTATAGGGTATAGTGCAGCGAGATAGAGTACCGGCACAATACTGCAAGTGGAATAGCACAAAGGCCGCCGTCTTATGTAGGCTTACGTCGTGCTATGCACTATTTTTATTTTAAAGCCTGGTCGTGCTTAGTTAAAAACAAAGGAAATTAGCTACAATTAGCAAGAGAAAACCGGGCGGGACAATTGCCTGCAAATCATGGAAGGCTAGATCCGCCGGCTACCTACAACATCCTCAACCTACACCTCAACCAAGGTACTTGACTGAAGCTTTGAAACACAGCCATTTATTACATTCGGTGGTTTGTAGTTACAATGGAAAACTGCTCCTGCATTACTCAAGCACTCTTCATAAAACTTCGTACTGGGTGGTCTGTAGTTATGGCAAGCTGTTCCTGCATTACCCAAGCACTCTTCATAAACTGCATACTCAAAATTACTTTTGCTCCTTTCTGTGTTCAACTGCCTGTATACGTGTCCAGTAATGTAACCCTTTACCAATCGCGACTGACCTTGGAAACTTTAACATACGCCATCGCAATATTTTTGGCACTTCTACAGGTGAAACTGAAAAAAAAAGGAAAACTTGCAAGTTTCATAAGATGGCTCATACAATACTGCTGATTTAAACAAAAAGTTCAAGCGGCTTGACGGCACAGATGATGAAGCACGAGGCTGGCTAAACAGAACAGTACAAGCAGCAGTACTCCGAAAGATATTTCGTTGAGCGACCGGGGCTAGTCGAATAGTGCATACAACACAAAAAGGCTTCATATTGTCTCAATGGCGAGAAATCACCCTCAATGGCGGGTGATTTCTCGAGGTCGAACATTTTTGTTTTGTGTGGGTTATGTTTGTGTTAAGTAGGTGCATTTATTGTCTACGAAAGCGAAAATTTTATTTTCAAAAATATTCTCTCTATGTCCAAAATATTTGAAGATGGCGGCGCGGGCTTCCTGTTTTTGCACACCGAAAATTTTTGAATATCAGGGCCAGATTTAACTCAATACATAAATGTCGTGTCGCAAATCTTTCCTTCTGTGTTTAGTACGTGTTACTGTGAGCTATCTCAAGGTTTTCTCAATGGCGTCCTCAAAAGAAAAAGAAAGTGAAGTAATCACAAACTAAGCCAAGTCAAACATTTTGGCTAGCTTTGATGTGCCCTCCTTCCCTCCTGTTCGCGTTTTCTGTTTCACACAAAAACTTCAAAACACTGTCAAATACATCAAAATGCATTTGCGATATTTTCAAAATGTTTCATGTCTATAAAGAGCGTAAAATATGGTTAAAAACCAAGCTTCTTGAAGAAAGCTCACTTGCAAGAAATAGTTTTGAAAAACCCGGTCTCAATTATCACTATATTTTTAATAGAACAGCCCTTATGCCAGATGGTTATGAAGATGGTTTTTTTAATTTTAAATGACCTCATTTGCTTTGTTCACGAGATAGAACAGGCTAAAATGACCTTTGCTGTGTGCGCTCACTTTAGTAGCATTATTGGTTACCATATGCTTGCATTGTGCGTAAATCTACACTTTTGATTATTTTGCTGCATAAGGACCTTTTTCGGGGGCGCTTGTTTTGAGGACAAGTTTTATTCGCGTCTAACGTGTGTGAGGGGGGGGGGGTGCTGCCTGCGTCCTGTAGAGGGCTAAGGGCTAACGCGTACGTAATTTGCAGCCTACAGCCCCAGCTACAAGCATCAGAAGAAAGATGGACGCGCCTGTTCAAGATATCAATCCTTTCTTCCTGATGAAATATCTAATCTACCTCATAGCAATTCTCATTGATGTAGAAAGTTTTTTTTAAGGCCTGCAAAGCAGAGTATGTCGAAGGTGTCGTAAATATGCTTAGCCTATTGGCTGCATTTCCTTAAAACGTGTGACGAAGGAATCGTAAAATATAGGCCCCGTATTTGCATGTTAATATGCAAATGTCGTCGAAAGACGATAGTCTTCCATGTGGTGAGAATGAACAAAACAATTATTTGATGTTCTGCGCAAGAGAATCGGTGAACGGTATTTCGGAGGCACTGCGTTAGAGTGCCTCGAGCGTGCAGCGGAGGCGAACGAGCGCATCAAGTCACGTCACACGTGAGACATGAGCGCTATCTGACAGTTTTCTTGAAAAACGATGATGGTCAAAACTTTATTACTCCCAAAAGGGGGGACCAGCCTAGGGGTCGGTTACGCTGCTTAGAGGAGGTCAGCGAGGATCCCTTGGGACACCGCGGTCTCCAATGCGCGTCAGATTACCCGGCGTTGCTGTGCTGAGTAAGTGATATGCAGAAGGGACTCCCATGTATCTTCTGTGTGAGAAGCGTCAGCATACTGTGGGCACGTCCATTCCATATGTATTAGGGTGGCCGATTGTGAGCAGTGTTTACAGTGTGGTGTCAAGAGGTGTGGATATACCTTGCTTTAAATTCAGGGGTTGGGAAAGACACCTCTCTGAAGCTTGCGCCACAGGACGGCATCACGTCGAGGGAGGTCTTTATGAGCTGGAGGTTAGCGGAGACGGCCTAGTCTGTAGTGCTAACGAAACTCGCGGCTCTGATACGGGCGTGCGCGCCCGCCTCAGAGGTGATGAGATGTAGAAAGCTAGGCGACGGGTAGGTGCCACCAGCGTGTCGTCTTAGCAAAGCGTTGGAAACACTTGTCTTTTCGTGCAAGCGTTGCATGGTCAGTGCAGCGTGATAAACGCTACGGTCCTTGTGATAAACGCTACGGTCCGCTACAGTCTGCGGTCGGAGATATGTGAATCCTTCTATTCTGATCCGCAATGCGCGCACTCTGGGGTATTCAAAACCTACCATCGCATTCGACAACGCTACTTTTGGCGCGGGATGTACCGCTACCTGCAGCAGTTCGTTCGCTCCTGTCTCGCTTGCCAACGCCCCAAACCATCAGCACACATGTCGCCAGCCAGTCTTCAACCGTTACCTTGCCCTGAGCGTCCGTTTGGGCGCGTAGGTATCGATTTGTATGAACCACTTCCTCTGACGTCGGCTGGTAACCGCTGGGCCATCGTCGCCGTAGATCATTTAACGCGATACGCCGAAACCACCGCTATCCCTGCAGCTACTGTGCGTGATGTTGCGTCCTTCCTGCTGCATCAATTCATACTGCGCCACGGTCCACCTTAGAAGCTTCTCAGTTATTGAGGCCGTGTCTTCTTGTCAGAAGTCGTCGAAACCATTCTCACGGAGTGCCATTCTGTCCACCGCAAAACTACTGCTTACCACCCGCAGACGAATGGTCTCACCGAATGCTTTAACCACACACTCGGCGACATGCTGTCAATGTACGTCGCCGCCAACCACACGAATTGGGATACTATACTGCCCTTCGTCACATACACCTACAACACGGCCCCTCAGAGCACAACCGGGTTTTCACCTTTTTTCTTGCTGTACGGAAGGCACCCGTCACGCACCATCGACACGATACTCCCGTACACGCCGGATCCATCTGAGTGTACACCTATTTCCGAGACAGCCAGGCTTGCTGAAGAGTGTCGCGAGCTTTCCAAGACGTTCACGACGCATCAGCAAGAGCGGCAGAAGAGTATTCGTGATGACACCGCCACTTCTGCGCCCACGTTCCTTCCTGTTTCTTTTGTATGGCTCTCAATCCCGACCTCTGTAGCTGGCCTTTCTTCCAAACTACTCCCAAAACACGAAGTCCCATACCGTGTCATCGAGAGCACATCTCCGGTCAGCTATCTGATCGAACCAATTGAACAATCTTCGGACATGTGCCGTCGCGGGCGCGACATAGTCAACGTGGAGCGCCTGATGGCTTACTATGACCCGCTCATAGTGACAAGCTGTTAGGTCGCCAGGCGGCTCCCTCTTCGACCCCGGGGTAATTGTTGACAAGCTTCCGAACACTGAAACTGGTCGAACTCTCAGGTGCCTTCTAGTGGGTCTACCCAAAAAGGATGCCGCTCGCGCTGAGAGCCCGTGCTTGGCCGTTACTGTCGCCATTGTGTATGGTCACTGTGTGCCGGCTAATAAACGCCTTAACAATATATATATATATATATATATATATATATATATATATATATATATATATATATATATATATATATATATATATATATATATATATATATGTGTGTGTGTGTGTGTGTGTGTGTGTGTTGTCTCTTTTTTCCGTATTACGTTTTTATTCCAGTGTTGTTTGCCACACTACACAACAATAAAACTTGTAATCACTAGAGCTACCCACACTATATTTCTTATTACACTGCTTTACGTTTATGTTTACCAGGTCGCGGGATTGAATCCCGGCGGCGGCGTCCTCTTTGATGGAGGCGCAAATGCTGTAGGACCGTGTGCTCAGATTTTGGTGCACGTTAGAAAACCACAGGTGGTCGAATTATCCGGACCCCTTCACTATGTCTTCTTTAATAATCACATGGTGCTTTTCAGACGTTAAACCCCACGTATATATCAATCAATCAATCAGGTACATGGCCACCATCAGCTTCAGTTACATTATGAGTATGTTAGTTGTGTTACGGTGGTTTATTGAGGTACACAGCGACAGGGAAGATGGCAGCAGCAGCAGGCAAAGCGTAGCCAGGGAGCTAACAGCCGAGCGAGCCAGGCGATGGTAATGCGCTTCCGCATGTGTCCATCTTCTTCCTCACAATAACACCAGGTATCGAGAGGTAGCCATCCTGGCAGCGTAGAGAGAGGTCAGAGGATCATAATACGGCTTGAGACGGTTAATGTGCACTGTTTCTCGCCCCGGACGACGAAGGTCGGAAGATTGCGTAACGGGTTCAGCCACATAATTAACAGGAGAGGTCTGCGCAACCACGCGGTGAGGTCCATGATACTTCGGAAGAAGCTTAGACGAAAGGCCGGGAGCAGCAACTGGAGGGACCCAAAGCAACACGGTAGAGTCGACGGAGAAAGGGTCAGGAGGATTGTCGGAGTCGTGACGCTGTTTTTGGCGACACTGTTGGTCGTAGGCGAAAAACCGGGCCAGTTGTCGGCATTTTTTGGCATGGTGAGCCACCGCAGACACAGGCTGGTAGTCGTGAACGTCTGGATGATATGGCAGAATCGTATTATTGGTGCTAGTGGGTTCAAGGCCATATAGCAAGAAGAACGGTGAACATCTGGTGGTGGCTTGGGAGGCGGTGTTGTAGGCGAATGTGACAAACGGAAGAACAAGATCCCAATTGCAGTGGTCTGACGCAACGTACATCGACAACATGTCACCCAGAGTTCAGTTAAATCGTTCCGTTAATCTGTTTGTCTGTGGGTGATATGCGGTAGTGGTGCGGTGAATAATTTTGCATTCGGGTAGAAGAGATTGCAACATTGCTCATGTGGTGCAATACATGGTCATTTGCATGCTGTGTACATGCGTATTGAACTCGTTCGTTTTCGATAGCACAAAATGCGTTGTTCTGACTCGCTTCTCGTACACAACCTGCCATTGCGCGAAGATATGCGCCTACGTTATGCGCTTGTTGCTGCTGGTGCCTTCAACTATTTCTTTTAGGTCGTATGTCCCGTGTCGTCGTAGTCGCAATAGCCAGTTGCATTGCATTGCATGTCATAAAAACGGTGTCACAGCATATTCACGCAGTGAATGATGATGAGTAGGGTGAAGCGTTCGTCAGTCCGTCAGTGCGCCCGTCATTTGATTTGATTTATTTGTGGGGTTTAACGTCCCAAAACTACGATGTGATTATGAGACACGCCGTAGTGGAGGGCTCCGGAAATTTCGACCTCCTGGGGTTCTTTAACTTGCACCCAAATCTGAGCACACGGGCCTACAACATTTCCGCCTTCATCGGAAATGCAGCCATCGCAGCCGGGATTCAATCCCACGACCTGCGGGTCAGCAGCCGAGTACCTTAGCCACTAGACCACCGCGGCGGGGCGTGCATCCGTCCTTCCGTCCGTCTGTGCGTCCGCCCGCTCGTCCATCCATCCATCCATGCATCCATTCGTGCGTCTGTGCGTTCATCGATTCGTCCGTTCCTGCGTTCGTTTGTGCGTCTGTCCGTCCATGCGTCTGTGCACCCGTTTCTAACGCCTACGACATGAAATACACTGTAAAGCTTGCATACATCAGCCAGTGTTTGCACGTGCCGGATAACTATAGCTATGAAAATGATGACACAGTATCCGGTTAACAAGATTTCTTAAGGGAAAATAGAGTGTCGTGGAGACGCTGAAGAGAAAATTGAGGATGGGGAAATTATTTTCGTTGAAGCGTTGACTACTTCAATAGAGTGCAGCATTTCGCACAATATAGGTGGATTTCTTGTGTAAATAATGTTGAAGGAAATGGCCTGTGGATAGTGAAGGGCTGCAATAAAGGGCTCGGCGAGCCACGAACACGCATATTTAACTGCAATGAAGGAGTATGTTCCGGATAGTGAGAACTTGCGTTATCCAAGCAGTGAGGTTGTGACTTTGCTCATATCTCGTGTAAAGAACTTAAACGGAGCCACATCCTCAACAGACAACCTGTTCACCCTGGAATCCCCTCTCAAAACTGTAATTGAATATTTAATCAAAAGGGCGCAGTTCAGCGTGCAGACAAGCCAGCAACACAAGGATTCTCTAGAAAAAAATGTTGATATCAAGTTATGCACGAGTACAGCTTCATCAGCGCCAGCTCGAAACAACGAGAATAAGTGGAAGTGGAAGCAAGACATGTGCTGTGGTTAACTTGCAGCGAGTTATAGCGCTTGTTCTTTAAGCATATTAAAGTTATTGTCCAAATGAAGCTGTGGCATCCGAAATTGCCGTACTTTAATTGCGATTTCCTTGCTCATTGTTGTAAAACCATGTGGTCACCTCATTTTAAGGACATCAATGATTGCTTTATGAACTTTGCAAATTTACAATATATTCCTATAGAAAACATTCAAAACCTGGTTTGACAGTCGATGTCAGCATGCGAGCCATGATTAAATGCCATAAAAGCCTCATGAAGATCACCAAATAGTATGATATGTTTTCAACAATTTTTTGCCATTATACTGTTTGCACTAAAGTGAAAGAGATAAAAAACAAAATACAATATAAATGCAATATACTGTGCGTTGCAGGGTGTGGTCTGTAAATGAGGTAGCTAATGAATAATTGAAGAACAATATATGAAAGTATAGTACGCAGTCAAAGTTTGAGGGGTGAAGCTTCTAAAGCCGAGGGTTTTTCCATGCATGTCTGTGACCGCTTCGTAACCGCCTAGTTGTATGACTCACTCAGCATGTGGTGACAGTGTGAACGACAGATGGATGAACAGAGAGATGCACAGACGGACGGAAGCACGGACGGGCGTATGCTTCAACGCCCATCATCATGAATGATGATGAGTGGTGCGAAGCGTTCATCCGTTCATGCTATGCTGTGTTCCATGAATATGCTGGACGCACGAACGCATGAATGGGCGCATGAATGAACGGACGGACGCTCGTACGGATGAACGGACGAACTCATGGACACACGAACGGACCCACGGACGGACGCATGCACGAACGCACTAACAGAAGAACGGATGGACGCTTCACCCCACCCATCATCATTCACTCCGTGCATATGCTGTGATTTTTCTCTTTTTTCATGACAACATACATTTGTTATTCTTTTTTTTTCAGCCAGCTAGCAAACGGCAACTTTTTTTTACACTTTTGTGGAAGGCACACACACAGACACATTGAAAGGTCATGTGACTTAGGTGCGTGTGTTTCACATGTTTAACTTATTTAAATAGTTACCGACTAGTCCAAAAAGACGCTGATTGAAGGTGTCAATGCAGCTGGCGTCGATGGTATTTTTCTGCTGCGAGCAACTCTAGCTGCTAATGTTGCTTTATAAATAAACATTAGAGACTAGAAATCTTAGCCCTTCACACTCCTGATGCGAAAACTTCTTATTTTTTTCATGTTGTTCGAGTACCATACATAATGACGCAAAAAACTGTATGCAGCCGTGCAAAACTCGTTGGCTGGCCATCGTGGCTATAGGCGGCTTTCGGAGAAGGCATGGAAATGGCGGACTCTGTAGCAGACGACGCGGTTGTCTCCACCCTCCAAAGTGGTGGAGCGGGCGCACGCATCATGGAGGAAGAAAGATTTTTTCTTCCTCCATGGCAACATCCTACCTTTTGTAATTCCATAGTGCCCAATTTTTCATCACCGCTGCATTCCTGTTTTTTTTAGTCGCTACGTATATTTCATGTTTGCTTAAGTACTTGGTCCGATTGCTTATCCATACGTCCAGATATCTCTATTTATTCGTTATCTCTAGCGTAACCTCCTCTATCGCAAGCTCACTACCTTCATTATCATTAAAAATCATGACTTCTGATTTTCCCTTACTGAATCGCAAATCTAACTTATCTCCTTTATTACTGCAGATTTCCACCAATCTCTGCAAGTATCCCTTCTTGTCGGTCATTAGCACTATATCATCTGCATACATATGCTGGTAGTGCCTGTTCAATGAGATTTCCTTGTTTGACGAAAGAGAGGTTGAAGCCAAGTCCACTCCCAGGCCTCTAATTTGGCCTCTAATTCTTGTAGGTACAACATGAATAACAAGGGTGGCAGAGGGCACCCCTGCCTAGGCCCCCGTTTTATCTTTGTGGGCTCGGATACCTGTTTTTCCCATTTTACAAATACCTTGTTATTTTATAGATATCCTTTAAGAGCTTGGTAACTCCATCCTCCACACCTAGTGTGTGCAGTATTCTCCACATGACTTCTTGAACCACGCTATAGTATGCTCCACTGATATCCAAAAATGCTAGCCACATGAGCTTGTGCTCCTTTTCTGCTATTTCGATGCACTGCGTCAGTGAAAACAGATTGTCTTTCCTTAATAATCTGCGTCACCAGCCTGTAGACCACTGATGCCTCTGTTATAGGAAAACAGTTGTTTATGTCAGCTTTGTCCCCCTTTCCTTTATAGATCGTGCTCATTCTGCTAAGTTTTCATCCATTAGGGACTTCCCCATCGATTATTGTTTTGCTCGCTGCCTCTCTCAAAGTCTGGTCAGACTTGGGACCTAATTCTTTAATCGGCGTAATTGGGATGCCGTCAGGGCTTGCTGATGTACTACTAGGAACCGTTAACACCTTGAGCTGTAGTTATAAACCTCTGCTCTAGGTTTGTCTCATTTATTAGGGAGTTTAGATGGTTCCAAAATTTAGCAGCTGCCTTTCTATCCTTTTTGTGTACTTCTGCCAGCCACTGAGCCCCATTTTTGAAATTTTTTGCATAGATCAGAGTGGTTGCTTTTCTTCTAGAACTTAGAAAGATATCCCATTTTCTTTCAACACCATCTGTCAGTTCACTTCGCTGCTTAGCATGTCTGTGTTCCCTAGAGGCTTTCTGACGTTATGCTATGGCTCTCTTGACTTCCTCATCCCACGAACTTTCGGGTTTGTGTCTCCTTTTTCGGGTTGACTTGTCACGTGCCTTAGCAAGCTCAAGCTCAAAGAGTTTTAATAGGTTCGTGTACGTACACACTGTTTTAATAACCTCAGTGATTACTTTCTCAATTTGTTTAATAACTGTTTTTATTTGCGTTTCTTATTATGAATCCCCCTGTAGTTGTTCATCTTGTCTCCTTCCCACTTTCATTGCTCTTCCAAAACTTAGCTTAATGCGTTTGTGATCACTACCCAGACTTCTGGAGCCACATTCATCAATGTGAATTCCCCTGAGCCTATCTTAGATATTATGTGACATCAGTGCATAATATAACGTCGACTGCAGCCTTCCTACCTTCCATGTTATTTGCCCCTCACACTTCTCAGAACTGTTGCAAATGATGAAATCGTGCCTTTCACACATATTCATGATCATTTTGCTTGTTGGGTCAGTATACCCATCTGTATCTTCTATGTGTGCATTCATATCTCCTAGTATAATTATCTCGCACTCTCCTCCTGATTCCTCAATGTCCTTTGTTATACACTCCACCATTGCCTAGTTTTCCTCTCTGACTTTTGCTTCCTTCTACAAGTACAGCAAACCGAGAAGTTTGATCTGCCCAGCTACTTTCCCTTTTAACCATAAATCTTCCATGCATCCCTGCTTGACTCTTTGCGAAACCATACTTTTATTTATAAATGCGTCAATTCTACCTCCTTTTTGCTGACATCTGTTCTATTGCAATATTCCCATACGTAGCCCAGATTGCAAGGGGGTTACTCCATGTCCCGAAGATGTCTCCACAACGCCATACACCATCCGCTCCTCCTGTCTTCACTGCTCTTCTATCTCTTCCCATTTTAACCTATTCCTGCCACCCTGCATGTTAATATAGCCTATGTCTCACTTATCTCGGGCCTTGTGCTTACGTCGATTTCTTTTCCCACGGACCCCATGTGGCTTGAATATTGGTGCCCTTTTCGAACCATCTTTGACTACACTGTTGGCCTCAGGGCTCTGGGTACCACTAAAAAAGATGTGGCTTGACGACCCATCTTATTACCAACCCTCCTGCCCGTCGCACCACTGAAATGAATGCCATCATGTGCAAAGCGACGAGCGCCCGGCTCATACACATCTTGTTTCACCTCCATTACCCTGTATCCGAGTTGGCCGCTCATACCCTTGATCACACAGTTGACCTCAACTACCCTCCCTTCAATCCCACGAGACTGCCCCCCAGACCTCTGGAACTGCGCATATGGTCACATGCACACTCCCAGAGGCTTCTCGGAGCTTACAAATACCATCCTCTAATTGTCTTTGAAGGTTCTGATACTTGCCCTTCAGCACATCATTGAGCCCAGCATGAATAATCACGAGATTTTCGTCCTCCACGCTGTCCTCTACAACCACCTGAGCTTTTGCCAGTGCATCCACCATGTTCTTCCCTGACTGGGCCTCCACCCTCACTCTCCCATCTTCCTTCATTGTCTTGAAGACGCCATACCTAACCCTGGCCACGTTAGAGTCCCCCACCACCAGGACCCTTCTACGCTCCAATCTCTGGCTTCCTGTTTGTGATGACGCCCCTGTTTGCGTCACCTGTTTCTCTCTCTGCCGTCTGTCCTGTGTTCCTGTCCTGCTCGAAGACTGCCGCGCCGCCGAGCTGTATGTTCTCGGAATCTCCATGCTGTGGCCAGACACTGTGGCCCCCTGACCTCCCTTCTCGTCTGTTCCTTCGCACCTGTCGTCTTCTCCGCTACCCACGCCTTCCACCTCACACCACTCGGGGCCTGGGCAAACCGCCAATAGCTCTTTTACCCGCTGCTTGAGCACGGTCCACCGTTCCCATATTTTTTTTTTCAAAGGTTGCCCTTCATTTGCTCTAGTAGGCTGGCAGTAGGCTCCTCGCACTCACGCGACGCTCCGAGCTGCTTTTGGTGCTCTATCCTTTGCACGGCCACCTTCAGTGTCTCGCACAACCTGTACACGAAACTCGCCTTCTCCGCGTCGGCCAAACTCGTGAATGCTGTCTCGTCAAAGTAGCACCAGCACTTGCATTCTTCGCGCTGCACCAGCTCACTCTCGCTCGTGGTTTTCCTAACCTCTTTAGCCATCACCCGCCCGACCATCGGACCAAGCGCCCGGCAGCCCTAAGTTCAATTACAGTGTTCTAGAAGGGGGTAGTGGGATCAGCAGCAGGAGTGCCCTATGCATCGAAGCGAGGCGGCGAGTGCGGACGAGGCCCGGATGTTGGTGGAGGCGCTGTAGTCGCGTGGGATAACTTTTTGAGCTACAGAAGGGAAGCGTTCGATTTGATCAGTGAAAAGATTAGAAGAAAGGGGGCCCAATGGATGGCGGAAGTAAGCAAAATGATAAAAAGGCTGCTGCAAAGTTTTGGAATCATCTCAATTTTCTGAGTAATAAGACAAGTATGAAACAGAGGTTTAAAACTACAGTTCAAGGGGTCAGACTACAAGGGGATGAGGCAATGGAATATATAAAAACGATGATGACAGAAAAATTTTAACACCAAGAAAGCACTGCATGCACCGTACCAGATGAGGATGGACCAAGTAGCTCAGTGGCTCCACTAGGACAACGAGAGTGGAAAAGGGCAGAGAAAAGAGTTCCTAATAGCACATCAACAGGCCCTGACGGCATCCTAATCATGCTAATAAAGAAACTAGGACCACACTCTAAGCAAACAATAACAGAGGCAGCGAGTTGAGCAATAATGCATGGTGAAGCTCCCAATGGGTGGAAACTAAGCAGGATTGAGCATGATCTATAAAGGAAAGGGGGACAAAGCCTATATAAACAACTACTGACCTATAACAGTGACATTGGTAGTTTACAGGCTGATGATGCAGATATTAAAGGAAACACTACGGTCAAGGATGGAGAGTGAGGGGGTGCTGGCAGAACTACAAAATGGGTTCCGTCAATGAAGGAGGTTGGAGGACAATCTGTTTTCATTGATGCAGTGTATTGACATAGCGGAAAAATAACACAGGCCCCCGTGGCTGCCATTTCTAGATATCAGGGGAGCTTACTATAGTGTGATTCAAGAAGAATTTTGAAGAATACTGGACACACTTGATGTGGAAGATGTAATAACTAATCTTCTAAAGGATATCTATAAAAGTAACAAGGTAGTAATCAAATGAGAAGAACAGGTATCTGAACTTATAGAGATACAACGCGGGCTTCGACGGGGATGTCCCTTGTCACTTTTGTTATTTATGCTGTATCTCCAGGGACTTGAAACCAAATTATAGGGGAGTCAACCAGGGTTCAGCCTCTCTTTTGCCAAGCAAGTAAAACACGTTGAACAGTCATTAATTACCAGCATTGATGTATACAGATATATAGTATTAATAGCCGACAACAAGGACGACCTGCACGGATTGATAGACATCTGTGGTAATGAGTGAGAAAGGTTAAATTTGAAGTACAGCAGGAAAAAATCGGAAATCATAATTTTAATGATACCAAAGGCAGTGAGCACAAGGTAGAGGAAGTCACGCTATAAATAGTGGGTAAATACAAATACTTGGGCGTATGGATAAATAACGGGGCTGACTATCTAAGAGAGCACGAAAGACAGGTGATGACTAAGGGCACCAGGAATGCAGCTGTAATGAAAATAGGGCACTGGGGAACTATAATAGGTATGACGTTGTGAGAGGGAATTGTAAAGGTGTCATGGTCCCATGTTTGATGTTCGGCAATGCGGTCTTGTGCATGAGATCGGAAGTTCAAGCAAGATTAGAAATTAAGCAATGTGGAATAGGTAGGCTTGCCTTAGGAGCTCACGGGAATACACCAAATCAGGGAGTACAAGGTGATATGGGATGGACATCGTTTGAGTGCAGGGAAGCTAGCAGCCAGATAGAATTAGAGGAACGATTGAGAAAAATGGGGGAGGAGCGTTGGGCTAGGAAAGTTTTCAGTTACCTTTACATCAATAATAAAGATACTAAATGGAGAAAACAAACTCGAAAATTGTCAAGCAAGTATTTAGACAACAGCAGAATACCAAGCCAAAATGAAACATTGGTTAAGAGGAAGGAGAAAGAAACAGAGAGGGGCATGTGGAAGATAAGAATGCTTACAAAATCATCACTGGAGACCTACCGAACTTTCAAGGAGGAAATTGCAAGGGAAAAGATCTACGATAATTCACGGAGTAGTTCTCTGCTTTTCGAGGCTAGAACGGGAGTATTGCGGACCAAGACGTACCGAGCAAAATACGAAGGCACAGACACGGTATGTAGTGCGTGTGCAGAGGAGGAGGAAATGGCTGAACATTTGATAATGTTCTGTAAAGAGCTCCATCCTATAATCAAAGATAATGACGCTGAATTTTTCAAAGCATTGTAGTTTAGGAACAGTGAAACAAAATTGACTTTAAATGAAAAAATGAAAAAAATAACCAGGAGGAGGCTAACTGATTGGTGGCTACAATCGAGGCGCGAGTGAAATTTCATCCTTAAACACACAGTGATAGTACTTAACTTTATGGCTAGGTGGCGCGAGCCACCATCCGATCTAAAGGTCACAGCCAGATACATTCAGCCATTCATTCATCCTGGCTGGCATGGCTGTCACTGGTGCTTCGCGCGCTTGTTGTGACGGCCGCACGGACGAATGGATGAACGCGCCTAGCAATCAACCTAGACTTACGCAGTTCCTGATTGTCATTATAATTGCCAATAATTTTATAACCTTGCTAAGACCGTACGCGCGGGCAAAGTTGACCTTAACGGAGCTAGTGCAGAAATAGTTTTCTCCTGAGTGCGCAAGATTCTTCATTTCAGGAAACTAGGGTTGCTGCAGTGGACCATCTGATTGAGAAAGGGACCCTAGTATCAGCTGAACGCATGTTTTGGAGTATTCCTGCAGAGCACAGAGAGTTGGTAGATCAGAAGAGTGATGACCATCTAATACATTATGTGGCAGGTTATGTTGCTCGAATTTAAGTTTCTGAAGCATTGTTAGTTCATGCGCTACAACACCTTTCTTTTAGAAGCCCCCGATAAGTAAAGCAGAAACACAGAGCTCACTGTGATATGTGACAAAGGATGCTTGTTGTATTCCTCCCAGAAGCTTTTTAGGGCAGTTAAGAAGTTGGAAGACATCTTCATTGTGTTTTTCAGCCGAGAAAAACTCCTCAGGGACAGCATAGTAGGTGTGATGTTGCTGGTGAAGGAGAACTTTCGTAATGTCCTAGGTTGCAGCCAGCATGAAGGTGCGCTCCCAACAGAGTAGGCCAAATTCTATGTGCTGATGCATGCTGCGTTTTTATGTAAAAGGTCACCATGAATCGCGACAAGAACGGCATAAAAAGATGTTTCATGCGAAGATCAGCCGTTGCTCCTAATGCCTCTCTCGTTGCAGTCATATACTTTGAGAACACTGTGGTATTGTGTGGCAATACATTTTTTGTTGCTAGTCTTGTTTTTCTCTTTTACTACGCCATGAAACGTCGCTATTTCGGGTAACTACTACAGCCGCGGCATCATCTTGTTCTTGGCATCATCGTGTTAGTACATGCGGAGGCGCAGTTGCTTGGCTTAATCGTACTTATGAATGCATTGCGACCTACTATATGACAAGTGTCAAGGGCAAATTAGTTGAACAATTTAACCATTCAAAGTTTTATGTCTAAGTGCTCACGAGCCTTTAGTTTACGGATCGGCCGCATCGTCCCCCAGCCAACCATATAATATCCAGTACACATCAAATAAATAACTATATTTTCATCTTTAATATATATATATATATATATATATATATATATATATATATATATATATATATATATATATATATATATATATATATATATATATATATATATATATATATATATATATATATATATATATATATATATATATATACAATATCTAGAAGATGTTCATTTTGAACAGAGTTGTCCTTCATATAATGTTCACACCAGTTCTACACACAATATTGATATGATATTGGCAATATTAGTGCAATATTTAGAGGATGTTCATTTTGACAAGAATCAACATCCATAGATTGTGCACAACAGTTCTACAGATAACATTGATATATATCAAATGACACTTATTTTTAGGTGCAGCGACGCACATATGCATACTATCTGGGGTTTTACGTCCCAAAATCGCAATACGAATGAGAAACACTGCAGTGGAGAGCTCCGGAAATTTTAACCATGCGGTGTTCTTTAACGTGCGCCGACATGAAACAGTGCACGTACCTCTACCATTACGCCTCCATCGAAATACTACTGCCGCGGCAGGCATCAAACCTGTGACAGCAGTTGAGCACCCTAACTACTGTTCCACTGAGACGGACAGACGTGCATGCGATTGCATCATATGCTACAAAATAACGAGACTGTGAACTCGATATGATTGCCTTAAGTTAAATTTATTGCATTAAATTCAACAAATGTCTTTGGTGATTTGTCATAGTGATGGCACTGGTCAGTCAGTCTGGGCAGTGGTAGCCTGCAAATATATGCATGTGTATAAATACCACTGTTGACACAGCTAATGTAAAATTGATTCTCAATGAGCAGTGTATGAAGCATGTTTGCAGGGTGTAATCTCGACTTTGAAAAATTACTTTAACAGAATTACAAATGCAATGACAGCAGTTCCAATAATGAGTGTCTCCACCATATGGGGTATTTAGTCTAAACATTCTAAACATGCTGTTTAGAAACCAATGAATCGCACCAGCAGAGCTTAATGATGAAGAAATTTGGTTCTTTGGTTGTAATGGTTACCAGACATATAATAAATGCATATTCTAAAGGATGGAAAGCACGCAGATTGTTTGATGTGTACACATTTATGCGTGCATAAATACAGCCTTGTTTATTATATTCTGCGTTCACAATGCAAGATTATGCACGAATTAGTAGTCTCTTTTACCTTAATGTTTAATCTATTATTACAGGGTAGTCAGCCGGTTTGAGAACTGGCTAACCTCCCTGTCCTTCCTTTTTTCCTATTAATGTGAATTTGAACATTAAGACCACTTCGGTGCTTAATAGTAAGTTATAAAGTAAACTTTTGTAATTAATCCAGACACTGCGCGCAGGAAAGAGACAAGAGGGTCCACAAACACAGTGCTGTACCTCTCTTGTCCGTGTCCTTCATGCTGTTTCAGGATTAGTTACTAATAACCAAGCCCAAGCTGCCCTTGTACATTTTCAGGTGCTACAACTGCTGGCCTTTCTATATGCAAGAGCAGTGCACAACTGGCCGAGAACAACAGCCGCTTAAATTCTACTTCAGCATTCAGCTACACCTACAGCACTGCTTGCAGCTCGTATAGAAGGCGACATATTAGTCTAAAACGCCAAAGTGTCAGGCTCCGCACTGCATGATTCACATCTACACGCATCGTGAAAATTCATATAGGCCACGTGCAAGCTTGGGCAACCCCCAATGAAGAGCCTTTTTTGAGATGCGGATGCAACTATTTTGGCTGTGAGAAGCGCTGCCTGAACTAGCACAGGAAAACAAACATTGCTCGGTTCAGCCGGGTTAGATTCTACATAATTTAATCTTTGTGGCCAAACTTTTCTGTTAGCAGTGTTATCATTCCCGCAGCCTGTCGTAGACATATCTTGCAGAATAGTCTCTGTTCTGTTCTACGTATTACCAAGAGCGCTTCTGACTGCTTTTGGCATCCGAAACACTCGATGCAGCCGCAGTGACAAAGAAAACGCAAGGAATGTGCATCATTGGGACTACGCGCATAATTAGATGTGGCCTGTATGCTCAGTTGCAGCCCTCAGCGCGACACTCTGGCGTTTAGACGTGTACTACAAACAGTGTACGTGAGTAAACATATTATTAGAAAAATTAAATTTAAAAATGACACATCACTGCTTAAAAGCGGTCACAAACACACGTGTGTTTATCCACCGTCATTATAGTCGAAATTTAACTTACAGAAAAGGCATTTCACTTTCATGTCTTAAACAGCTGAAGTGCTAAAGGTAACAACGGTCTAAGGAAACAACGAGGACAAGCGTCAACTTCCAACTAAAATTTTATTGCAAAGCAGCAAGAATATATACCTGTTTGACGGCATCACAATAAAATCAATCAATGCACAAAGAGAAAGAAAAAAGCGAAAAATAACCAGCAGTGAATCTACATAAAAAAAATCAGATGTCGGTGAGTTCAAGTAATCTAGTTATTTTTTCTGTTAGTGCGACGGATTGCTTGGTGATGCAGCTTCGATTTGCCATCCTGCCGCCTCAATGATGAGCCTTACACTATCGTTAGAGTGATTATCTAGCACAGTTGTTTTATCAAACACAGTCTGGCACTTGCATTCTGCGCAATGAGTTGCCAGGAAACCATCAGATTCTTTTTTTTTTACTTTCTGGTTATGATCAGGTAATCGCACATCGAGGCATCTGCCTGACTGTCCGTTGTAACTTAAGCCGCAGGTGCAAGGTACTTCATATGCTGCCTTTTTCACACATTGAACAAACATTTTGATTCCGGTGTTTGATTTTACACTCGTTAGGAGCCCTTCTTGATTGATATGCGGGTTTTAACGTCCCAAAACCACCATATGATTATGAGAGGCGCCGTAGTGGAGGGCTCCGGAAATTTCGGCCACCTGGGGTTCTTTAACGTGCACCCATATCTGAGCACCCGGGCCTACAACATTTCCACCTCCATGGGAAATGCAGCCGCTGCAGCCAGGATTAGGAGGCCTTTTTACAGGATTAGTCCTTGCATATAACTGCAACAAATTAATCTGCACACAAAATCCCACCGAGACCCCCACTCTCTGATGAATTTTGTTTAGGTTGTGTGAAATTCCAAGCATGTATGGGATCACAGCCACCTTCTTACTCAAGGCTGCCTGAGAAACCGTCCCTCCAAGAGGCTTTTGACGCTGTTCAAAGATTGCCTAACGCAACCCACTCTGACGCACGAGATCCCCGAAAATGGATCCCTGAGATTCTTGGACCTGAGGCTTTCGTTTTCAAGTAGCCATAGATGTTGGAGCTACGAGCCTCGTTCTAAAAAAAAACGTTTGCTGCCTTTCGCCTCGGAATATAGCAAGCTGGTCAAGCACGGCGTCGTTTGTGCTTGTTTGCACAACGCACTCACGAAGTCATGCCATTATTCAATTCGAGAAATTTTAGAGGGCTGATAGCCCATATGAGGGCAGCTGGGTATTCTAGCCACTTGCTGGTATTCGTACAAAAAAAAAACTGTGAAAAGACTCAAAAGTCAGTGACACGTGCACTGTTTCTCAGGCAGCCGTGAGTAAGAAGGTGGCTGTGACCCCATACTTGCAGGATATATCACACAATTTAAACAATATTGGTCAGAGGGCGGCGATCTCGGTGGTATATTCTACGCTGGATAAGTTGTCGAAGTTATGTGCAAGAACTAATCCTGTAAGAAGGCTTCCTAACGAGTGTAAAATTAAGCAGAATAATAAAATTGGTAAATGTGTGAAGAAGGCAGTATATGAAGTACCCTGCATCTGCAGTCCAAGTTACGTGGGACAGTTATGCAGATGCTTCAATGCGCGATTACCTGAACATAACCAGCAAGTAAAAAAGTGATCTGATAGTTTCCTGGCGACTCATTGCGCAGAAAGCAAGTGCAAGCCGGTGCTCAATAAACAACTGTGCTGGCAAGTCGACGACCGCAAATGACACCTACAAATAAACATGTTGATCAAACAATTTTACGAGTGCCTGATGCAATGCTTCACATTATTTTACATTTTCATGGAGGAGGTCACGCCTAACCCCTTGCAAGTGGAAAGTGTACAGGAAAAACCGGCCTGCGATACGGCAACCGAATTGTATGTTTGTTTCTTTTATTATTTGACACATGCATGTTTTTTTCACCCCTGGTCACCCGGATCGAAGAGCGAGGCCATGAGCTTGTCATGATCAAATAAAGGAACGATAAAAGCAGGAGGGCTCGTTGTAGACATGCCCTGGGATGAACCACGAACACATTACAGCCACAACGCGAAACTGCATGCCTTATGCTGAATTCGTTTTGTTTTTTTCGGGTGAAAATTTCGAAGGCAAAAAGGAAAGACCTAGCAACCTTTTACAGCTTCAGCAGCAAAATAAATCCAACGACGATATTTAAGCACGCCGCGCACAATGCACCTCCACGTTGCGCAGCCCACCAGCGGACAACGTTGACTGGAGCTTCCCTTGGCTGCGTTCATCTTCCAGCAATCCAATGGCAAGTCGCCATGGCAGCTCAAAAAAAAAGGTTGTTTACACGTGGTTTACATTAAGACCTTCACACTTTTCTCTCACAGCGTATTCTGTGTTATAAAACAGTTATGTTTTTGTAAGTTAGTTATTATAAAATACACTGTGTATAAATTTGTATGTTTTTGTCATTAGCCAAGGAAGCGTGTTCGGCGGATGTGCCTAAAGCCGGCTAGAAGCCTTGACCAGAGTTATTCACTCATATGAGTTGCGAAACTGCGTTCAGAAACCCGGACACGCCGTTGGGCGCCCTAGCGGGATGGATGGATGGATGGATGGATTGACGTGGCTGTACCCTTTAGATCGGGCGCCGGCTAACGCCACCTAGCCGTAATACTTAGTGAAACATCAACTAGATTTATCCTTTTTTTTTTCTTTAAATAGCGAAGTATAGGAATGGTACTTTACAGGAATGGTTTAATTTTCACTCGTGCTTTGACTTTAGCCACCAATCAGATAACCTCCTTCTAGTTAAGTCTACCCGCATAAAGTCTATTTTGCTCTCCTGGTCCCTAAACCCCAGTGCTTTGAAAAACTCTGCGCCATCATCCGGAACTATAGGGTGAAGCCCTTTACAGAACATTATCAAGTGTTCAGCAGTTTCTTCTTCCTCTCCACACGCACTGCATAGTGTGTCTACCCCTTCGTATTTGGCCCGATATGTCTTGGTTCACAGCACTCCCGTCCTGGCGTCAAACAGTAGAGAACTACCCCGAATATTATCATAGATCCTTTCCTTGGCAATTTCCTGCTTAAAAGTTCGATAGATCTCTAGTGCGGACTTCTTAATCATGCCCATTCTCCACATGTGAGTCTCCGTTTCCTTCACTTTCTTCTTAACCGATAGTTCTTTTTTGGCTTGGCAACCTGCTGTTTTCTAAGTATTTACCGGTCAATTTCCTGGTTCGCTTCCTCCATTTCGTATCGACATTCTTCATGTACAAGTAGCTGAAAACCTACCTAGCCCAACGCTCCTCCCCAATTTCTCTCAATCGCTTCTCAAATTTTATCTTGCGGCTAGCTTCCCTGCCTTCAAATGATGTCCATACCATATCACCTTGTACTCCCTGATTTGGTGTATTCCCGTGAGCTCCTAAAGCAAGCCTACCTATTCCACGTTGCTTAGTTTCTAATCTTGCTTGAACTTCTGATCTCATGCACTAGACCGCATTGCCGAACGTCAGCCCAGGAACCATGACCCCTTTCCATATTCCTCTCACAACATTATACCTATTGTAATTCCACAGTGCCCTATTTTTCATCACTGCTGCATTCCTGCTACCTTCAGTCGTCACGTATATTTCGTGTTCCCTCAGGTACTCGGTCCCATTGGTTATCCATACACCCAGATATTTGTATTTATCTGTTATCTCTAGCGTGACCTCCTGTATTCTGAGCTCACTACCTTCGTTGTCATTGAAAATAATGACTGCTGATTTTTTTTACTGAATCTAAAATCTAACCTATCTCCCTCATTACCACAGATGTCTATCAATCTCTGCAAATCTTCCTTGTTGTCGGTTATTAGCACTATATCATCTGCGTACATTAATGCTGGTAGTGCCTGATCAATGAGTTTTCCTTGAAAGACTAAAGACAGGTTGAAGCCAAGTCCACTTCCCTCTAGTTTGACCTCAAATCCTTGTAGGTATATCATGAATAACAAGGGTGACAGTGGACACCCCTGCCTAAGTCCCCGTTTCAACTCTGTGGGCTTGGATACCTGTTTTTCGCACTTCATACCTACCTTGTTACATTTATAGATATCCTTTAAAAGATTAGTGACTACATATTCCACGCCTAGTGTGTCCAGTATTCCCCACAATTCCTCTTGAACAACGCTATCGTACGCTCCCTTGATATCCAAAAATGCTAGCGCCAGGGTCCTGTGTTCCTTTTCTGCTATTTCGATGCACTGCATCAGTGAGAACAGATTGTCTTCCAACCTGCTGTGTTTCCGAAACCCATTCTGCAGTTCCCCCAGCACCCCCTCATCCTCTATCCATGCCTGCAGTCTTTCCTTTATAATTTGCATCGCCAGCCAGTAGACCACTGATGTCACTCTTATAGGACGGTAGTTGTTTATGTCAGCTTTGTCCCCCTTTCCTTTATAGATTATGCTCATCCTGCTAAGTTTCCATCCATTGGGAACTTCACCATCGATTATTATTTTGCTCACTGCTTCTCTCAAGGCCTGCTTACACTTCGCACCTAATGTCTTTATCAGCATAATTGGAATGCCATCTGGGCCTGTTGATGTACTACTAGGAACCCTTTTCTCAGCCCTTTCCCACTCTCGTGAAAATGGAGCCATTGCACCACTTGACTCGTCCTTGTCTATTGTGGTGCATAAAATACTTCTTTGTTGAAATTTTTTTGTCACCCTTGTTCTTATATATTCAATAGCTTCGTCCCCTTCTAGCCTAGCACCTTGGGCTGTAGTTATAAAACTCTGCTCTAGGCTCGTCTCATTTCTTAGGGAGTTTAGATGGTTCCAAAATTTCGCAGCTGCCTTTCTATGTTTTTTATGTACTTCTGCTAGCCACTTAGCTCCCTTTCTTCTAATATTTTCATTGATCAGAAGGGATGCATCCCTTCTACAGCTTAGAAAGGTTTCCCATTTTCTTTCAACATCCTCTGTCGGTTCACCCCGCTGCTTAGCATGTCTGTGTTCCCTAGAGGCTTCCTGACGTTTTGCTATGGCTCTCTTAACTTCCTCATCCCACCAACGTTTGGGTTTGTGTCTTCTTTTTTGGGGTGACTTGTCACGCGTCTTAGCAAGCTCTAGCTCAAAGAGTCTAATTAGATTCGTGTATGTCCACACTGTCTTATTATCCTCCGTGATTACTTTCTCAATTTGTTTAGTGGCTATTTCAATTTGCCTTTCTGGATAAAAATTCTCCTGTAGTTGCTCATCTTGTCTCCTTCCCACTTTCACTGCTCTTCCAAAACTTAGCTTGATACGTTTGTGATCACTACCCAGACTTCTGGAGCCACCTTCGTCTATGTGCATTCCCCTGAGCTTATCATACATCCTATGTGACATCAGTGCATAATCTATTGTCGACTGCAGCCTTTCTACCTCCCATGTTATTTGCCCTTCACACTTCTCGGTACTGTTGCAAATGATCAAATCAAGCCTTTCACACATACACATGATCATTTTGCCTGTCGGGTCGGTATACCCATCTATATCTTCTATGTGCGCATTCATGTCTCCTAGTATAATTATCTCGCACTCTCTTCCTAACTCCTGAATCTCCTTTGATGTACACTCTACCATTGCCTGGTTTTCCTCTCTGGCCTTTGCTCCCGTCCACAAGTACACGAAACCAAGGAGTGTCATTTGAACTGCCACTTTCCCTTTTAGCCATAAATGTTCCTTGCACTCCTGCTTGACCCTTTGCCAGTCTGTACTTTTATGAATGAGTGCCCCAATACCACCCCCCTTTCTGCTGCCTTGTGTTCTATTATAATATTCCCACGCGTAGTCCGGATTGTTCGGAGGTTGTTCCATGTCCCTGAGATGTGTTTCTACAAAACCGTATACCATCGGCCTCTCTTCCCTTAGCTGTTCTTCTATCTCTTCCCACTTCAGCCTGTTCCTACCCCCCTGCATGTTAATATACCCAATGTCTGAATTGGCTCGGTGCTCGTGGCTACGTCTATTTATGCCCCAGACTCTACCTGTCTTAGATATTGGTGCCTCTTTGGAATCGTATCTGTCCATACCACATGTCGAAAAGACTCCCTGGTTACTAGCTATCCTGCACCCCGAAGGGCTCGCTTGCCCCCCAAAAAAGCTACTGCGCGTCCTGCAAGTCGCCAACCCACCTCATGACCTAGCCGCCCATCGAAGTGAATTTTGTCTCGTTGAAAACCACCCCACCTATGTACCTCTCTGTTTATTTCCACCACCTCAAAGCCTTTCTCTCGACTCATCCGCCATATCTCTTGGTTTGCATTGACAACCGCTCTTTGCAGGTTGCTATCACGCACCGGTACCTCCGGTATCGTGCATATCACTACCTGTACCTTAGGAGAAATGGCGCGCATATCATCGACGCCTTTCGCCAGTGTGGTTGCTAGTCCTGCTGTATCTTCATTTAAGACATCGTTTAAACCACCTGAAATTATCACGAGGTTTCATCAGCTGTAGTTTTGAGTTTTGCGCTCGCTTGCCTCATGACTGCTTCAAGCTTGCATCCTGGGAACGCCCCTACTGCAACCTTCTTGTCACCTCTTACCCTCTCTTTGATGGCTTCTGTGCATCGATTTAAATTCGAGTCCCCGGCGATTATCACATGCTGTGACTTTTCAGCTGGAGCGTCCTGCACCTGGGGGCTACTTGCACCTGTGACGCCGGCTGCTTTGTCCCCTCCCAGCCCCACCACTACCTCGCTGAAGCTGGACCTTGCGACAATTGAACCGGTTAAACCTGTTTTTTTTTTTTTTCAAACTTGCTTGCTCTTCTCCACCGTTCTGGTTGCCGGTTCCCTACTGTTCTCTCCGTAGGCCGCTTCTTTGTTCAGCTTCGTTAGTGCTTCCTCGGCGGACTTCAGTCTTTCTCCCATTGCCCTCGTTTTCTCTTGCTCTGTCGCCAACTCAGTCTCGAGCTTGGCGATTCTCACCAGCAGTTCACTCTGGGCAACCATCATTTTCTCCATTTTTTCCTCGACCTCACATTGCCTACACTTCGCGTCAGCCTCTTCTCCATCCGCTTCTACGCTTGGGTCCACTTTCAAACCCACTCCACATCCTGAACACTTTACAGTCTTTTAACCATGTCTTTCTGACACCAATTGTCTCTATACTCGATAATTACTAAACTCGAGCCCTGCACTACGAAAAAAAAAAGAAAGTCTAAGCTCTACTACAAAAATTTGCGTGTTCAATGTACGCGCACCTCCCCCACGGGGTGGCAAAAGAAAAAAAACAACAAAAAATTCAAACACACACACCCGCATTAACTAATAAATACCTGGTGACTGGCCCCCGAAAAAGCCGTACCATGAAATAAGTGCTACGAAGATTTCAACCGCTGCCTTATAATTTTAAAGACAAGCTCAAAACATGCAAAAACCCTTATGTGCGCAGTCGATCCGGAGCGCTCAAAAAACACGTCCATCCGCCCGACAGCCCGAACGGTCGCAGCGCCAGAGTGCCCTCTAGTTAATTTTGAGAAACGCTATGGTTGCTGCAGTCTAACTTTGAACTAGAGTTACTAGGGTACAAGAATGTTTTGTAACCTCATAAATACTTGCACCAATGACGCATTTTTCAGTTTTTTGTGACTTACTTAGGTCCTGACATCTTTGGAAAACACGCAATAAAAAAACTTTTGTATGTAAATAAAGGGCAGCGCCCTCGCAGCCGACGTTTCTGGAACTAAAACGTTGCTCATAGCGGCGCTGGTATGTGGATGCGACCGTGGCGCTGCACTTTGCCATCACGCTTTATTGTGTCGGTGCCGCTAGTGCTTTACTAGTGCTGCAGTGTCCTGGTCAGCGTAAATTTCGCATTTTGATCGCTTTTCCGTAGCTTTCCAGCGGCCATGTCCAGCCCGGTGCCAGTGGAAAACGATATATCACTACAGAATGGCGGAACGGACTCCCGTGTAAGCGAATATCGGGCGTTGTGCGAAGCCGCCATCATGGCAATCTCTTAGCGAAGTGTTTTATAGAGCGGTGTACTTTTCTGTATCCAGACCGATTGTCCTGTAGCGTGGTTCGCATGTGTCGCCATTTTCTTGGTACTATTGCTGATAGGTGTGTTGTAATCATTAACAGGCAATTTTATATTTACAAGAGTGCTCTAGAACCTATGTAGATACGCATGTGATTATTTGTGTTGGCGCATCGGCTCCTCTTCGAAAACTCGTAGTAGCAAACGTTGAAATCTGTGTGTGTTTGTTTGAGGCCCACTGTGAAGTTCCCTTATAAAGTAGCTGACGTAGGTATTGTTAAACAGGTGTGCGCCTTTGACAACCTTAAGGGGCAGATGTTCAAAAGGCGAAGCAGCGTTAAACGCCGCGGCTGTGGGTAGTCGGGCGTAGGCGATTTCCTAAAGCCGAAATAGATGGTCGTAAGGGCCCATCGTAGCGAGGAACATTTGACCACTACGGAAGTCTCGCAAAGCGACCAGAAACGTTTGCTTTCTCGCCAGCTTGCGTGTGGTCTTCCACGATCGAACGACGCCGGTCCCACCCATGATGTCGCATGGTGCCAGATCAACGTATTGTTATTATACAACTTGCGTGACGAAGGCGATCAAGATCAGGCCTGATAGCGTAGCGATGAAAAGTTGTTATAGTTCATCATGTTATTTCGTCATTTTCTCACAGCTGTTCGCCTCACTCAACTGCTCAGTCAAAATGTTTCACTCTGCAAATGAGAAGACATTTGCAAAGTGACTTATGCACACTTTATTGCGTATAGTAAAACGAAAAGTTTTCATTTCTTTGTAGCTACTTGAATGTATAGAAGGCTCTTGCGTTTCTCAACTTCTTTGTAGTCGGTGCAGAGCATAGAGTTTCCTGATATACACTAGAGGGATCTCTGGTGCTAGTGTCGCACGTTAAAGAACCCCAGGTGGTCTAAATTTCCGGAGCCCTCCACTACGGCGTCTCTCATAATCATATAGTGGTTTTGGGACGTTAAACCCCACATATCAATCAATCAATCTGGTGCTAGTGTCTATGGGATCTGCAACGCACGGCGCTTCAGCGAGCATGGGAATAATTGGTAGTACATGTATTTGTCTAATCTTCTTACTTCTGGCCTGCTTCTGGCTCCACATGTGTTCACGTGGCTTGGAGCTGTTTTGTCACGAAACAAAAATCGGCTAATTCTCGGCAGTTACACTTCATCACCTTCACCTTTTAGGCTTACTATTTCGAATGGGGTCATGAAGTTCAAAGGGGTTTGTTCTTCGAAACAAAGCAATAAACGAAGCCACAAGTACGATTCACCGCCCGCAAGTACGAAGACTAAGCAGATCTATCTACTACCCATCATACCCATGGGCACTGAACGATCGCAGTGCCAGAGGCCCTCTAGTTAATTTTTGGAAACTCTATGGTGCTGAGAGCCTCGTTATAGACCTTTACAGGGTACGTACGTCACAGGGTCACGTCATCGGCACAAGCTGTGTTTTTAGCCAATGGGGGTGTTTTACCTAGCGGCAAAACACCCCCACTGGTGGCTGAGCGGGGCACAGTCGTGTGGTGCTTAGGGCAAGCATTTTTTTCTTTTTCAAAGCTTCAACTTCATCTTACAGTCGCAACATTAGCTGCGGTATGTGCCAGAAAACATCTAAATGTGTGGTAAACTTCGTCATGAAATATTTGACACACTGGCTGGCTGTTTAAACATCTTTGAGAAGTGAACCGCTGTATCGTGTTAAAAAATGTGCAGTGTGTTGTAAGGCATCGACACTATTGATTCACTGATACTGATGATGAAACTGAGAATAATGTGCGTGGTGTGTGCAGTGGGAACAATGATGCGTCTTGCTTGCGAGAACATTGGCATTCGTTGTGGGCCGGTGGCAGTAACAGCTTGTTGACACAACTTCACGATTCGATATTTTAGTCAAGGTAAAAATGCATTTGGCAAGATCATGTACGAGTGGGTACATCTCAGCATTTGCGCTGCATGCAGAAAAAGACTGCGCATGACCTTAGAGTTCAACGATATGCATGAGCATAATATAGCATTGCCAAAGCAGCGTGTATGCTTCGCCATGACTAATACGCTAACTAAATAAAGGTATAACTCATATTATCAGACACCTCATACCTCCTAATTGAAATAGCGAAAATAGCGAATTTCCAGATATTAAACTATAACAGAATTGAGCACTATAGGCAGCGTCCCTTTTTAAAATAAAAAAAAAAATAGCAATTCGAAGAAACATCTGTCGAAGGAATGCTGACAAACGCAGCGCTGCTATGCAAAAGGATCCCACCGGCGGGACTTACTTGCCAACCAGCACCTTCTCCGAGGGCTGGAATGGTGGGCAGCATTCTCGCAGTGACATCACATTGTTCGCAGACTGGGAGAGGCCTATTGACGTTTTTATACATTTCTGCCATCAAAACAAGTACTTAATTGTGTCTGTGTTAGGGAATTATGACTGCATGTTATAGCAACATTACTCTCTAAGGATAAGGTCTCGAGCACGATACTGAGCCGCACATCAACTTGTAAGTGTTTCTGCAAAAAGTTCCCCGTTGCACCTTGGTGTTTTGGCATTTAATCAGTTGTTAGGGTTGGGGGAGGTGTGTGTTTTGTCATCTCATCAGTTGAGATGTGGGGTTTAGCGTATGTGGTCTCATCAGTGTCCTGTTTCTTTGCTGATTGGAATGATCTGGTTTTAAAAAATTTTTTTGGTAATGCCTGGTCTAGTGTGGTATTACCAGTATGGGTACTCTGCAGTGGGCTCTGGTGAGTGGCCCATCAACAGATAAATCATTAATGAGATCACATTAACCCAGGTAATTTGGACCTCTCTTGACGGTCCACTGAACTGTGTGACCCTTATTATTAGATGATTTCTTGAAACCAATATCTAATTTTGTGAAAATTGGTTAGGCGCACACTACGAAAAATGCCGACAAATCGTATGCTTATTTGGAATAGATGTCAAGCAAAGCATTCTCCTGCTTGGGGCGTCCCTGTGATGTGCAAGGTTGGATTGAGCCACCGAGCCCTCTCTCACTCAGCCTGCAGTCGCTTTCAAATCTGATTTTTTATTATTAATAGTATTTTTAGACTTTGACAAAATCATTAAAAAATATTACTGTGACTGTACGAAATGCAACATAACTACCCCGAAAAATTATGTTCCTCAAAGTGACTAAAGACACCACCTCGTCTGCCAACGTCTGCTGTGGCCACCTATATGAGTGTACTGCTTTTATAAAAAGTATCCATTTGTTTTGGAATTGAAACTGTATAAGCATCTAATGGAGCGTTAGCATGTGCCTGTGACAAAAAAAAGCAAAAACTTATTTTAGCTCCAAGAAATGGGCTCAACGTGACCACCATGTAACTTTGTTGGTTTAGGTTTGTGTGGAAAGACTGGTTGTGGTTGACACGAGCAATAAATAGAAATGAGCAAATTTACATTCCTTCTTTAGTAGTCATAGCCCTATAAAGTGAGATGCATGTGGTCTCTCTACCTTGTAGGAACCAACCCGGCATGCTTAGAGCTGAATGCAGCCGCAACCTTGTTAAAATAATTGGAGGCATACGCACAAGAGCTATGTGCCCATGCACACGTCATTATGAGCTGTTGCTAGATAATGTTACACATGAGCGCAAATTTGTCCGCAGTATGATTTTAATGTTAGTCTGGAGCTCTTTATTGCATGAATTTTCCGCAACCAATTTTCTACAATGCATTTTCGAGTGCCATTGAGCCACATTGCGGTAAAAATTTTCCACGATTTACTTGGTTCTGCAGTGTGCACTTAGAGGCCAATCGCAACCAAATAATAAAGTTCTAAAGGGGCTCGATTGCCATAGCAAATGCACCGTGTGCCAACCGGTGGTACTTCCTCGCTCATTTGAATGCACTAGCAGGCTGCAAGGGTTGGCTTGCTATGCTCGAGATGGCAATGTATTCTTGTCCGCCACGGTGGTCAGTGGTTAGAGTGCTCGGCTGCTGAGTTGTTGGTTGTGGGTTCGATGCTGGCCATGTCTGGCTGGTGTCAGTGCACGTGAGAAAACACCGGATGGTCGAAATTTCCAGAGCGCTCCACTATGGTGTCTCTCGTGATCTTATTGTGATTATGGGATCACAATAAGATCATACTGTAAAGTATTCTCCGAAAAGTATTACTGGGTCACGTATCACTGGGTCACGGAAAGGTTGGATCACTGGGTCACGTGATCCAACCTTTCCCGTCACAATGATTACAATGCCCTCGTGTCCAGGGGTGCCCCAATATACCCAGTTAAGGAAAGCATGAGAGGACCCATGTGTAGGTGGCTAAAGTGGACGGAAATGATAAGGTTTATTGAAAAATTGGTTTATTAACCTTGGTTTATTTGGAGGTGAAAATGCTGTAGGTCTCTGTGCTCCAATTTGGGTGCACGTTAAAGAACCCCAGGCGGTCGAAATTACCGGAGCCCTCCACTACGGTGTCTCTCATGATTATATGGTGGTTTTGGGACGTTAAACACCATATATCAATCATCAATCAATTCATCAGAGCTTCTGTCTATTCTTGACCTTTGCTTATTACAAATGTGCTTCTGTCAGTCGCCAGCAACGTAGATCCTGTCCTGGTATATTTTAAAGTGATTGCATTAAAAAGCTTGCTTCGCAGAAGTTCTGGCGGTGGCATTGTGTATGTGTGAAAGATCAGCATTGACTGTGGTAAAAACGTTTTAAGTAGATGAAAATAAATCGATAAAAAAAAATCTTCTGTAAAGGCCTTTTGCATGGCAAGCAACCACACCTGTGCTCAAAATTGCTTTGGAAAAAACACTAGCAAGGGGTAAAGAGCACTGACGCTAACATTTTGCATCTTTTTTTTGTTGCAAAAGGTAGCTTATGATCCAATTATTATGGCTGGAAACTTCATTGGCATTTGTGCACGGCATTTATTATTTTTTGTAGATGTTCTAGCGCGCCCAGTTGCAGTTCTGGTTTCAAAAATTATCGAGCTCAGAAGAAAGAGTTCCGGCGAGAAGGTTAACATAGCTGGCCACGTGGCTACGCAATATTGTGACGTAGGCGCTGCGTATGAGAGAAGGCGGCGCACTGACAACCATTGCAGCCGGCACACGCAAAACTGCAGGCGCAAAGAGAGATGTAGATTTGTTTACAGTGCTGCTGCGGTGATGTCAGCAGTGTGAGCTGCCCCGCATCTCTCTTCCTCTTGCGGCAGGCACTTTGAAAAGGATTTCAATTATGTTATTTGCTCTCTCATAGATGTTGTGTATGTCTGTACTTAAACCTCAAATGGCCTTCTAAGTTTTCTGTGAGTGCTTCTTAAGTAGTGCGAGGAGGAACACATTGCATGACAGAAGTGTGAAATTTCAACAGGCGTCAAAACATGTGGGTTGCACAATGAGTGGGTGTTTTAAAGCATTTTAACAAGTATGTATTTTAAATCAAGTGCTCAGGCATAATGAAACCTCATCATTAGTAATCGCATTAAAGAAGTGGCCGGATGTGCAGCTATACTTGTTGCCTTACGCTGGTGTAGTGGGTGCTATGCGAATTGGCAGGAGGTAGAATTATGGGGTAGTGGGTAATTTGCACATGTATTTGCGGTAGGCATTGTGGGATAGTTTCAAGGGACCTGCGCTATGCGCATAGACCTTATTTATTTATTTCAAATGCCCTCAGGGTACAAATGTACATTGGAAAAAAAAAGGGGCAAAAGTTAGTACATAATAACTACTGGATTATAGGTACAAAATATAGATAGAAAATATCAAGGTGGCACTTAAGAAATGTGAGTCACAAAACAAAGCCAAAAGTAGGTGTAATTATATTACGGCAATCAAAACACTTAATTGTCGTGGCAGTGTTTGAATATGAGCTCTTTGCATATACATACACTTAATAAACTGCCGAGAAGTAAGGACACAATGCAAAGAATGGTAAAAACATAATAAAAAAACTAATGTGCAAAAGTAACAGTTTTTAAAACAAAATTTCTAAAAGCATAGTAAAAACATATAGAACAATGAAAAGTGCAAAGCAAACACCTATGTTAACTTGAGATGAAACTCTGAAAAGTGATTTTGAAGTTATTGCTGTTAGTTATGCTTGTGAGTGTTGCAGGTAGGTTGTTCCAATCTCCCGTTTTGGGGGAAAATGAATGCGAAAAACCAGGGTTGTTACTGTGTGGAAGATTTACTTTTTGGCAATGGTCGATGCACGATGAAATGTATGGCGCTGGCTGAATGAATATAAAATGTAAAATGGGGGTTGCGGTTATACATTTAATGGAAAAGACAGAGTCGAGACAGTTTTCTGCGGTGTGATAGCGGTGGAAGGTATAGGATGTCTTTCATGTTTGTAACACTGGCAGTTCTTTGGCAGTTGTCGAGAATGAAACGGACTGAGTCATTTTGTATTTTTTTCCAATAGTTTCATATGGTTTTCACATCGGGTGTCCCATACTGACGATGCATATTCAAGCTTTGGTCGAGTGAAAGTTGTGTACAGTAGTAGTTTTAGTGATGATGGAGCTTGAGAAAACTTCTGCCGAAAGTATCCTAATGTGCCAGTGGCCTGGGAGGCTAAGTGATCAATATGAGTTTTCCATGATAAGTTAGTAATATGAACACCCAAGTATTTGTATGATATTAGGCATTCAAGTGGAATGTTATTAAGTGTGTAAGTCGATGAGGTCATTGCTGTACGGGAAGTCCTCATACTTTCACAGTTTTAACATTTAATTCCATCTGTAATAATTGACGCCACTTAGCTATGTTGTGACGATCTTTTCTGAATTCGTGAAATGTCTGCGACATCAGTTATTGATCTATACAGAATGGAGTCATCTGCAAACAGACATATTTTCAAGTATACAATAATAGGCAAGTCACTAATATAAATTAAGAATAGTGATGGCCCAAGCAGAGACCTTTGTGGGACACCGGATTCAACAGAAACCAACAAGGAGTTAGCGTTGTTAGTGGAGACAAATTGACCACGTGATGTCAGAAAGCACGAATCCAATTAATTATACCTGAGTTGATGTTTAGAATGCTTAGTTTATGAAGAAGCAGTGCATGGTTCACTTTGTCAAATGCGTCAGAAAAGTCAAGGAATATACAATCTCTTAAAAAAACGTGATCAAGGTTTGCATGGAAGAAACTAGTGAAGGTGATGAGTTCAGTGTCACAGGAAGAATGTTTGTGTGCAATCTATGTTGTATAGCTGTAAATAAGTTGTAGAAAATTAACCAGATAAGTGTAAATTATATGTTCCATTACTTTTCAAGGCAATGATGTAAGAGAAATAGGTCTATAATTATGTGGGTCATGGGATGGTCCTGATTTGTGAGTAGGGATTACTCTACCCTTTTGTGGAACAAATAAGGTTTCCTCTGAGAAGTGCCCGATCACATTCCACTCGTAAAAGTGAAGCTCAAATGTACCCCAAATTTTTATTGTGCTGTTATGGGTAAGCTTTCTGCTGATTTGTCTTTTCCAAGCAGGTTGTACTAGATAGTTCTTATCTGTTGTGTCCTATCTAATACTTTGCCTTCATGTGGAATAAAAGGTAATTATGATGAATATATTGTCCCTTTATCTAGAACCATTGCATTCCTTATGTTGAGACCATCCACAGCAACCGAGGAGGAAAGTACTGAGCAGTGTGTAGGTACTCTTGTAGTGCACACAATTTTTTTTTTACTGTAGTTGTAATTGGATAACCTTTACTGCAAAATTATCAGAGTAGAAATAAGGTGCTAAAACATTTGAGATTTGTCTGGTGTAGCTAGCTCAGAGGTCTACTAAAAAAAATGCTTGGAGTGGTTTCTACAAACAGTAGCTAAAGTAAGCACGAATTCGGAGGAGTTGCTTCACGTAAACTTTGGAGCAAAGACACTCTCTAGTTGTATCCAAAGCATAGGTCGGTAAAACTTGTGGAGCTCACTCGAACTTGACTCGCGGCTCAGTGAGAGTCTGAGTGAGTTGACTCATAAGTGAGTTCGTCAACCTATGATCCAAAGTGCTTACATAATTGAAGAAAGTGTTGCAGCGCTCCTCTCAATTTATGCCATTGAAACTAAATATAAAGGAATAATATTTATTCAGTGGCCATCTACATAGTGCTTGTAGTTTGGCCAAGATGCTTGTATAAAAGTTAGGTTTTTGCCATTAAAAAAAAATTATATGATCTTAAGGCAACCGAAACGTAGGTCAATCTCCTAAAGCGCAACTGAAGAAAAAACTGGCGCGTCTTTTATGAAGGAAATTCAATTATGTAGTCGCTAGACCGACTACACGAGCTCACTCGTCGTCCGTCTTTGTGAACTTTGATGCTGGTGCCCTGCTGGCTTTGAAACGCGTCCTCTACATGTGAAAACGTGGGTTTCTTGCGTGACAATTATACGTACCACAACAGGACAAGAGAAGTGCATGACAGGAGGGGTGCTGACTGCGTGTTCCTGCCTTCACATGCTTCCGGCCACTGGTCGTCCAAAAAGTAGCGCTGTAATATTTTTTTAAAAAGGTATCGCTAACTTAGCCCTGCACTGTGTTTTGATAAGTCAAGACAGAAAATGCGATTTCCAGTGTGCAGATATAGCTCCATGGCATTGCTCACAGCTGTGTAGGGAAGCTAGCTGTGCAACAATACACGGGAATCATCTTTAAAAAATTTTCCTCGAATCATTTCTAAAGGGAGGGGGGGTTATATGCGAGAAAATTTGGTGTACGTCGTAGGTTGTGTAAGAATGCAAGCGTACTGTCATAACGATGCCTCAGCAATCATGGTTGATTGTTTGTTATACCATGACTGGTGCTAATAATTTAGTTTTTATTGTAAGTTGACCTCCTCAAAGGCGGATTTCAAATTTACATAAAATTGGTTGACTTACTGTTGTGTGATACGGGTAACCTATGTTTTATTATGCTCACATCATTTTGATGCTGTGTCTTTTTGATTGCGTGCCAAAAAGGGTCTATAAGCGCATGGCTAGCATGCCAGCAGATTTCATAAACTTGTCCTATGAACTGAACAAAAGGCTCATTGAGGAGTAAAATAACCTGCTTTGTAAACCAAAGCTTCTGGTTCTGGATCACAGTGCGACTATCGTGACATAGACAATAAAAACCAGCTTTTCACACAGAAATTATTGGTTAGTGCATTGTGCTAGTGTACATTTTCCCCTGGCATGTTCATTTAACATTTCTCAGATTCAACCCTATGTCAGTGGGTGCTTATTGATGGCATTCTATTTTTGGTTGAGTACGTGGAGATGTTTTGGCTGACTAAGGTGGCCGTGAATTTTGCCACGCAATACTTTGTTGTATTCTATTTGCACTATTATCAAACTGGCCTTGATGTTGTAACACACTATACCAATTTCTTATGCACTCTGAGAACTCAAAACACTAGCATTGTGGCTGTAATCTGGTGCTTTTCTGCTGAGTCACTGAATAAGATTGGTTAAGTACTACTTGTCATACTAGAAAAACAAGTCTTGGTTACTCACAATGCTTGTGAATAGTTTCCCCCCATTGATCTCATTTGCCTAAGATGAACAGGTTTACTGAAGTGTGGTCCATGTTTCGGGATATGTTTTTTGATTCTATCACCTTCACAAAGGTAGCATGTGGTATGCTTTGACGTCTTATAAAAGTGGGCAAGGAGTAAGAATTTGTTTACATAGAAAGTGAAATCAGAGACGGCACAGTAGGCACATTCATTGTACACTGCAAATCCAGCCAAATAAAAACCAAGTGATTGGCTTTAGTCCTTTGTGTGGAAAGTGGCAATCACATGGGCCATAACTTTGTTTTCTTTTTAAAGCACTAGACAGGACTTTCTTATGCTTGTGTGAGTGTATGCTATGGCCCTTTTGTTAATGTTGAACAAGGAAAGCACCTTTCCAGAGCTAAGCACTGAATAGTACAGGTGTGTATACGACAATAGCACTTTGACTTGGGCGAGCTGGTACATACTCGGATAGGCTTCAGCTCGATTTAGACGAAGGCCAAGGAGGCACACAGAAGCGCTCGTCTGTGCTCTGTGTGTCTCCTTGGTCTTCGTCTAAACCGCGTTGAAGCCTATCTGTGTATATGACAACTTGTGATATCACATTTATAAATGCTAACAATGTTACTGATTTTGGTATTGCTACAGCAGACTCACCCCGTCATACCTGCCAACTTTCCCGAATTGTCCAGGAGACTCCAAAATTTAGACCCAATCTCCCAATTGTACGAATGCTATCTCGAATATCCCAGAAAGCGGTCGCCATAGCAGAGGTGTTTTTTTATTATTATTATTCATGCGCATACATCAGCCTTTCTGGCTGCGACAGTTGCAGTGCTGCCGAAGAGCACACGCCACTACACTTAATTTAACCATACCATAGAGGACCGCTAAGTATATTCTAGGCACTATGATACCATGCATCTGAGCAAAGGCTGGTCGCGAGGCGCACTCGCTATCGTACCCAAAAAAGGCACCACAACAAGAAGAAAGGTGTTTCAACTTGTACGTCTGTCTTGGCCCCCACATTTTGTACATAAGGCCTACACTGCCTGCCTAGGCATCAGTTGTGTTTGTTACGTGGTTCTTGGGTGCCCCGCCGCGGTGGTCTAGTGGCTAAGGTACTCGGCTGCTGACCCGCAAGGCGCGGGTTCGAATCCCGGCTGCGGTGGCTGCATTTCCGATGGAGGCGGAAATGTTGTAGGCAGGCCCGTGTGCTCAGATTTGGGTGCACGTTAAAGAACCCCAGGAGGTCTAAATTTCCGGAGCCCTCCACTACGGCGTCTCTCATAATCATATAGTGGTTTTGGGACGTTGAACCCCACATATCAATCAATACGTGGTTCTTGGGGTGGCGTGCTTCTGGGAGTTTAGTGGGAAGGTCGATGGCGGCGTTAAAAGCAAAGAAGTACTTGCAAATGTTTCTGGACTCATGCACAGCTCAGTTTCCATGCTGTGTCACTTCACAGAAAAGTAGCTAGTTTGGATTCTGTACCACGTCCGCTTGTGACGTAATTGTTTTGCATGGCGGCAAGGCCGACATAAAGGTGCACATCGCTTCAAAGAAGCATCATAACTACATTTGTGCTGCAGAAGGGCAGGGCAACATAGAAAGTTTCTTTCTAAAGAGCTGTGAAGACGGTGTAATCCACGCAAAATGCCTATACACAAGATTTCTTGAGGAACATAATTTGCTGTGTTAGGGATCACACAGAACCGTTCTTTGGGGGAATGTTCCCGAATTGTGAGGATGTGAAGCAATACGGGTACAGATTTGTGGAAAGTTGTAGTGCCATTGTCGGGAAAATGGCTCCAGGTGCCAAAAATGCCGTACTTTCGCAGTTACAGTGGACAGTGTGTTACAAATGTACCCAATTGAGGCGATGAAATACCTCATTTCTCATGATGAAAAAACATCATGAGAAACAGCTCAAAACAAACATTCTTACCCTATTCTAATGTCTGTCTCTCCCCCCACCCTTCTCTCCCCTCCCAAAGTTTCATGCTGTGAAAGTTTGACTTAGCAAGCCTTGCGCTTCTTGCTTAGTTTGTAAGACAAGTTTCTTGCTTTTTTTTTCCCATTATGGAAGGAGTTTCTTGATTTGCTGAAAAATTTAACTTAATGCCCCGCCGCGGTGGTTTAGTGGCTAAGGTACTCGGCTGCTGACGCGCACATTGGGGGATCGAATCCCAGCTGCGGCGGCTGCATTTTCGGTGGAAGGGAAAATGCTGTAGGCGTGTGTGCTCAGATTTGGATGCACATTAAAGAACCCCAGGTGGTCGAAATTTCCGGAGCCCCTCCACTACGGCTTCTCTCATAATTATATAGTGGTTTTGGGACGTTAAACCCCACATATCAATCACTGAAAAATGACTTAAATGGCTGTGTGTTATGGGCAATGTAATTACTCCACAATCGATTGAAATGAGTGTGTTTTGCAGTCCGAGCAAGAAGAGGCACGACCTCCGTCTGAAGCTGATGGTCCCCCTGCCAAAAAGCCAGCGCTGCAAGGTACTTTCCTGCCATTTGTGCTCTTCAAGTATCACACTGTAAACTTGTTGCTTGTGTGCTGGTCTTTGTTTGTATCTTGTAGCCTTTCTACTTGGGAAAATCGTATTCCTGGAAGTAGGTTGCGAGGGGCCCAGCACCAAGGTAAACAGCTTTGACCTAGTGGCTGCTAAGTGCGGGTCTACACACCTCTGTTGCTTGGCTCTAAGAGTAAAAACCTGTCATATGCTTATCTTGTGCCAGTAAGGTGAATTTGTTTTGTTTTACAAGTTACCTAGTTGTATTGTTGTTTTATTTGTTGGTGGCAGATCAAGTTTTTTGACAAAGGATTTTTTTTCTTCTCTCTTTGGCACTGGGTGTGTGTTTTTTAGCACCAGAAGAGCTGCATCGGCTGATGGCTGCCTTCCACGGCACCCCCCAAACTGGCAGGTGTATGTAGTGCCTCTGCGATTGGGCATCTGCCAAACACGCAGCTGCCTTAACTTTTCCAGGTGAAACTGTGTTTCTGAGATGCGGTAAAGATATACACCTTATGGATTAATAGCAGGTTAGCCTTGCAAAACAACCAACTGTTTCATCTCTGCACATATTCTCTCAACTGCATTGCTTAAAGGGACTATAAACATCCATCCTGCATTGAACGGATTTAATTTCACGTTTGAAGCCTCAACATAATCAGTCATGCCTGCAATAAAATGCCACCAAATCAAGTATACTTTCAAGCATCATTCATAATTGCTACAATTCGTGATTGGGCTGCAAAATGAGGAGAATGATTTGTACAGTTGCTCAGGCACAGGGCTGTTGTTGAAATCTGAATCTGCAATCTAGATCAAGCTTGAGTACAAAGGGTCCTCGGATGTCCCTAGGCTAAGGAGATCCCACCTGTTCAAAAGTAGATAGACATCCCAAAGGAGAACCTTGTGCACGCCTGTGTGTATCACTGCAGTTTGTTTGAATCCTGGAGGTGCCTTGACAAATGATAAAAAGAGTTGTTCACTTGACCAGGCCACACAACTGCGAGTGCCTTCAACTGGAACGACACTGTGGTGACAGAGCCATGCCTTGCGCATGGCTCTGTCACCACAGAGCCATGCGCAAGGCATGGCTAGAATCAACACATGTCTGTGTTGATTCTAGCTGCCATCACTACAAGAGACACACTGACGTCAGTGCATATTGCTTGCTCTCTGCCAAAACGAAATGGGCAATTTTTTCATAAAAATAAAGCTTGATAAGATAGGTTCCTTTGCAAGGGACAACCATTGCCAAACCTTTAGCAAAAGCTGCAATAAGTCTCTCCAGTGTAACGTAGATTCTGTTGCAGCCTAGGCACCACAGCTAGTATTTGACCAAAGGTGATGCAATTTCGTAGGTTAATATGGAGTTCAAGCAATTAATCTTGTCTGCTAGTGTTTTTAATTCTCTATTGATTTGAATATTTTAGTTTGCATGGCATGCTATTACAGGAAATGTCTCAAGATTTTGCGCTTTCTAAAAAATAGTTGCAAACAGTTGTGTGCAGCTGCTGTAGCAAAGTTCTTTGTATGTGCGTCATTGAGACGAAATGTGCCCAAAGTTACGTTGGTTCCTAGCGAACAACTCTTCTTGGCAATGAAGAAAAGCTACTGGGGCAGAGCTACTGCACATGCTCTCCTTAATGAAGTACAGTGCGGCTCGTGTTTTGAACGACGCCTGTATTCCTTTAGACAACCATTTGAGAGTGAAATTCGTCACAAGCTCCTTCGGCAACTCGTTCGAGTAGCTGGAGGGTGACAAGCACTTAACTAAATACGAAGACGCCATTTTAAGGTGCACCTAAAACGTGAAAATGTGATATTTTCATGTATGCAAAACTGCCAAATGATGCTATATAATGTAAAACAAATATGAATATTTTCTTGGTGCTTGGTGTGTGTCTTCATAAACAGCATCCCATAGAAATTAATGTTGCTTTTATGATTATCCTGTGGAAAACATGGACAGAATTGAGGTACTATATTACTCAGCGATGGCATGTGCCCACTCCATAGCCCTCCCTTCATTGCCAAAAGAAAGTCGTCCGCGAATAGAGTTGATAGTCCGTTAAACATGAAATTTATTGCATGAGTAATTCATGTAGCTAAACCAACCTAAAATAACAGCTGTTATTTTCAGTAGCATTCTCATCTTGAATATTGTCTTTTTTCAATTTAATCTTCCAGTTAATAAACACTACGGGAAAATTCAATATTTTCATATAACTTTTTGCATACGAAAGGGTCTGCATATGAATTCTGTTGTTAGCACTGATTCATAACTGAAAACATAAATTCGACTAGACAGGCTTATGATGCTCGACTTATCCCATCTTTGGTGGCTGCATTAAAATGGAAATGAAAAGCTAGAGGCCTGTGTATTTGGATTTAGGTATATTTTAAGATGTTCAAAATTTCGCACTCCGATTAGCCCATGTTGCGTGCAAATCTGTGAGACCCTTCAAGTAATAAAAGTACATTTTCAAGGCCCTGTTTTCTTGAATTTCGTGGCATGTAGTTTCTATAATATGTACCGCTCCCCTCCTGTGTTGCTGCACATCACATTCTGTCAGCTTCCCGCGTGGAATGCAGTGTGCAATGTTTTTCCTCCTCTATATCCAACACTGTCATGTGAGCAGCGCAGGAAATCTTCTAGCTTAAACAATAGCCACTGCCCAAGTGCAGCAAAAGCTTTTAACAGATACCAAAAAGTAACAAGTTTTAATGAAAAATGCCGGCTGTGTTTTAGCTCAGTTATTGGCTCCCATGCCCTGTTTTCTATATAATAAAACTTTGGATATGTAGTGGATATATGTTAATTTTCTTGATCTAATCCAGTTTTTTTGTTTTCTTAATCTGTAAAGCTATAGAAAATGTTTTGGGAACGTTATCAAAAAGTTTTGTCTTAAGTTTGCGTGTTTGAGAAAGAAAGCTATTAATGTAATAGGGAGTCCGCCGCCGCTGCGATGTCTCCTGCTCGGCGGACCAGGCTTACTGGCCATCCATCATGCAGTATTACCTCCAAATCTTGTAGAGTTGGGATAGTGTGTCCGTGAGAAACCTCCTAGGGATCCTTGAAAGCTTTTGAACAGGGCTATCAAAACGTGTTCCAACCTCGTGAATGCTCCTATTCAACCATATGCGCTTAACTTCCAGAGTTCTTCGATCATACCAATCGTGAAATGTTTCATTCTGAAATTGGGTTCTGAAATTCAGAGGATAGCAAATCAACATATAGCATGGAAGTAAGGATAGAAAACACACAGCCGCGATCGCTACAGTTTTTGCTGTCAGTGTGCTACTGACCACAGCAAAAATGAGGAAAACTCACGAAATGTGATAAGGTTATGCGGCCCTAGTGCCATCTACAGTGGAGTGTAAGTGAATGTAAACACCCTGTTTGTGCCTGTGGAGGGGAATGGATCATCCAACAGCGGCCTCTACTGACTTGTTCCATGTAAAAGTGCTGTTCTGATTGATTTGGGCCTATGGCATGTCTCCATGTGAATGCATTGCACCTGTGGGTCATCATCTCCTCTAAGAACTTTGGTCAAGTTCCATTGTGACACACGTATGGTTAGGCTAAACAGTGATTTGTAACGTCGAGTATTTATTTCTTTTTCTCCTCTACTTATCCATGGAAGCTATACATGTTGGATAACATTGGAACACTTTTGCTAATTTCATACAGCACTTTCAATACACCTTCAGTTGTTTCACACCAACTGACTGCAATCATACTTATTGAACATTGCTACAGGATTTTTTATGCTGCCCTTCTGACCTTGTAATGCATGCAAATTCGTGTCTGCTACCAACTGCACACTTTATGCATTCAGTAAACCATGTTGCTTAAAAATAGAAGTAGCTTACTGTTTGCTTATGAGTGTGGCATCAGTGAAAAATCTGGAATTGGTCTTGCACTGTTGGCGTCGTGTTAGCACGAATGACATTGGAAACAAACGTAGGAATGAAGGTAGTGTGAGGATGCTACAGCTTTTTGGGCCTGCAAGATATGCAATATGCTGGAATATTGGCTCAAATGCTGAGAAAAGAGGTGCAGTCTTAGAACATGATGCTTTACAGCTAAAAGAGAAATTTCCGCTCCTACTTTTAGCTGATAGTGTCATAAAAATAATCATTACACACAAGCTGCACAATTTCAAACTGCTTCAGGGCCTTAGAAAGGACAGTTTTGTGGGCCTCAAACTGAGCCAGCACATTCTGCTGAAGGCCTGGTAAGAGTTGAATTACTCGTTTTGGGAATAAGGTGGCAAGGACTGACCAACTAAGTGGCTTTGTTCGGAGTGCTACTTATATGACCAAGAAAGTTGGGCACTTGCATGATTGCATAGGTGCTTCTACATTGTAGAGAAAGGGCTTCGGAATAGGCTGATGCTTTAGTCGCTTTTGGTGACTTTAGGTTGCACCAGACGGTTTCGGGATGATCTTGCAATACATGGTTGTCTGAACTAGTAATGATTGCGTTGACATGCGGCAGAATTGTCAGCAATAAAGCGAGAAAGCTTTCAGAGATGCAAAACTTTGTCATGGGCCTTTTCAAAATCTATAAAACTTCGATGTTTGTATCAAGACATCTTGTTCATAAATAGTGCTAAATAGAGATCACCTTTAAGGTCGACACAGATGATGGACAATACTGCTTTTTCGGTCCATGGCTTTGCCTTTGTGTGACCCTCAACTTCAAGTTTGGGGAATCCTTAGCTGGTTTGGGGACCACAAGGGCCAGCAATGTTGAAAACATTTTAATGGGCCGCCTGTCACCATTCTTGGCTTTGGATAGTGCACTTGGAGAAGTGGGGCACCAACAAGGCCAGTTTTTTAGTCTTTTTTCTCAGTTGAGTACACCCGGGGCTCTTCAAACATGTGGTTTCTCATTGAAGACGACAATATTTGGGGTTAGAGCTGGGTCTTTTCCCTCTTGTTTGGAACTGCACGAGTGTATAGCGAAAGCGGACTGAGCACTCGTGTTCTGTCTCTAAACTCGGCCATTCGCGGATCAGTCCTTGTCTACACATGGGAACCTGCTGGTTAGGCTGACAAAGGGGACTACATATTCCATTAATTTAGACATATCCTGGTGAGAGTGACTTGCTACTATGTAATTATGAGTAGCCTTTGCTTCAAACGGGAATAACCGTGTGCAATGTTGCTGCAAGAATGACATTTGCATGTGGGAGTTTTCACATATTAGGTGCAAACCATTATATTGTATCCTTTTCATCATGCTGGTTATGAAAGTGACTACCGTAAAATCCTGAGCAAGCACTCCCTTCCTTTGCTGCTCCTTTCTTTTTTTCCCCATCCTGTTCTCTGCTAGAAAATCTTGCAGCAGTGCTTCCCAGGAACCCAGCCATGTTCTGAAGTCTTTAGATGCATGTGCGATTTCTCAGTACATTTACAGTGTTCTGCTTGAGGTTGCACAAATTAGAGCTTTCATAAATTATCAGAGCACTTTAAGGTCTTCCCACCCCTTTGTCAAAACCCAGGATTCCCTTCTGCTCGGTGAAAGCAATAACTGCATGAGTATTCCACAAAGTATTTCATTGGGGTGCATTCTTCTTAGGGCCTCATTCATTTTGACTTTTGATGCGTGATCTTTTTTGTCCGATCAATTATCCCTGTGAGGTGTGGGGCTTGCACTTGCTCGGGATTTTATGATACAGGTTTTAAAGTATTCCAATTTAGGGGGGACATTTTTGCATTATGTTGGCTGGTAATGGCATTTCATGAAAATGTTTTTGATAAAGTGCTAGACCTTAAGGCAAATGTGAGGTGAAGGTAGGGTTTAAAGGTGAAACTGACATCTATCTATACGCAAACATTGATATTGGGCGCAAAAATATACTATGGTGCCAAGAACTAAAGAGTGGCCACGGTCGGCACGACAAGCATGCGCAAATTTGCATTTTTTTTAGTCCCACGTAGCCTTGGAAGCACAGCGTAAGCGGATTCCCCGCTTTGTGGGAAGCAACACAGCATTCTTGCAGCCGCATGCAGCCACAATATTTCTGTTATGATTGCAGGCAAACGCGAGAGTCACATGCACGTGCGTGCCTCATTAAGAGTTGTAACTATGTATTGGTAAAATTTCACACGAGGAAAAAGTTTTTCTGCAACAGGATCCTAATATTTATTGCGAAAATTCTGCGCGGTTGTCACACGGTGCACGTATTCAATTGCCATCGAGCCACACATAGGTGAAAATTATGAATGATTGGCTCAGTTCCACAGCTTCTACAAACAGGTGAATCATGACATTATAAATAATGCGATTTTGACTGGGCTCAATTACCATAACAAAGGCAGAACGTGCCAGCTGTATTATTTTGTGCCCTTGATCGAGCCGGTGTGAGGTACGTCTTGTGCACCGTAATCTAAGCGGCAATTTGATATTTCAATAAAAATACCAGTGTCCAGTTTTTTTACAGCTTCATTAATAAGCTTTGTGACATTCAATGGCAGCTTTTAGAAAATGAATCACTTTTCGAAGCTGACCGCATTTTCGCCTTTAGATCAAAACAGCATTGAGAATAAGTGACAGTTGCTGTGGGCCCATTTTACAGACGCATATGCAAGGAACCATGTAAGCTGAAGTCGCGGACGGCAGGGGCGTAGCCAGAAACTTCTTTCCAGAGGGGGCACCACATTGATTAGAATTGGGAAGCCAGGCAGGGAGATGAGGTTGACGGTTATTTCGTGCGCTATATGCCATGAAAAAATACTTAAGGAAGGGGGGAGAGGGGGAGACAGCGGCTTGGTGTGCTACACCACTGGCGGGCAAAACCCGTGTTGTCCGGTACCCACATAGAGATGGGCACCCAGGGAGAGGGGTGAGGGGGTGGCACAGACTGCGGTAAAAGTTACCTTGGTGAGAGAAGTACTAGCTTTAGCAGACTGGAGCGGCACACGTATGATGTAAGAAAGAAGGTTTCGTCAAACGCGCTGGCCGAGCATGCAGAAGCAACTGGCCAGGAAATTGACCAGAATCAGTCAGTCACTCAGTTTATTTTCTTTAAAGACCCCTGTGGGGGTCTTTAAAGAAAATAAACATAAGGCGTGGGGTCAACATGTTCACATAACAAATGAAATAAGTATTGCATGGGTTACAATTCTGTACATTTCTTCGTATTGTAACAAAACATACATATCAATTGACACACGCAAACTTTATTGAATACAAAAATATACTCGGAGACTATTTGGTAGAAGATGGTCAGCTACGTGTTGTGCAAATAATGCTGGGTTAAATTAAAGGAGCACTGACATCATACTCATGCCAAGATTTTTGCGTCAGCGAGTAGCTATAGACCCCGTAGCAGCGATTCGTGACCTAAAATGCAACTGAAGGCGGAATAACTATCACTTTTATTGATTTATATCACTGGTATCTAGCACTATACAAAACCGGCCGGCAATCTCGCCATTTCTAGCGCTGGGAGCACCAGCAGTGGTGCTACCTCGCTGTCACCTTCAGATCACGCCACAGCTGACGACTTCTCCACAGAAAAGAGTGACGTCAGGCTCAGCTGCTCTGCAAACATTTCGTCTGCTAGGCGGACACATTCAATCATGCCTTGTCATCTGCATTGCTGTTGTCGCCGTACAAAGTGTCAACTAGGGCTCAATACGACAGTCCGGAGCATTAAATCCCCGCGATTCATGACGTCGCGAATTATTTTTGCTTCGATTGACCTTTTGCAGAGCAGTGATTCCGAAATAGACGCCGTTCCAAGCAGCACTGCAGAGGGGCCCGAGGATGCACGCTTCAGCCATGTTCGCTCGTGTGTCTCAGTTAGCTATATTGGTGTGTTTTGGTGTGCAAAGCATTGAGGTATACGCAGAGGGGTCGATGCAATATAGCTATCGCGAATGAGCATCAGCGGAAAAATAGAACACGTTTCCTGCTTGCCAGGTTCTTTTTTGCGCCTTCAAGTGGCCCCACCTATCCAGCCTCTCTTAGTATTGCCACTTTTACGGGGACGCAAAGTCTACAGATGAGCTAAAATTCAACGATACCTGCGTATTACTTGTTAGCGATGATATCTGACTATTCGCTGTTCCACATTTGATAGCTTGTGGTCGTGTTGATGTGTAACACATGCGTGATATGAAAAAGTCACCTTCATTGCACTTTTTCCGTGCTTCAAACTAGACGACTGCAACTCACCTGCAACTCGCAATGACTACCCGACATGCTGACCGACAAGCACACGTTTAATCATGCTTTTTTCTTTTGCCGTTCTTTTAAATCATTCAATCCAATGCCACGAAGATCAAACGCGACAAGTGAGTGCGTTACTGCGCTTCCGCGCTAGTCGGCACCACGATAAGTACACTCGGATCGTACACATCATCACTACTAGCGTATTGTCACTCAGGATGGTATTTGTGAAATGTGTCACACCGAACACATTGCACTAGTGTCGATGTCGCAGGGCCGTCTATTTTTTTGTTTTTTCTCCTTACCTTTTCTACACTGTTTGACATCGAGATAAAATAACTTCCACGTGATAGATGCCGTTCAAATTTGGCCAAAAAGACCTATGCATACCAAGCGATCGAATGATGGGCACATCTCGATCTTGAAATTCGATGTCCAGTGCTCCTTTAAATTAACAAAAATTAAGGGAAAGAACTGGACTTCGGGGCTTTATCTTGACGCTCTGACAGTTCAGACGATGGCGCACATTCTTAAATGTAATGACGGCAACTTCCTCCACATGTACGTTGTATTTTAACATATACATAATCGTTCTGTTTGCACATTTTTTTTCTTGTGAACAAGGCTCTAGTGCGGCAACTGAAACATTCTGCTTTTATGTGAACGATCGCGGTCGGTGCTCATTTAACCCTATGGGCTTGAATTAACAATCACAACAACTTGGAAAGGTACAGGTGAGAGTGGCCAGGACTGTGGCATCGTGTATGTAGCGTGCTGTGGCTCGCCGCCAATAACTTTTATTGCAGCTTTCTGGATTGTGTAGTCTGTAGAAGTCCGCACACGTAAAGTGGAAGCAAAACAATGCTGCAAAACACTGCTAAGTCGCAGTTAAAAGCAACACATCCAATTGTCAGGTTTTCTTCGCCAGAGCGAGACAAAATCATTTGATCCAGCTCTGCACTTCACCGCGATTGCAGCAACTGCTTCCTCAAGTAGTGGGCCTCGCCTCCAATAATGAATCTAGATATAACGAAACATACGTTATAGCAAATTAAATGAAAAATAGTCTTGCAATAGATATATTGTTAGGAATATATCCTTATAACAAATGTTCAGATATAATGAGCTTATTTTTATGTAAGATGCAACTTTGTTAAAGTGAGGTTTAAGCGTATTTGTACCACGAATGTCCGCAAAATAGAAGCTTCTTAGTTTCATACTGGTCTAGGGTAATCGCCAGGTTCCATGTTACATGGGCTTTGAGTTTTTGGTTATTTGCCCTTGAACTGCAAGATGCCTGGCATAGGCAGAGTTTCAAATCCGAACCAAGATTAATCTTGTGTTGACAAGAAAGCTTCAGCAACCAAGAAATTCACAGCTTTCATATGGGTGGATGGCAATTGCGTATGCAGTGATAGTCTACGTTGACTTGTGTAATTTGTAAAAAAAAAAAAAAGCTGCGGAGTTCTAGCGGTTTGTATCATTACATCTTTATCTAAAATTTCGGTTATAATGTGAGTTGCTCTCGATCTCCAAGCCGTGATCTTTCACGCGTATGAAATGGGGCACTCTTTCCTACATGAAGCCAGCACAGAGAAAGTTTTATAAAGAGAGTGGCATGCATGCATAGAAATTACTCTATGGAGAATGGATGCCACTTTTTATTATGCTGCATTTTTCTTGACATTGTGATATACTCTTGTAAACTTGCATACAGAATGGAAACTTTTAGATTAAAAAACAGCACAAGGTGAGCATCAACATCAATTCAGAATAATGGGGTGCCTATTTTGTTAGTGTAGCTGTTTTGCTGTGCTCCGTCACACAATTTGTTACACCGATTGTTTGTAGTCCCTTTATTACCCTGTAGGACATACTGTGGGGAGGCTACTGCGAATAGAGGCCACGCACATATGGCGTCTATGTGAGTTGATAGGCTGTTCTATGCTATAGTGTGCTATGAATAATGCCCTTGGCAGCAGCGCTGTTTCTAAAGACCTGCCGTCTTTTTTCTGTCTTCCTGGTGAGTCTTTGCAGGTGTATCCTTCAGCTGCTGCGCACCTCCACTTTTTGAAGGCACCCCATCATGCCTGAGTCGGACACCTTAGCTTTGACACCCTTTCCCCACTTCCCTCAAATCATCTTGTACCCTGATTTAGTAATGCAAGTTGTGCAACACAATTTGGAAATGGGCTGTTTACCTTCATGTGTTTCATTTTTAGCAGACAGGCGGAAGATATTTTGTTCCGTTCGTAAGAATTTCTAGTAAGTGATAGTCGTCTGCATGCCAAAGCTGATAATGATTTTACTGATTGAGACCTTTAACGTTGTACCTTAGCCCACGTGCTAGCTACTGTGTAGTGTTATTTGTGTTTGGCCTCGTGTCTTGATTGCCATGTTTTTCTCTTTTTTGTGTCTTTTTTACACCATTTAGTCGAGAGAGGGCGTGCGGTGCTTCTCATGGTGTTGACACGATGCATTGCGAATGTGACAAATGGAGAGCGGGCGGTAATGGCCACCTTCAGTCTGCTCTCTTTTCTTCGCCTCTTTCTTGTTTTTCCAGGTGATACCTTGCTTCATCAGGGTTGCAAAATCCCAAGCAAGTGCTTTGCTTGCTGCTGTGAAAAGCAAAAAGCATGCTCTGTTTGACTGTTTTCATGAGCAGCTACCTGCTTGGGATTTAATACAAGTGAGGAGAGGCTGACCTCTGTTCGATTCGCTCTCTAGTTTGCGCGTTTAAATATGCATGCCATGAAACAGCTGTCTCATTGACCAGTCCTCAAAGTTTAAAAAGCACGTCATAATTATCACAACTTACTGCTGTTACATCAAAAGCTTAGTTTTACTACACGTCAGTTTGCTCACAACTGCACAATTTATGCATTCTTTCTGCTGGTGTTGTACCGAACAAAAATCAAGATGCAAGTTAAACCTCTTAAGTCATGTTTAAACAATGCTGCGCAGTGAAGTGGTTGTAAAGGAAAAGGTCATATTGAATCCGCTGTGCTGATATTTGCGTGTGGCGTCATGCATTCAAACATTCTGAAAAAGACAACCTTTTGAAGAAACGTTTTAATCTGGCATCATCAAATGCATCATATTTACCTTCCAAAGTGGCTGGCCTTGTGAACCGGTATTCTGTGAGCCAGTATCACAACTGCTAGGCAGACAAAGGTTGTTCATCTGCTAACAATGGCATTGAAACAATGTGAGCCGGTATCACAACTGCTGGGCCAGTCGAGGGGGTTCATGCACTAACAATGATGTTTGAAGAGCTGGGTAAACCAGTTTGACAAGCACAAGCTTTAAAGTAGTACTAATACTAGTTTTTATTTGAGCCAGTGGTTAAATAAGGCATCAGCTTCTTTAGAGCGCAATAAATGTGCCTGTTAAGTATAAATACCTTCTGTGCGTAGCATTGTTATGGAAAACTGGGTGTATCGCTAAAACTAAAGGTAGTGGTCACATGGTATCAGGCATTACTGATTTGGTAAAATGTTATGATGCTGCTGCTGCAGCGACACATCACACTTGAACTTTCAGAGTACACCATCAGGCTAGGTGACATTGTCACTTTTGCGATCATGCCTGAATATGGTTCCAGCAATGATATCTATAGCAGTTTAAGGTCCACTCTAGAGCAACAGGAAGTAGTTGGTACAGATTCGTGGTTGTATTTCTACTTTAGTTTGTCACTTCTATAGAGATTGCATGCGCTAGAAAACAATTTTCGTTTTTTCAACCACACATAACTTTCTGGCCTTTGACAATCTCAACAGGTTTTCCTGAGTGCCGCCCTCCCCTCTTCCGAATCACTCTATTCCCACACAAGCGCTGCACTTGCGAACACAGTGGCCTAGGGCTTGTCACGTGTGGCTAGCTCCGTTTGCTAATTGCAAAAATTTCAATGTATGCATAGGAAGAGTCTTAAAGGGATCGACAACTGCCCAAAACATGGAAACAGATGACTCTACAGATGGAAAGATTGTGCGTTGCATTGACTCAAACCAACCCTGACTTTTTTTTTGTGAAAGGGGGATTTATGTTTTCATTTTCTGATTGAAAGTTACAAAGAATGAGCTGTGGCGCCTCTGATGGCAAAAACATGAATGAACCGATGTGCCCAGCCATATGACTATTGATTGCTGTACATGCCGGCAATTTTTTTATTATTGAATTATTGTTAATTTTTTTGTATTAAAAGATATTACTTTGTAAATTATAGGCCTGTGTTAGCAGTATGCATCGATATGGGGCTGTCTACTCGTGGCATTATGATGCCAGGCTCATCAGTGCATCTTGAGTAACTTTTCAGCATTCTCACGCAACCGTGCACGCAGTGTCCAGTTTGCTAAGATGTTGAAGTGACGTGGTTTTGCTACCAGCAGTATGTCTCAGAAATGATGTACACTGCTACTTGGCACAGCCGTGCATATTCGTAATGACAATTTCGGTGACTTGGCTTGGCTCTTTTATCGAGAGAGTAACAGCGCCAGGACAAGCCACCCACACAGGCACACACAACGTGGTACAAACACAGGGAATGTGTTTAATGCCACATCATTTCATTGTAATAGCTTATTATTATCAAAAATGGTTGAAAAACTCAAAAGTGGTTAAAGGGACATTAAAAAGAAACAATGACTTGGTATAGATTCACAAACTGCACTGTGAAAACTCATGCCATATATTTGCCGATCATAAGTTCATTATTAGTGGAGAAAAAAATCAAGATTGAAGTTTCATTTTTAAATTTTGTGCAGACATCAGCGTGTGTGACGTCAGAAATTTCAAAATGTATTTTTTGGTATTTTTGGGACATTGGCTCGATAAAAATTTGTGAAACTTTGTAGGCTAGAACTGTGGCACCCACAGATGACAATGTGCTTTATTTTTATCCATTAGAAGCTACATAGGACCACACAATTGGATTCAGAAATTCCGAGAAGGACTGGCGCATCGCTTATCAGCGTTGCTGGAGGAAAGGTACATATAAAGCTTTGCAGATCAAGAAATGCTGCTTGTAAAATAACTACATGTTTTTGGGGTTAACTGCTGCAGCTACAAACACTGCGAAGGGTGAGCTTTCTGTTGCGCTGTAGAAAAATGGATCGAGAAAAATCAGTTGTCAGTCCCTTTGATGCTACTGCCTTTCTCTTTACTGGCTCCTAGCTTGTGGATGTGGTGTGTAACAGTACCGTTAAGTCTAAAATGAAATGCAAACGTTTTTATTTATTTCATTCAATTGGGTGTTGATGGGGACTGAAGGTAATAGGGTTGCATTCATTCCGATCGTTTGCAGAATCCAGTTTTGAGAGTCCTTGGGATAAGCCGATGCGACATCGTTGCATTCTCTGGTCTGCTGTAGCTGTTACTCTGCTTGTGTCGGCTATGTCTCATGGAAGAGAAAAGTGTCTGTAATTACTTGGTCCTTCTGTATAGTCAACCAGTTGTTTCATGCCGCATAAGGTACTCCTTCAGCTAGTACAGCATTTGACTAGGCTAGTTCTTCTGTTCACTCGCCAATGTAGATTTACAGGTAAGGTGTCACACTGCCAAGTTTCAGGGTTTGAATCGTTGCAGCTGTGACTGCATTTCGATGGGGTAGTGACCTTGTGCGTTTTTAAGTAGGTTAAGGTGACTTCTGTCGCAGTGTTTATGATCGTTTTGGCATGGAGTACATCAAGACATCATAATTCATTAATGACTGCATGTCAGTAGTGTGTGATACCACATGGCCACCACCACCACCACCAGCTGACCAACAATGGGGTTTGAGGTCACTTCAATAAATATTGCATGCCGAGGGACACAGTGGCTTTATGCCCTGCTGAAAAGGCTGTGGGTTGTGCGCAGATGCTAGTGGCAGTGCTGGAGAGGCCAAGGAAGAGGTGGCAGCGCAGCAAGAGCAGATGGGTCCTGTGCTGGCGGGGCCAGGAGCCCTCAAGGCCACGCCTCCACTCATTGGCTTTGGCCTCATGAAGCTGACACCCGAGCAGCTGGAGATGGTTACGCGTGCCAAGAAGTTTGCCATGGAGCAGAGTATCAAGAGTGTGCTTATGAAGCAGACCATTGCACACCAGCAGCAGGTTGGTGTGCAGCCCTCCCTGTTTGCTCAGATTCTTTGAAGCGTATGTGTATACTATCAAAGCTCCGTTAATTAACATGAGAAACAAATGGCATGGCTATAAGTAGTGCTTAACTGCATACAATTTTTGCTTCACTGCCTAACACTTTTGGAACTGTGAAAAATGTGTTGTTTTTTAGTAGTCCAGGAAAAAGCTTCGTCCTGCCACAGAAATAGACTTGCACTAAGGTGCAGGGTATCAAATGATGAAGGAAAAATTGTTCTTTCCAACAGTATTCACTTCAACACTACAAAACTGTGCGAAAAAGCAACAAGAAACAGAATAGCATTCAATACTCCTAAGTTATTCACTTCAAACTGATTCATTTGGAATATTAGAAAATTAGCAAATAAAAATGTAACGACAAAAGAATTCATAAAAGCATCACTAGTACTTTACCCTAGGTAGAAAAAAAAAATTTAACCATACACTTTCAATACAAGCCCCTCATAGAATAATACTGCAAATGTAATTTCTTTAAGTACAAAGGTTATTTATTGGCTTGTGTGAATATTCGAATGCTTTGAATATTCAAACAAATATTACTGTATTCAAATTCATTTAGACATGAATTTAAGTTGTTGAAAGTTCAAAATAATCAAAATGATCGATTAAATGTTATTCCACACCTAGTCCCCTATAAATGTGCTATATAGGTGTTAACCCCCATATTCTAGAACGTCCCTTCACTCAACGCTTCACCTTCACTTGAGAAAGCTGATGGGAGCGCCGTCTCTAGGCACGAGAAGTCACTGCATATGAGCAATAATCTACTGCGATTCTTGAGTAGCGCAGGGTCATTTTGAGCCGAGCTTTGGTGCAGTGCTCAACTCTGGCAAGTGAAGGGTAAAAGTCGAGTCAAGGAGCGTTTGTGAATACGGGGATAAGCCGCGAAAACGCCTATCCAGGTCAAATCTACGCCTTCATGAAGCCTCGCATTAAAGGGACACTAAAGGCAACTAGTAAGTCGACGTTGATTGTTTAAATGGTGGTCCAGACACCTTGTAGTGTTAGTTTTGTGACAAGGAAGGGCCTATTTTAAATTAAATCACGTGCTAGTGGCCCGCATCGAGTTAGTGCACTTCAAATTACCCGCCTCAAGAAGCGGACTCGCGCCATTCCCCGTAGTAACGTCCGTGTTTCTTTTTTTCATGAATCAAACAGAAACGAACAAGCAGCATTTTATTGGGTTTTTGATGCTCAGAAGATTTTTTATTTAGTGCAGCTAGATCAATTAATAGTGATTGATTGTAGGCGGTTTGTCTGACGTCATCAGGATCATTTTGAGAATGTCCTGCTGTGGCGCACGCATTCTTGTGCATTTACCTCAATGTCTCGGTAAGTGGGGTACTGCTGTTAATAATGTTGTCGTTTTAGATGTCATACATTGAGCTTTCACTCCGACGTAAATTGTTATTTAACTTTATAGTGCCTTTAAGGTTAAATGAACAGATTATTCTAACACCAATTCATGATAAAAGCTTGTTATACTGGCAGTGTGGCCAAGTACGAAAGGTTTTTGTGATGTTTAGCGGTTGAATAGTTGCATTGTGGGTGACGGGATATTGGGGGGTTTTGAAGCCTAGCCAGGTTTTTTTTTTTTTTTTCCGGCTTTTTTAAGAAAAACATGCCTTCACTAAGGTAACTGCAGACGCGCAAAACTGTTTTGACCCAACTGAAGGGATTGCATGGAAAAAATCACTCCGGCAACGAAAAAAAAAGTATGAAAAGCCCTTAGGTATAGATCATCTAACATACCCGGAAACAAATATTTCAATCTTCTCCTTTATTGAACGCCACCAACAAGATTTGAAAGAAATAAGGCAATCTTTCACACACAATCGAATGCTGGAAACTATATACACGCACGCACACACCATGCAAAAGCAAAGGACCACGTGAGCCCAAATTACCTTGGTTTTCTTCTATTCACTGTGGCTCACATGTGAGATATTCGCTAAAAACTGCATGATTTTGCTATAAGTTTGTTTACCACTTTAATCTTGGGTAATTTAATAGTTGTATACTGTATCCTTTCGTATTCGTCTTGGTCTTGCACTGTGTGTACATGCATGTCTCTCTTAGTACGTGACCGCCTAGTTTTATTACTCACTCAGCAGCTGAACGGACGGATGGATGGATTCAGGGTTTACCAATAAAGCCCTCCAAAGCTTTGCCCCACTCATCGTCATTCACTCTGTGGATATGCTGTGATTTTTTCCTCCACGCTCTGCTCCTTGTATGTTCTGCGTCCCCATCCTCTTTCCTAACGCCTTCGTCACAGTCTCTCTGTTTCCGGTGTACCTCCTTTAAGAAGGGATGCGGGTCTTAAAACAGTAAAAAATGGTCAACAAATCGATTTTTCGCAAAGCCTATTTTTGGGGCGTTGTACTTCGGGGCGTTTGTACGCCTTCATAGCTGCTTGCAGAAGTCGCAGGACTGAATTTCTTTTTCACGATCGACGGCTTCGGCTTACGGGCACCAAATTGCTGCAATGTCTTCAGTTTCTTTCTTGAACGACCGCCCCTTCATGATTGCACATTGTAATCGATTTCAGCCGATATTGACAACAACATTTTTCTTCGTTTACGAATGCCAAATTCTTATCACAGCGAGATGTGATCCCCAAACTGTTATCCTCGCAGGAGCGTCTGAGCATGTAGGCGTTCCGTGTGTGGCAACACCACGGACCCAAGCCAACGGGGTGTTTCGATCTCCTCTCACGCTTCGCCGTGCGTGGCTTAGCCGTGTTTGGAAAAAAGGGGATCTTGGGGGTTGAGCTGATCCTGGGTGTTTAGACCTTTAAGGACCCCCGGCAAAGGCAACACACCCCTTCGGCCCCAGCTTCACGTAGACTGCACCCCTGGGCTGACCCACCCAGGGGAAACTGGCAGTCGCCTTTTTCCAATCTCTTTCTCTCCCGACATCTTCGTCTTTTTCTCACATCTTTTTATCTGTCCTGTGAACTTCTTTTTTCCATTTACTTCCGAATTTCCTGGCGGCGAGGGTTAACCTTGTATAGATATTGAACCTTTGGTAAATCATTAGGTTATATCGGAGATGCATGGTTGGCGTCTCCAAGCGTTTGTGATTCAACCTTCTAGCGTCCCCTTGTTGGACTCGGTGGTGGGTGGTCACCATCGCCGCCGAAATATACTCTCCCTATGGCAAACGCTTTTCCCCCTTTTTTCTGATTGCTCCCTCAAAAGGTGATGCATCGATGAAGCAATCACCCTAACCAAACCAAGGCAGAGCTGCCCAAAATATCATGTCATTCATAGTAAAAATGAACAGAAGAAAGCCCGAGCGATTTCACCATTCCTAGTATTGAAAACTCTTAACAGAAGAAATTGGCCCAGGTCACAAAATCGCAAAGATTGAAAGTGGCAGCCTCTTTTTGGAAGTTCGAGACAAAGCCCAATACGACAAACTATCGAAAATTGTTGTTTCAGTGGGTCCACACAGGTCTATGAATATAGTCCGTGGTTTAATTTCTGATGATGAACTTTCGAGTTGGGTGAAAGCGAACTATTAGAAGGATGACAAGAGGAGAACATTGTGAAGGTACAGAGAATAATGATCAGGCGTGACAACAAACGAATTCCTACAAAACACATAATTACCTTTCGAACCAACAAACTATCTGAATTCATTGAAACTGGTTATTGCAAGCCCCGTGTCCGACCCTACATACCCAATCCCTGTCGTTTCAAGTGTCAGCGCTTTGGACATGGATCGCAAAGTTGCAGAGGGCACTTTACTTGTGCAAAATGCTCATCCATTGAACACTCGTCCTACAAATGTGCTTCAGCAGCGCATCGTGCTGACTGTGAAGATCATCCTGCTTACTCGTGATCCTGCCCCTTGTGCAAGAAGGAAAAGAAAATAATAGCACTGAAAATAATTCAACTTGTCCTTCCAAGATGCATGTAAGCATTTCACACTACACAACCCGTATTATCCCTCCTTCTCTGATGCGATGTGCCGGGGCTGTGCCACTTGTTTCCACACCGGCAAATTTCACACAAGTGTGTGGCGGCGGTCGTGCCATCAGCACCCCCGGCTGGAGTATCCTGTGCTGATCCGCCACCTGACAAACAGGGCTGGCAGACTCTCGTGTCTGCTGGACCCAGGACCACTGTGAGCAAAGTTCGGTCCAAAAGTTCCGTGAACATGCCTTCCGAGCAGGCACTATCCAACACCTCACAAGATGTAATGGATACAAGTTCCACTCCTCCAGCGTCTCATATGCCGAAGGAAAGTCGCAGCTCTTTGGAGCGCACCAGAAAAAAAAAATGCATTACAGGGCCCCCAAAATGGTCTGTAATCTAAGGGAACACTTTTTGTACACACAGCACCACACAATTTTAAAATTACACAAATACTACAGTGGAGCGTCTGAGGACTACTGAGGAACCTCGACGATATCCAGTAACTTTTACGCAAACATACACTGAAAGTGCTGTGTGTGCAAGAAACACACTTACAATTAAAACACACTAACTTTCTACGCAATCACGTTATCTTTCAAAAGGATCGAGATAATGTGTCGCGTCATCCGGTGGTGTTGCCATTTTAGTTAGTCAAAGAATAGCCTGCATACATTTACCACTTCAAACATCTCTTGAAGCAGTAGCTGTCCGAGCTGTCATTTTCAACAAACTAGTAAAAATTTGCAGTATTTACATACCTGCACACCATCAACTGAACAAACACGAATTCCAGTCACTAATCAATGAACTTCCAGAACCCTTTCTCATCCTAGCGGACCTTAATGCACATAGTAGCCTATGGGGTGACTCTCACTACAATGTGCGAGGCCACCTACCTAATTGAACAGTTACTTTTCTCTTCTGGTGCATGTCTCCTAAATCGAAAGGACCCAGCATACTATAGCCTCGCTAACAATACCTACTTATCGGTGGACCTCAGCATTGTCTCTCCATCGCTTCGACATTTACTCACATAAAAAGTCATAAATAATCCATACGGAAGTGACCATATTCCTTTAATATTCAGTACAACAATACAGTCAACTGCCGATTCCCGATAATTCGGAGATCTTCGCAGCACCGCCATGAGCCCCATAGAATCAATGTATAAGAAAGTCTGAAATTTCGTTCGCTCGAACCCCCGGGAGTCCAATTTCCCGGACCTTTTGACGCGACGGAAGGTCGGAAACCACCACTGACCTCCAGTGGAAACCACCACAACTGCGTCACACGCGATTACTATCGCATAAATGAGCACGCCGGTCTACTGTGGCGGCATCTGTTGCTTGGACTCGTTGATCATTAGCAGAGAAACACACACGGCCTCTGAGATTCCTAACACTGGCCGTGTTTATTGTGCAAGGGTGCTTCGCTTACAATTGAAACTATCCACCCAGAAACTTTTTGGCGCCAATAAAGTTCCTTTCGCTTTAGCGCTTGTGCTCGTGCGTGCCACTCTGGCTTCCCGCGCAGCGCTTTTGCGAAGCGTTTCACCACTTTGAACTAGAACTAACCGTCACACATCGATTTGGTCTGGCCACGCTGGCTATCTTGAATGTTTACCAGCGACACCTCAGGAGTACCCGAGGCACCGTTGCCTGCCGTCGCGCCGTTTTGTTTACGCAGCCCACATGGTGTTTGGCTAGCCTAGTGCGTGGTTGTGCGATCGTGTGAAGTGTGCTCTGCAACGCTAAGCCTAGGTGCTTCGACGCTCGTCAGCAAACTCCTTTGTTCACATCGTGAGTATTTCGCTTGCCTGCGATGGCCCCCACTCCGGCTTCGTCATCCTCGCCAATGGCATCGAAGTGTGAAAAACAGTACCGTCGGTTAACGATGGAGAAGAAAGCCGCCATTCTTAAGTTAGTGAAGAGTAGGCTGAAGTGAGCAAGAATTTCGGCATTTCCAAGTGAACAGTTTCCGATTTCCTGAGGAACGAAGGCAAGATCTTGTAAGTGGACGAAAAATCGTCTGGTGCCCAAAAGATGAATGCAAGCCAAGGTCTTCATCTAAAGCTTGAGAACGCTCTCGTCGTGTGGCTTAATTCAATGATTGCCAAGCGGCTGCCAGTCTCGAGCTGCATCTTGAAACAAAAAGCGGAAACTCTCGCGCTTCGAGTGGACATCACTGATTTTAAGTTCAGTGATGGATGGCTGAGAAACATTAAGCATCAGAATGACCTCAAGTTGAAGATGTGTGGCGAAAGCGATGCCGTCGACAGTGCAGTTATTGCGCTGTACCGCAGTGGAAAACTCCAGTCTTTGTTGCAGTAGTTCTCTGCTGACATTTTCAACTGCGCCGAAACTGGCTTGTTTTACAAGCTGCTGCCGGAAAGAACACTCGCTTTTGTTGATGACGCATGCCATGGTGGCAAGCATAGCAAAGAACGGCTGACCGTTGTCACAGGTCTCGTTAATTCGGGAGGCGATCGCCGGGCTAATTCCAAGGACCGAAGTATTGGCCCCCCGAACCGCACCACGAAAGCGTGGACAATTCAGAAGTGGTCCTATTTGGCGCGCCAGCAGACGCCGGCTGTGGCCCAAAGAACAAGTCAGAGCCAAAAGCTGGTAAACAAAACAAAATTATATTCTCAATTATGGCAGATCAAAACGATACACAAGTATGCATACTTGACAATAGTTGAATACAATATGTCACCAATCAAACAATGTACTACACAGTACAATCAGCCACACTCGAAACAACGGACATAGACAACAATACGCACTACAATGCAGTCGCATGCATTGAACAACCAAGACACTTAAAGACTAAAGAGTTAGAAAACTTATTCAGTCCAAAAATCTTGGAACAAAAGTCTGAATGATACTCTTCCGAGAATCACTCACTCAAAGTCCAGCGTAGTTGTCGTTCCGCTGCCCCCGAAGTTTCTCTTTCAGGAAACCTCGCGTCTTCAATTGGCCACTCTTCAAGCTTCAAACTTCTTCGCCGGAAACACGTCGGCTTCACACGCAGCTGTTGCCACGCTTCTTCGCTCGATAGCGGTAGACACACGCTCTTGCTTGTAGCTCGAGCCTTCACCCCTCAGGTGGAAATCCTCTTCTTCTCCTGCTTTGTCACTACGGACAAAACCTTCGCCGACTACACGGCGGAATACCCTACGCGCTCTGGCGCTAACTTCCGTCTTCTCCTGATCTCTCATCTCGGCTGCTCGATTAAATACCTTCCGCGCGAGATTCCAGAAAGTTCTCATCATTTCGTCGGCGCGATGCGCAGCGAAGGCCGGGGGAAAGGGCGAGACGATACGGGGGCCGTCCGCGACGGATGACTCAACCTGGCATCACCACGCCCCTTTCCATCGAGAAATTTCGAGGGCTTGCTCGGCCGCCGATGTGGGGTGAGGAGGTTCGTCGGCGAACCTACGCTTCCGAGGGGAGAGGGGCGCGTGCCCGGGGAGGGGAGTCTTTGGATGCTTGTTTTCTTTTTCTTTATCGTTGACCTCGCGGCATCACTCCGGCGTTTCGTCGCAAGAATTTGGCGGCGCGCCCTTTTTTGAGCGCTCGTTTTGTGACACCGTTCTTGTTGGCAGCAACATGTCTGACAGCGAGAAACTTCCTTTGTTAGTAATAGGGAAGTCCAAGAGCCCGAGGTGTTTTAAAAGGGCAAAGCTGCCTGTGTTATACGAAGCCAACAAAAAGGCATGGGTAACGCAGCAGTTGTTTGAGCAGTGTTTTGTTACGTCCGCAGGAAGGACAGGAAGTTTGAACAACAGAACAGACGTGTTCTGCTCTTCGTTGACAACTGCGCTGCTCATGGTCACATCAATAACTTGAAGGCTATCCAGCTGGAATTCATGCTGCCCAACACGACTGCGATCCTCCAACCGACAGACCAAGGCATTATCCGTAATCTGAAACTTTTGTACCGTTCACGTATACTCAACCGTATGTTGCTGTGCTCGGAAAACGAGAAAGGCTACAGCGTTGACTACTGTCTTCTGTCTGAATGCTTGCGGACGCATGGAAGGCAGTAACGCAAGACATGCTTCACAACTGCTTTCACCACGTGGGCTTCGTACTCGTCACAGAGGCAGCAGACTTGCCTGAAGAAAGCGACAGCGTGACTGACTTGTGCCCCCTCATGGACAATATTATCAACAACCTCCGCTCTGCTGGAAGCCCATGGAAATAACTTTTGAGTGGTTCGTCGACGCTGACAACGAGCTCGACTTCTGCGCAGAGCTAACCGACGATCAGTCAGGTTATGGCCGATTCAGATGACTTCGATGTCGAAAATGAGGAACCAAGGCCTGCGTCACCTACGACCGCCAAATTGGTGCTTGCGTTGATGACATTGGTGTACAGTGATGACATGACCCTTGCTCAGATCAAGGCTAATGTAATCACATGCAAGCGGAACGCCGTTCAAACAAGGATCAAGTTTTTCAAGCCACGGCAGCTCTAACACCGGCTGGCCTGACGCACCTGCTGTCGGCTGCATGCTTTTTTTTTAACGGCTTTTTTCAGAGCCACCCCACTGATGCTTTGGCAGAGTTCCTGAAGTCTGGTGCTTTGACCTTGACCCTCTTGATCTCAGAAATATCAATGAAATGGTGCGTTTTTTGCTTTCATTGAAAATTATCAGTAAAATAATGCATGTTTTTTTGCTTGCATTCATTTCTTTCGGACGGTTTTTCGCTCCCTAGAGGGTCCGAAAAATCGGCAGTTGACTGTAGATAATGCAGGTCCTCCACAGGGTCCCAGATGGTAGATGGACAAGGTGGACTGGGAAAAATTTCGGAATGCTACCAACCTAAGTTGGTGATACGATTCTCGATTGTTGTGCCAAGCTGCACCTAAACTGTGAAATTTGCTGAAATTGTGCCACGCTGCGCCAAAATGCTCAGCCAGCCTCAAATTTACTCAGTCGCGCTAATTTCGGCCACAAATTCAGGCCATGTCGCCTACCTCCAGTTTGCCCCATCAGTCAAGGCGTGCAGACGCTACCATATTTACTTGTGTAATGAACACACTTTTTTTTTTTATAGAAAAATCAGAGCAAAGTTGGGGGATGCATTCATGCGGGGTAAATTTAACACTTTTTCTGGGGGGAAGAAAAAATGTGGCAATGCAAAAAAATGTGAAGTCTCTTAGCCTTTCTCAATTGACATACGCGTACGCTGTTTGGAAATAATTTCTTGGTTGCACTTGAGTCATTTTCGGTGGCTGACGGTACTAACTTCTGCAAGCTTTCCCCGGGACGCCCGCGCACGCTACAAAAACTTTTTGCGACTATCTTTTCTCGCAATTGTTCAACCGCAACAGTGATATCTGCTGTGACCTCGAAGGGGGCCCAAAAGCATGCGCCACGATGCTACGACACACTTTGTCAACTTCGCAACAACCTCGCACAACGACCGTGACGACGCTGCTACTATTGTAGCAAGTAACCAACATTGCAGCAAGCTACCCCCAAAGCATCAAAACGAACCGCCGATGACAAGATTAATGACAAAATACGGCCGCTGCCTCACTTCTACATGAGAAATTCCTTTACGCGAGGACAACAAGCGAAGCGAGAATCGGGGGTTCTACCGTGCTGCAGAAATCGTCACAATGTTTTCTGGACAAGTGATTTTTTCTGGTTTTCCAGAAACCTGTGACGCAATAGGGGTGAATGACACTTCGCGACAGCAAATCTTGTCGTCGTTCGAGAATCGCGTGCACGTAGTTGGGCTTTTTGAAACTGCCCGCGTCGTTCACAAAACTGCAAAACGAGCAGTTTTGTGACCTTCGCTCGCTGTGTGCTTATCAGCTGCGATGTCTCTGCACTTGCACTGTTCTCGAATCTCGCTGTGACGCACAGATAAGACGGGGGACGTGCCGCACTCAGATAGAAAGGAAAACAATACAGCACGGCAATGGGCGAAGAGGGAGAGGGATCGAGCCAAGGTCGGTCAGCAAAATAATAATAATAAACGAACGAGATCCAACGGGTGAGAAGGTGTCTGTTAGCGGGACTGAAGCGGATGAATGTAGGGGGTGCGTTTATTATGCGGAGGTAGGGGTGGGGAATCGAAATTTCGATGACAGAAGTTGGGGGTGCGTTTATTATGTGAGTGCGTTCATTACGCGAGTAAATACGGTATTATGCCTAGAATATTCTAGGCACCTGCCCTACACTCTCAAGACGCGATCGACCAGATATAGTAACAACGCGGCGCGCCCGTCAGTCCGCCATCCACGGTTGATACCGATTGTCGGGGACCACGGAACTTCAAGACAGAAATGCTAATTTCCTAGCCTAAAAACGTGACTATGCTTGTTAGGAACTAAAGCTGGAAGTGTATGCTGCGTTTTCCTCGCGCAAACAAGCTTGACGTACTGCAAGTACCAGTGTTGCCGGTGACCACGTCGATTACCTTAGCAGTGGCACTTTTATTTTTGTCTTGAAGTTGCATCGTCGTGGCCAAGGTCCTGGCGATAAATATCCGGTAGTGTCACTGTACAAACGGGCGTGCATCATGGTTGCTTTACCTGGTCGAACGCACCTTCCAAGTGAGCCGAAGCGGCACCTAACACCCACGGGGAAAAAAAAATAAATAAGGGCGGGAAGTGAGGCTAAGGGGGGTGTGTAGCGGTTAGAAAATTTCTTGTCCTTGGTTTTAACTGTGCAGAGAATGCTGCTTAAGCCACTTTCGCTGCAGTACACCGGTGACCTGCAGAAAAGCGATTTGGAAGGGGCTGTTGGCGAGTGTCACGGGACACTGCACATTTTGTTCAGTTATTCATGCCTTTGTACGCTGAATAATTTAGAGTACCAGTATAATCACTGACATCGAAATAAGTTACTCGCAATCATTTGGAGCAGTGTATGACATTTCTGCTTCCCTAAAAAACAAACTAAATTGCTGGCCAGTTTGTTTTCCTCGGTTTTACGAATCTTCCGAATTTCAAAGTTTTATGCAACAACATGTCCTCAAAGGACATGTTGTTGTGTGCTGGGTGCCAGGGCACCATGAAATTGCTGGAAACCTGGTGGCGGACCAGCTAGTTGCGTCTGCACACGACCTCGCACCCGCCAGTACACCCTTGGCCGTCCCTGCACTTGGCATGAAACCTTTCCTACGATGAGAGCTCAGGGCGTGCTGGCAGTGCCTATGGGATAGGCAAACAAAAAACAAGCTACATGTTATCAAACCAATACTGTGAAACTGGCCACCAGTATCCAGCTCACACTACACACTAGTAATACTTACAAGGCTATAGATAGGACAGGACACACACACTCTGCACATTCATACCTTTTGTCTGGTGGTGACCAACTCATCTGTGAGAGGTGTGGAGATCCACTTACAGTTCTCCACAGCCTAGTTCAGTGTAGCGATTTAGATGCTCTAAGGAAAAAAAAAACACTTTTTTTATTGTCCTACTGACACCAGCTCCCACTACATATTGTCATGCTCATCAGTAGGGATCCGCTTATTAAACTTCAACCACTTTTTACATTTTTAAAAGATGTACATAGTTTTCACCCCATATTCCGAGATGATCTGTACCTCGACCTCTGTACAGAGGTCGCGGCTGTGGTGGCCCTCAACACCAACACTGTCATTTATTTCAGCTCCACGTGTTTCATGTCACCGCCATGATTTTAATATTCTTGAGGTTCAGCCCACTTCAGGGCACGGAATTTTAGGCTCATTTACAGCCGTGCAACGCTATCATTGCTCATATCCTGTTCACATTACTAAGGTACCATTGCTTTTCGCTCATCATCATTCATGACGCTCTTTGGCCATCACATGGCCTTGGCGCGAATAAACACCATTTATCATCATCATCCCCAAATTGTTATCGCAGCGTGATGCGATCCTGAAACCATGCCACGACGAGTTGCAAACGTGTGAAGCAAGCAACCTGTAAGTGCTGTCAGCGTATAGAGCAGAGGACCTTTGCGCCAACTACTACAAGCAACCGCACCGGAGACCGATTCGGAGCCACCGTAGTCACGTGGCTCGCGCCGTGAATCTGAAACTGTCGTGATACCTTTGAGTTTTCTAAAATTAACTAGAGGATACTCTGGTGCTGGCACCGTTCAGCGACCATGGGAATTATGGGTACTGTGTGGATTTGCCTAGTCTTCGTGCTTGCGGGCAACAAACGCACTTGTGGCTTCGTTTATTCCTGTGTTGTGGTTTTGTTTCGAAGGGAAGAACAAAGAGTTGTTTCACTTCGTGACCCTACTTGAAGTGGTAAGCCTAAAAGATTGGGATGTTGAAGCGTAACTGCCGAACATTAGCCGATTTTTGTTTTGTGACAAAGCAGCTTCAAGCCACGCAAAGCCAGAACGAATGTAAAGTACGAAGACTAGGAAAATCTATGTCATACCTATAATTCCCATGCTTGCTGAAGCGCTATACGTTGCAGCTTCCATAGACACTAGCGCCAGAGTTTCCTCTAGTGTATATTTAGGAAACATTGTGCCCTTGACCTTTTGCTTGCTGTACGCTTGCTCTTGCCTGGTTCAGCCAGGGGAGGCGGCAGATTTGGAGATGAAAAATCGTGCTATCCATAGAAACAAAAATTGCCGCGCTAGTTTACGTGATTGTGGAGATATCACGGCTCAAAAAACGTTGTTTTTTCATCATTTCTGAGAAATTCATCGCCACCTTCACTTCGATAAAAATTTATTAAAGGGACACTAAAGGCAACTATTAAGTTGATGTTGATTGTTGAAATAGCTGCCCAGAAACCTCATAGTCTTACTTTTGTGCGAAGGAAGGGCCTATTTTGAAATAAAATCACGTTTTAGTCGTCCGCATGGGGTTAGCGCACTTCAAATTACCCTCCTCAAGAAGCGGACCGACCGGACCGATTCACGTCGCTGTTATCGTGTACAACGTTGCCCAGCTTTACTGCGCTAGTAGCAGCAGACCCAAAGCAGCTGGAGCCACAGCAGCAACAATGGCCATCGATCAATTTCTCACCATTGCCTTCGAGATTGCAGATGGTTTTTTTGTTTGTTTCAACTGCGCCCCGCTAGATAACACTATCTGTCCTACGTAACCACGTTAAAATTGAATTTTCAACCACTCACGCCATTCTTCAGAGTAATGTGCTGCCGTTCTTTTTTCCATGAACCAAGCAGAAACGAACAAGCAGCATTTTATTGCATCTTTTGATGTACGGAAGGTTCTTTATTTAATGCATTTAGATCGATTACTAGTGATTGATTGTAGGCGGTCCATCTGATGTCATCAAAATCATTTTGAAAATGTCCTACTATCATTTTGAAAATGTCCTACTGCGGCACTTGTGATATTGTGCATTTACTCTAATTTCTCGGTAAGTAGGCCACTGTTGTTGATAATATTTAGTTTTAAATGTTGTCATACATTGAGCTTTTATTCTGACGTCCTTAATGTCCTTTCTACGTCGTTTTCGGGAACGAAATTTTGAAATTACATAAAAAAAGAAGTCACAGAATGTGAAAGTGTAATTTCCAAAAAATGGAATTTTTGGCCAAATTTCGCTATTCAAAGCCACGTCCCCCCTTAATACGAGGCAAACAGATCCTGCTGGCCTATCAGTGCTGTAGCTGTTTACTCCTGTGTTGCCATCCTCAGCCATGCCGAAAAGAAAGATACCCAGGAGCGTGTTTATTCTACGATAGCCACTTAACTATATACGTCCTGAAGCCGAAAATGCCAAAATATGTCACAAGGTTTCACATCTCGAAGGCCATGCTTTTCGGTTCCGCATGCTATCATGCACGAGGGAATGCTAACATGGCAAAAAGATTGCCAAATGCTTCTTTTTGGTGTCCTTGGCAATCGGTCTAGATCAGCACGGTGGAGTTTTGCCTTTTCACTTTCCAACACCACTGTTTCGCCACCTGCGTGCGAAAAGAGATCGGAACTTGTTGGAATGCGGCGGAAAAATTATCACTATTAATTCGTAAAAATGCTATTTCTTCGCTTCGGCGTGGCACAGTGTTCAATATAGCGAATGATCTGCTGTTCGGGGGCTTGATATACTTGGGAACCATGCCCATACTTTTGCATGGGAAATTCAAGAAAATTTCTCAACTGTTCGTTATAGCCAATAACTCCATATATCTGAGTTGGACTGTATTTGCTTACGAGTGCTAACGGTTTGTTGGCCTCTGCTACGGGGCTGTTTTAGGTAGTGTTGATTTTCTATTTAACCTTGTTCATAGTGTTGGCACATATTCCATGTTTATGAGTGCCTTATCCTAACCTTCCATCTTCCCCCATGTGCCTTTTTTTCATATTTAATAACCAGAGTATTCTAGCTTGTTCATTACTTAATTAAATCAAGTTTCAAATGTAGTGGGATTTGACGTTTCTTTTTCGAGCAAAAATGGCTGAAGAGATTGCTTTAAAGAACAACAAAAAAAGCAACAGCAGATTTAGTAAACTTGTGCAAATTTCTCATGGCATTAAAGGGTATTATGGGGAGTTGGTCACTGGCTTACTTGCAAATACATTGATCCCTTGCAGGACGGGACTATATCACTTTAAATTGAGCTACTGTAGTTACACAATGTTATGAGAAAAGTGGTGTAGCAGATTTATGGAAGTGTTAGCGTGATTAGTCAGAGCTGTTAGTCAGCACCTGTGTCTGTGCCTGTCCTCGTCAATGTGAACTGTTTTCGCCTCGCTGTGGAAACATTTGCCAAACAATCTGCTATACTTGCCGATCCTGTTTTTTTTTTTTTTTTACTACAGCAACAGAAGACGCTACAACGACACCAGGCGCTGGTCCTCATGTGTCGGTAAGTGTTCTTTGGCTTATCCTAGATAAGATGCTACAGGATGCAAATTCAATTCGCTATTATGAAACATTTGGTATTCTAGAATTCATAGTAGTAAAATATTTTTACATTAAGCCGATAAACATTTGAAGAGGGATTCTCAGAAAAGTCGTTAATCTTAATAATCTGAGGTTTCATATTGCGATGTTTGACTGTAGTTTCGGTGAAATGTGGTACAGCTACGTGGAGCCTATCATCCATGGCCGTTTGCCTGCAGCATGTTGCTTACTCAGTTCATGCCTTCGCTGCCAGGGTGCTTGCTGTACTGTATGAGCACTTTTTCTGTGGGAGTGTTCTTCCACTCAGCCACCGCGTATAGATGTGGCTATAGGCTGGTCAGATTATCACAGAGATGACGTGCTGCGGGCAGGTGATGCTTAAAGCAGTCCTGGCAATGTACTGAGGCATATTTTGGTTGCCACCTAATAAAGGAGTACAGGTGTGGTTGCAACAGTTCTACACTTGCTGTAAAATTTATTGTCAATGCTGTGCAAGGTTTCTTGGCACCCGCAATGCTCAACTCTGCAACAGCAAGCTGCTTTCGTTTTCTGCAAAGTGGTGAACACTCAAAAGCTATCGTGCACAACGATCTGGTACAGTCAAAATTCATTAGTGCGTACCCGCTTTAAGTGTATTAACGGGTAAAACGTAGTTGCCACGAATGCCGTCGGACACCCCATCTGAAATCCAGTCATGCAAATGCCCTTTCTAATTAGGTTGTTTTCCTTGGGGCAGCCACGGCTCTTGCCACCGGCCGACAACAATCACACGTTCAAGAACGTCTTCTAGAAATCTATGGAACTACTGCCTATCGACAGTGATCATAGTGATGAGTTTCTGCTCCCGCCGCCCGCAGTGTTCAACCCGTATTTCGTCTGGCCACTGCGTGGAACACAGTGCACGGGAGTGCCTTCGAATACCGGCCACATTGAAAGGCCAGTTGGGGCACCACACCGTCCGAAATCCAGTCATGCTAATTAATTTCCTTTCTAACACCTCCTTGGGGAACGCTCCTCGAAAATTACTTCAAGGAACTGATAAACTACCGTCTATTGACGGCGATCAAAGCAATGCCCTTCCGCTCTGGCCCCCCCCGTGATGTTCAACTCTTTTTCGTCTGACCACTGCATGGCACAGTGAGCTTCATTGATTTACCTAGTCCCGGACCACTTGCCGGTGGCCCGCGGACGCCTTGGCTCATAGGCGGCTAGCTATATCACATGCACATGATCCAAAAGTTTCGAGCCAGCCCGAGCGGCCTCGGGCCATCTGCGTGCTTGATGCTGTCTGCGTCCGCTGTGGCTTCTGCTATGTCGTCTGCTCCCTCCATGGCTGTGACAAAGGCAACAACCCCAACCTAATTCCAACCTCAGCAGCAGTTAGGTAGTGAACTATATCTATTTACGTTTTGATGCAGCTTACTGTAAGTGGAACAGTGAAAATAGCGGTGGAACGACCCACGCGGTTGCTCCACCGCTGTTTCTCCAACCGAGTATAACTTGGTTTGCCCGACCTTCGGGAATACACACATTCTCTATGTGGCTCAGAACACCGATGACAAGAACTAGGTGCGCAAACAATGCAAAATTCAGAAACATGCGAGGAGCGAACAGAAAAGAAAAGAGAGCACGAGCGCGTTGAGAATTTCCCGTGTCTAACTTAAAATGGCCTTACAGGCATGCGCGCCGCGCTGTCGCCTGGCAGCAGCCCGAAAGAAATAGTTTGGACAGTCCCGGGGCCGCCTGCAGGCCGCCCGGCACGCGAAAAACAAACATGCGTCCGAGCAATCCTGGACCAGTGGGCTGAGCTTCCGGTTGGTCCCCGAGAAAAATGAATGCAGCTCCGCCGTCCCGAGCCATCCAGAGCTGTCCGGGACATGTAAATCGATGAAGCTCCGTGCACGGGAGCAGCGTCGTGCCTACATGCATGACCCACGTAGGAAGGCCAGTTGGGCCACGACACCGTCTGAAATCCAGTCATGCAAAGGCCCTTTCTAACGCAGCTTAGTTGCTTGCCACTTGCATATTGCTCCAGTACAAGTGTCTGGTTGCTAATAGCGGTGTCGTGCCCCTACGACCTGATTAATTTGTTAATGCGTTGGTGTGACGTTTAAGGGAGAATGTGGCTTTAATATAAAAAAATGGCAAAAGAAACGATTTTTAAAAAATAAAGTTTTCAGTTTCTGGAACACTTTTTCTATCTGATTTCAAGATATCTACACTGAAAACCGCCCATAAGTGCTTTGAAAAATTTTGTTTCACCCCACTAGGTTGTGAAATTTTTTTTCTGGAAATGGCAAGAAAACATCGATTTTCAGAAAATTATAGCTTCGCAAGGGCGCTGCTGGGAGCAGTCTTCTTGGGCTTATCGGAAAGAGTGTTTGCCGTGTTCGAATCTCCCGCCTCAGCCAGTTGCTCCCTTTAAAAACAAGCACACAAAAAGCATATTTGAAGGTCGTTTGGAGGCCCCTGATTGGCTGTGGCCGCCATGTTGCCCCAGGTCGCCTCGCCATTGGCTTTCGCTCCGGGAGATCGTCGTCTGCTGCTTGTGCGTCGCGAGGACATGGCTGTCAAAAATCGCTACTTCGTGACGTGTTCACGGCCCGACGATCACTTAGGATATAATTACACTTTAATTAAGTGGATGCTCGATTAGATTACTAGGAGCGGGTGGGCGGTCTACGAGCGCAGTGCATCATCGGAGTCGTCTTTGGGCCTAACCCCGCTGACCGCAAGACTGTGGGCAAGAACGACGCGCTAGTGCACTCTTGGCGACATGCTTCTTCGCAAGCAACGAAGCTGTAAGTGAATTCACGATCAGATTACTATGAGCACGGCGCGTCATCTGAATTGGCTTCAGGCATACCTGCCAAGTCTCCGGGATTGGCCAGGATTCTCCTGGATTTGGGCCGTTTCTTCCGTTTGTACGGTTGTCGTGAAAATATCCCAGAAATCATAATTTCTGTGTGTGATCTGGCCACACTGACAGAAAAGCAGCTCTATATTACTACTATAGTTGATTAGAAAAAAAACTTTGCTAATATTACTGACTCGGGAAAAAAAAAGGTGATAACAGTTTGCTTGGCTTTGTTCAAGCAATTTTTCACAAAGTAAGAGTCATGGCCGTAAAGCTGGGCAGGAAATTTGTGCCACCATCGTGTTCAAAGTAGCGCTGCAACAAGATGACAGCATCTCTTGCTGCACTGTTCGCCACTGCAATGGGCTCAGGATAACACACCATCTCATCACCACTTGAGCATGGGCTTCATCTTGAACTTCAGCAATAAGTTCCTCAAGACTATCCTCACGGCATGTGGCGACGTTTTCATCAAGTGTTTTATAGTCTAGTAGAAAAAATAGACTGTGTCACCTGAGTGCACTATCCTCTACAGTACGTGCGATTGTCATTGCCACAACCGGTGTGGACGAAACCGCGGTCGCTCTTGACACGATCATGTATGGCGACAACGTAACTGACAAAACCCCGAAAGTGTGCGCTCAACCAGTCAAAGCAACGCTGCTTTCCACAAACTTTGCGGACAAAACTAAGGCAGATGCTATCGTAGATGGCATAAAACGACTTAGTTTTGAAAGCGCGTGTGCAGCCAAGGGCATGGGGATTGTAAAATGAACTACCGTTTGCCGCAACCACCACGCACAAAACTGCAGTCGCGGTGACGCGATAGCAATCTACGAGGTCCAAAGGCACGCAGCGGTAGGTCAAAGGCAGTAAATACGTAAAAATTTTAAAGAGTCGCAGTTTCGCTGCAAGAGTGAAGCAATGAATGCGACAGCAACAACTTGGAATATAACGCTGAGAACGGCAATCAGATTGAAATGTGCAGCGTGCTACTCATACACAAATGACGCACGAAAGCGATACTCGCAGGACGAGAGCAAACTAACAGCGTTTACCGCTCGACCCGTAACGTGCTGTTTAAAAAAAAACGATGCACGATACGTAATCACAGTACAGATGAGTACAAACTCACAAGTGCCTCAGTTGTTATACATCGCTGTGTATGAAAAGCGCGCTGTTTTTGCAAAAGAGGCCTGTTCAGAGACCGAAGTGACCTTTGTGGGCCCGGCAACTAATGCTTTCGTTTCAGTGAAAGCCGAAGGCACACGATTCCCCCACCAAAGGATAACCGCGCGCCCATGGGGCAAAGTACATGTGAGAGATAAGCACGCGTCAGCGCATCGCGATGAACTCGGCGCCGAGCGCGGGCGGCTTTTTTCTATGAGTGTTCATATATATAGATACGTATACATATACGATGAAAGGCGGCAGTGGTGGCAACGGCAAAAAAAAAAAAAAAAAAAAAACAGGCTGGACTGTCCATATAATTGCTATTGCAATAAAAAGGGGCCAGACGCGTCTTGGCGTTCCTGTCAAAAGAATCTAGCAGTGAGCAAAGCTTTGACCCGCGCTTTTGCGGCAGCCAGCTGTGCCATCCCGTCTGTTCTGTTCACGTGTGTCCCAGGAAGACACGCACGAGTTGTTTTGACTGAAATAGATTCTGCTAGTTGTGTTGATCCTTTGAGACTCTCACCTTAGTGAAAAACTCTACCCTCGTGTGTTCGGCCACTCCTAGCCACTACAGTCAAACCTCAATATATCGAACGCGGATATATCGAATTATTGCCTATATCAAACGGTTTCTATATTACGCGGGAAATCGCATGCATTATTGATTTTTTATTTCGAACAATGTTTTAATTGTATAATGGATATATCGAACTCAGCCACCCCAAACCGCCCGCGCTCCATTGACAGGCGGCGAGCTTTCCCGCAACTCTCGAAAGTAGGGGCAGAGTGGCAGGCGTTTACGAATGCTGCACACATCGATGGCGCCGGGAGCGCCACTTTAACGTAGCGCCGAGAGCGCGCCGCAGCCTAGTGGTAGAGGTTCTTGAATGAGGAAAGTGAAGAGAAAAGCACGGAGCTGTTATTTTCTTTCAATGCGAAGGCACCGACACTGCTTCGCACGGGGGAAGGGGGAGTGGGAGGTAAAGATTGAGGAGGAAAGTATAGGAGGGAAAGGACGCAGACTACTGTCTCGGACGCGGCCCGCGCTGCCACCGGTAAAGGGAAAGCAGTCAGGCGAGCCGGCATGGGCGCGCCATGTGCGCGCTTTACACCCGGACTCACGCCGCAGCCTTGCAGCTTGCAGTCGTTGCAGTCTCTATGGTGTCAACGGCACACTGCGCACTTGTTGCTAGCTCCTCCCCCGTAGCATCGGCACGCATGGGTCGTTGTGCTCGCAGTGTTCGTGCGTTCGGAGTTAGGCCTGTCGCGAGCTGTGGTGCGCGACACGCCTAACTCTGAACGGCGGAGCTCATGGATGCGGAGATTGTCGCCGAAGCTACTGCTGAGCAGCCAAATGAAGACTCTGCCGAGGTGGATCCGGCAAGCGCTGATGGTGCCCCGCTCCCGACATCAGCTCAGGTCGTAGCTGCCTTGGCCCTTGTGCGCCGCCACTGCAACGCGATTGAAGGCACCGTCCTATCACTTATGGATCGCCTGGACTATATTGAGGATGCAGTCGTCAAACACGCCATGGCCAACAAAAAGCAGGCTACTCTTTTTCAATATTTTAAACCAACACAATAAATACTATGTTTGAATCTTCAAGTGAGTATTTACTGCACCACGCTTGAACGGTTCGTTGGTTGTTTTCAGCAAGCTGTTGACGCGTTTTTTTCGTGATTTTTTTTTATATCGAATTCTGGATATATCGAACTATTTCGCGATCGCCGCGCCGTTCGATATATCGAGGTTCGACTGTATAAGGCTGCAACGCTGATGTTGGTGCTTGCGATTGAGACCCCCCTCCCACCCCCTTTTGTTTTTTTGCAATGTTTTTTTGTTTGTTTGTTCTTGGTTTTCAAATGCCACTCTCCCGTTGCTGAAATCTCCCGGATTCAGAATTCTTGAACTTGGCAGGTATGCATAGCTTTTTGCTTTGAAAATGCCAACCTGATGATGCCGTAGTGGCAGCGCTAACCGAGGCCCATGAACGCATTGTAAAAATTGGATGCCCATGCCATTTAATAAACAATGCGGCTGAGAAGGCAGCTTCTTGTCTCCCAGTGAAGGTGGACAAAGTACTTGTGGACATTTTGTGGACATCAACAGCTGTGCCTGTGAAAACAGTTAAGGTTACTGATGTGTGCAAGACTCGATCAACTGGCATAACACATGAGGAACGACTGTTCGTGTTCTTGAGCTATGAGCTTAGCAAAGTTTGCTGTCTGTTTTTAAATAACATTATTTCTGCTTTTGAAGCAGTCAATGGCCACCTGCAAGCACAGGCGCCCCTACTACGCAAGCTACAGCCTATACTTTTAAACCTTCTTGACATTCTTTCAAGGTTTGTGAGGCCAGCACTGCTAAAGCTGTGCAAGGACATCTGTTTGATAGACTACCACAGCAGAAATGTGCAAAAGGATGATCAAGACTTTGTAATTGGAGACCAAGCTGTGTTGTTGAAAAGCTTAAGTGACAGAAAAGAATTTTTTGAGGCTGTTGCAAGGTACATGGTTGCTGCATGCGACTAAATGCACCTCAAATTTTCTTTGGAAATGATTCTTTGATCAATGTATGCATTGCAGATATTGAAGCTATTAATAAGATGTCGTCCTTTTTTTTTGTGGGGAGCGGTTTCCAGTGTTATTGCTGCGGAGGAAGCAAGAGACCAAAGATCAAGCTGTTAATGCACCGCAAATTGAATTTGTAAAGATGCACTTTCAAAATTTTTACAAATATACTGGAAGATAAACGGTTCCATGTGCAGTGGAGAACATCTCACTGCTGAAAGGCGAAGATGGACTTCTGAAATTCAGTCGCATTGCTCAAGTGATGCTGGGAATCCTTTCAGCATCGCACAGCAATGCTAAATGCGAGCAGCAGTTCAGCATTGTGAGAAAGACGTGCACCGAGTTCCGCGCTTTCATGTCAGACAAGACACTTAGGCAACTACTTCAAGCCAAATGTCACAGGTATATTCTGAGGAGTTCTCAAAGAGGGCCAAATTTGTCAATACAAAAATTGGGCAGTAATGTAACTGCAAGTGACACAGCTTCGTCTGTACTTCGAGTGACACAATTTAGACTAGCATGGCGCTAAAGTTGGACTCCATGTGCAATTTCTCCGTGCAAAAAACATTCTTGTGGCGAAGTGGCAGAATGGCAGCGGCAAACACTGTTATGATGCCCTGCAGTGCTCGAAGGACTTCTCGAAAAAGGTGGCTTCAGTCACGTCCAAGATTTGGTGGTGCTGACCTACCCCGGGTAGGTTGTTGGCAATTTACAAAAACTATGCCATTATTGTGCCATGATAACTCCATATACAAGTTCAATATTGAGAAACACGTGTGAAACATTCCATCCCTCTAAGAACCCCCCCCCCCCCCCCCCCCTCCGTTTGCGTCTCCGTAATGCCTGCGCTGCAAACCTGGCAGGTATGCTGTGGCCAAATTCTGCCTCAGAACTTCAGTAGCTTTCTATGAAAATGGGCACAGGTAGGTCCATGTAGTGAGAATATCACCCAATTTAGGTCACTGTAATAAATAAAACCACAGTGTGTACATTAATTAAATTAAACACCAATGGGGAATGTTAATTTCTATGCATGTCTCAAAAATGGATTTTCTATAGAGAGTAGTTAGCAGACAGTTTACAGCTAAAGTAACTAAATTTGGCTGTTTTTCAGAAAATGACCAACAATAAAGTAGAAGTCCTACATCAATTTGCTGCCCAGCCGCGGTGGTCTAGTGGCTAAGGTACTCGGCTGCTGACCCAGTCACGGGATCGAATCCTGGCTGCGGCAGCTGTATTTCCGATGGAGGCGGGAATGTTGTAGGCCCGTGTGCTCAGATTTGGGTGAACGTTAAAGAACCCCAGGTGGTCAAAATTTTCCGGAGCCCTTCACTATGGCGTCTCTCATAATCATATGGTGGTTTCGGGACGTTAAACACCACATATCAATCCATCAATCATTACATCAATTTGCTACATATAAGATATAGATAAATATGTATTTAATGTGCTCTGCAAAAAACAGTTTTGTAACTGTAGCAGATATTTGAGAAATGGGTCACTAATGTGGGAGAGTCAGCCAAAACTGCGTAACTAGCGCTCATGCTTGCCTGCCCATCCCTAAATAGTAACGGCTGACTTGTTTTTAGAGGGTCCCTAAAGACAAACAATGACTTGGTTTAGATTGATAAACTGCACACTGAGGACTCTAATTCCACACGTATCACAGTCGTGAGTTCATTATTAGTGGAGAAAATCAAGGTTGAAATTTCACTTTTAAATTTTGTGCCGAAATCTCCGTGCGTGAAGTAAGAAATTTCAAAATGTATTTTAGGTATTTTCATGGCATTAGCTCGGTGAAAGTTTCTGAAACTTCGCATCACCTACAAACTACCATGTACTTCATTTTTATCGATTTGAAGTTACGTAGGGCCCAGTACACGCCTTCGAAATTTCTCATGTCGCAGTGTTTGAAGTGGGAATCTCAAGGTGGCCTCGCTACTCGCATTTTCTTTTCACACGTTTTATCACTTACAATGCATCGTGTCAGGGTAGGAGGGGTGTTTTCGGGATTGTGAAATTGTACATTACTGCGGCGCGAAAAATCTTTTTACTCTTTAGTGTCCCTTTAAAGAACATATTTCAAATGTACAAAGATCAAGTTTTTTGATTATATACAAGTCGGCTACATAAAACAAGGAGAACAGCCACCGCATCAGTAGGAAAAGTAGCAAGAACAGTGTGTTCTTGCCACCGCTTTAACCCATTAGGGACTAGTCTTGCCACCGCTTTAACCCATTAGGGACTAGTGTGTTTTACAAAGGACACTTCCTTATTCGGGAATAAAAAATAAACACAATATTCTGATTTTGCTCATTGGAATTTGGGATGACAAGGATGGCACAAAGATAATGCTAACTTGGCATATTGACTCTGTCCTATTTCTTGTGTTCTATGAGTCGTTAAGCTTTCAAAAAATGAGAGCTCGTCAAACACACGTGGTCAGTACTCCTTTTCCTAAATTTGTTTCAGGTTTCACAATTCATACGTTGAAAAAAAAAAAAATTGCTTGTGCTTCAGCAAGAATCAAATAATCCCTGCACAGTGCAAGAAGTGTATAGAGTGCATAGTTTTTCTGAGAGGTGTATTCAAATCTGGGTGTACCTTTTGTAGTACAATAGGACTTCATGGAAACACACACGTACCTAATGTTGTGCAGTGCCTCAGAGATTGAACCAGCTATTTTCTTTGAAAGAATGAAGGTTTTTCTTTTTTTCATTTATCTAATAACTATGAGGCTGCGACAGATACCGCTTTGAGTATACCAGAGCCTGTTGATGTTTTCATTGTCATTTCTGATCCTAACATCGACACTTTGGAGAAGAAAGGGAATGACGATACAAAGAGTGCTTTCTGCTAAATGTAAAAAAATATGAAATGAAAGGAATGGGTGTAGTATAGTTTGTTTTTATGCCCGAAACAATTTTGTGTCATAAAGGCAAAAAAGAAAAGCATAGTTGCTATGTGGCTAAAGGACAACACACTAGTTTCTGTGTGCTGTAACCAGGTGGCCAGTCACTAAAAGAAAAAAAACAAACTTAGTGCCATTGCCAACTCCCTTCAACAGCTGTAACAATGGCATGGAAGGGGCTGAGCTCTACGACCATGCTGCGAATAGCTACAGATATTTCATCCCTGAGACAAAGTGGTACAGGCCCACATTTTCCCAAATGTTAGAAATAGCCGCAGACGATGCATACAGGGCCTGTAGTTGCACTGTATGTTTTAGGAGACCCCCCTACGTGATGACTATTGTCCTTCAGTCGGAGACACTCACTTGGTGAACTTGTATCTAACAGGAATGTCAAGAGATTTCTAGTGTCCGCTGAGCTTGCTATTACACTCTGTCCATACCAACATTTCACATAGCTTTGAAAACTATGCACCATACATTGAAATAGTGTTGCAAAAAGCGTGACGTTACGCTTTTCATAAAGCGCCGGTGCTTCTATAAGCTGTAGGGACCAAGATGACTTTGGTATTCATTTGGCAAGGGCCTAGGGTACTTTCAATTTTTGCATCTCATTAGCTTTCCTATTCCTATTTCCAAGGCCCAGCCTACTTTATAAAGTTGTGTTATTACTTCTGTAAAAACTGATAAAACTCTTTGAAAGTTTGCACATAATGTTGTCTACAATTGAATGTGCAAAATCTAAATGAAGTGTAACCAGTACTTCTTAAAATGGGTCCAGCAAGGTATAGTTGTGTGATGTCATGGAGTGGTTTTCATGCCTGTGCAGGGTGTACGTTGGCAGCATTAGCTTTGAGCTCAAGGAGGACACCATCAAGCAGGCTTTCCGCCCATTTGGTCCCATCAAGTCCATCAATATGTCCTGGGACCCTGTGACTCAGAAGCACAAAGGCTTTGCTTTTGTCGAGTATGAACTCCCAGAAGCGGCGCAGCTTGCTCTCGAGCAGATGAACGGCGTGCTCATTGGAGGGCGCAACATCAAGGTGGGACGTCCCAGTAACATGCCACAGGCAGCGCCCATCTTGGATCAGATTATGGAAGAGGCTAAGACGTACAACCGCATCTACATTGCATCTGTTCACCAGGACTTGACCGAATCGGATATTCAGAGGTGGGTTGTTGTTTACATGGTGGTTTTTATGGTTTCTTCAGTGCAGCAGATGGCTCAATCGTGGAGTGATAAGGTGTAAAAGGCTGCAAAACATTTTTAATCTGAATTTTTATCTTCAGCAACTACGAAAGGTGTACAATAAAGATTGGTGAATATTCGGCTGCTTCAAATATTCAAACAAACATTACAGCATTCCAATTAAAACTCATATTTGAATTTTTGAAGTCTTTGAAATGAACAAATACTGGAGTTGTGCAAATAGAGTCGAGCCCACATATAACAGCCTCACTTGAAACGAACTTTCCCTTAAAATGAGCGATATCCGTGTGACCTTGAAAATACTATAGTGTTTCAAAGACACAAAATCATACAACGAACGTCTCCGAGCGCCGCCGATCGGTTACAGGGTACGAAGTCGGCGCTCTGCCGACTTCATGAGAAACCACTTTCAATCACAGATGAGGCATTGGCAAGGTGCTCATAGATTCTTATCGTTAAACGCCGACCTTGCCTCCGCGCCCCTCTAGTTGCCGCTCTCCCGGACCGCTTTTTGTTACGTACCCTTCCGTTCTTTGTCCCGCCGCTACTCTGAGCACCCTGCATCACCAGACGCGGCCCGTGTTTTCATACTGCCACCCATCTTTTGAAGACCGGTTGGCCATCTCCCCTGTTTTTTATTGCTGGTACTGTCGTTGACTTCGCCGGCCTGGAGTGACCAGACCATTTGCCAACATCGTCTGTATCCGATCATCTGAGTCTTGTCTCATCGTATTGTTCTAGTGCACGTGCGTACACTACCCCATTCACTCTGATAATTCGCGATTCTTTTCGTGTATAGTAACTGTTCTCGCTCACTTCGCACTCTCCTCAGCATGCCCTCTGCACGTGTGCGGAAGCGTAAAAATGGCTGTTAAATTGCGGGGAATGAATTGGAAAATATCGAAGTCAGTGAGGCCACGCAAACCCGCCGGCGCAACAAAACGATTCTTTGACCATGGCCGCCGATTCTTTGAACACGGCCGTGCGCGCCGATCCAGGCAGCCGTGCTTAGACCTCTGCACGCGCATTCTGCTCGCGACTTGCATGTTTCGTGGACCTTGCAAGCAAGCTGCCCGACCTGCTTCCTTCCCGCGTGTTTTGGTTTTCAAGGTCTCCTTCCCGCCGTATCCTCTCCTCTCTTCTCTATATCGCAACTCCTTGCCCTTCTCTCGCAAATCGGCTCTTTTCTCCTGACACAACTCTTTTGCCCATCTCCACCGCTCCGTGACGCCAGCTTGCTGACTCAAATTCAGAAGCTTTGTTTCCTGTCTATAAATTGGCCCAGAGCTGTACCACGCATTCTGGCATGTGTGTTGCGTGTGCGCGTCTTGCTGTGTGTGGTCAGGATGGCGGACAAGAGGCCGTGTGCGCTTTTTCCTGCCGCTCAACAAGCGCCTCCTCTATTTTTTCAGTGCCTGGGTGAAGGAGCGAATTTCAATGGGAAGCAGTCGTCGGTGCTAGTGCGGCGTTTCGCCGCCAAGTGCCACAACTATAGTAGAGATGCCGCCGTGTCTTCTCTCATGCAAACGAATGCCGTGTCTGCATTCGAAGATGCTATACGGCTCGGTTTTCGGCTGTATTCGCATTATTCAAGATGTATTAGAAGCTTGGAAACTAGAATCGTGAAGCATTTGTTGTTCTGGACACCTAGCTATTTTCAAAGGCATGTGTCATTCGCGACTACTTGTTCCAGGCGCTCTGGCGTTGTCTGCTAGGCCGATAATAGCTGATGCCAGTAATCCATGGAAGATAGTTTTGTCACTGTGGCGTTAGCTTGACTGAGAGTTTTTTTTGACTAACTGAAAGTCCATTTCTGAAAGAAGCCTTTGCCAGGAGCTAATATTAAGAGCTTGGGTGCCCAATACTCCCCAATGCTTGCTACTCTCTAGTGACCTAGCACATTATGCGCCAGCCTTGAATTCATGCACTTAATAGCATAAAATGCCACTGAACTGCTTCCAGGGATATAGGTCATCTTCGTTCCCTTCTCGAAGCATTACATGTTTTGCCACCGAGGAAAAGCAAGCATCAGAAAACGAGGAACTATGGCAGGTGATTTCACCATTTGAGAGCTTAAACAATGAAATATCGTGAAATAAACAAAAACAGCTTCATATGCGGCGCGATTTCTGTGATCATTGCCTATGTTTTGAACAGGCGCTGTTAAAGTCTAAAGTTTATGCTTACTCTGGAATGAAAAATACGGCATGTGGTCAGTTGCTTGAGCTTGTCTGTGCATTCTTGGACGGATTGTTGTAGCCTTAAGGGGAGATGCTACTCGAAGACAATTTTTTTTAAATATTCAACCTAGAGCAGTGAAACTTAAGCTGTTTATGGAACTTTTTATGCTGATTTCAAATATGTAATTAGTTTTCTTGCAAGTTACACACTTTTAGCTCTGCAACATGACACAGTGAAAGCCCTAACCCTTTTGCCCCCCCCCCCCCCCCCCTCTTTTCATCCCTAAATTTCTGTAAATTTTTACTATTCGTAGTTCATAATGTTTCAAATGAAGTGTAGAATGCAAATAACTAATTAGAAGCAAACACAAAATATGTAATATGCGTGAAAAATAATAGACGTAAAAAGTCCACATTTCACCTACCCTAGTAAAGGTTTACGTGCAATTTTTTTTACTAAACAATAAAATATTGAAATTTAAAATAGATACTTGCATTTGTCATACTTTGGAAAAAATGTGAGCAAAATTTCATGCAGATCCGAGCACTAGAAGTGCCCGAAAAAGGAGGGGCACATCGGAAAAAAATGGCAAAATTTGGGTTTTGAGAAAAACGAGTTTTAATGTTAAAATTGAGGTTTTATTTATGAAAGATATCATTAAATCTGATGAAATTTGCACACCAAAAAGAACAATCCTTCTTGTAGTGGCCACTGCGACTAAAATACGCCAGCACCATGGGTTTGTCCCTCTCGTCTTTTTTGAGCCGACTGCTCATAGACAGGGCCATGAAATGCTTGCCTAACTTCCGCTCCATCTGGCAGAGCCTTGTGCCAACTGCAAGCTAGAAAGAAGTTCGATAGGACTGCGAAATCCTAACTAAGTCCAATGTCATGCCATTCTGTGGCCATGTTTGTGCGACATACCGTCGTACAGAATGTCAATGTCGTCCCTGCTAAGTTCTTTCACTTCGAGCTCTTTCGACCTCGCAAGATTGGCGCTGACGTCATCCATTGCCGCATCATGAACTTTCTGGCCGACGGGTGTGAATAACTTTTGACGCATTGGCTTTTGTAAGCCAACAACTGCCGGAAATTGGACCAGCTGCTCGTAGCCTATTCTTACAGAGCACGCCGCACAACGGCTTTCACTTGCGAGCAATACTTTTTTATTCATAACAGAAATATTTACGCGAGAAAAGCATTGTTCAGCTGCGCTGCTCGACAAGACATGGACCCCGCAAATAGGTTTCACAGCACGTAAAGGCGCGCAGCGGCCTATGACGGTCCCCGATCCGTACCACGTGATAAGCCAGTCGCGGCACTTGAAAACCCGCAGAAGTGTGCTTCTTTTTATTATTTCTTGCGCTGCATCAGCAAGAGAAACTGTTATTTGAAGAGCGAGGCTAGACTCTTCGACTCATGCGATCAATAATGGCGAGCGGCGGCGCATTATCGGCGGCAAGGTGCTCGAAGACTGCACACTTTCGACCTTTTAACAGGCTTCTTGTGCTCTTTAGATGCAATTTTAAAGCATTTCCAGTTAAGTCTCAATCTGTTTTTTTTTTTTTTTTTTTTCATAACAGTAGAGGTACTAATCTTATCAAAACAGGCAAAAATAAAAAAATTGGTAATTTTGAAAAAAACTCGCGTTTTTCGACCCGCATCTCCCCTTAATATCCGGCTGCTGAGCTTTGTTTCTTCTTCCCTCTGGCCTCTTAATTCAGTAGCGAGCAGAGTAGAGCCTAATGCCTGTGCGGTGCCCATGGGCTCCCATTTAGCTTCGGGGCGTAATGTTAGTGTTGCACACGGCAGTGATCGCGAGGCAGCGTTGTTACGGATAGACTCATTTGTTGACTGTTTGGATACAGTGCGCTCTCGTTTAGTGATATTAATTGCCATGTTGTCAAATGTGACGGGTAGTTTTCAGCCACCACTACTTGTAATCTATGAAATACTCGGGTTGTAAATGAAGGCTACATATTAGAGTGTAGTACGAAGATTTGTTATGAGACGAATTGTTCTGCCTGATTACTGCAAGCACGCTCTCCCCGAACACCAGCGGAAGCTGCAATTTTAGAAGCTACAACCGTACAGTGCATTAAGGCGATAGCTTTAAATGTCTCATTAAAAGCAAAAATTTATCGCTGGCGGCGTCCGGCGTACCTTGCATCGGTGGTGTGAACACAAGTGATGCAAGAAATGATTACGTGAAAACGTCATCATATGATGTCACATATCATAAATGTTTCTGACGTATCGGGAGATCACACAACTTGACGACGTCATATAACATCTTCACTTGGTTGAAATGGGCCAACCATGAGGGCAGTGCATAACCAGTTGAGGGGCAGAAAGCTAGTTTTGTCTCGAATCCTTGAGGCAGTAAGAAAACCATGTTGGGTGCAGAACTATCCTGGAAGGAAGTAGGAAGCATTCAGTGCATCGAATCGAAAGAAAACAAGGAGTTTTTACCTTTCAGTCGTCTCGGGTGAATCCATAAAGGGATCGGTGAGGTTTTTTTTTATTTTTTTGTAACTAATGAAAAATTAAAAAACGCAATCTAATTTTTTTCTGTCAGATAGGCAGAGTGGTACTCGGCAGTATTATATACTGAGGCAAGCAAATAATGAGGTTGCAATAACTTGAAAGAGAAACGCGCATGCTATAAAACTCAAATGCATATATTGAACTGGTAGCACAGCCTGAAAGAGCCAAGTGGAAACAGCACTCCGCTATACTTGTGTTACTTTTCACCCACCCTGCATTCGTGAAAGCCGTCAAGAAGCACGACTGCAAATTAACTCGCATGAAAACACAAATTCGCGAGCTTCCCAATACTCACAACCGCTCAGCGCCAGCATCTCGTTATCTACTTGTGCAGCGCCATCATGTTGCAGCGGCAAGTGGAGTTGGAGCGCGTACTTGACGGCCTGAAGAGAGCGTTTGCCCGGGCACTGAAAAAAAATAGAGGAGGCGCTGGCTCAACAAAACGTCGAAATGACCGCTTGGCTTTGGCGTAATCTGCGCGTTAGGTGCCGCGTTGCCGAGCGCTTGCCCATAGCTGTTGACCACCTGGCAGCCAACTTGCCGCTTCGGGCGTCCGGGTATTTAGCTGTGGGATGGTGAATATTTCGTGGGCGGCGGTGATGGCTACATGTGCGCGAAACTGTTTTCGCGAGGCTGACTTTGTCAACGTCAGGCCCAGTGCCGAGTCTGAAGCTTCCGAACAGGACCACTCCTGCGGTGATTTGTGGCAGCACGTCGTCAACTCTGCCCTGGCAGAGCGGGTGGGACATCAGTTGTGATGGTTTAATCGCGGCCATCAGTTGTGATGGTTTAATGATGCCGACACTGCGGAACCGTGCATGGATTGGAGCATTGTGAATGAAGTACATGGTGAGAGCGCTTTGGAGGAATCCGGCTGCGAAAACGACGAAACTTTGGAGCCAGTGCCTCATGCAGCTTATGCCATGGGCCTCGGTGAAGAGCATGCTGCCGTTTGAAATAAACTCGAGACCTCCCTTATCGCTTCTGCTCTTGGAAACACGTGCATGACGAACTTTTTTGGGCAAAAAAATTTTGTGTTTTACTCGCAACTTTTTTGAAAGCTGTGTTTCATTTACTACGAACTTCGGGATACAGCGAACGAATGCTGCGTCAGGCTCAGGTTTGTTATAAGCGGGCTCGACTGTATATCCAACAAGAACAGGCATACCATATTTACTCAAATCTAGGCAGACCTCGATCCTAAACGCCCAAAAGTCCCAAGCCCGGGGAAAAAGAAACTTACCTCAAATGCACCTTCATGTTCAAATTTATTAAACATGCAGATAAAACAAAGCAGCTGGTTAATGATGTAAGTAACTCAAAAAACGTACAGCCGCTAATCCTGTTGAGTGTTTCTTTGTCGTCGTTTCTTTCGTGCTGTTTCTAGTTAATTGCATCATAAAGATGCTACGCTTGCGATGCCGCTCTTATTTCGAGTTGTCCTCGCTCACTTCTTTGTCGCTGCCTTCACACAGTACGCAATCATTGGTGCCATCGAGCGATATTGGATATGCCACACTTCTTAAAAGAGCACACAATCAAAGTTCCCGGGTTATCGTCCCACACTGCAGCCTTTCCAGCGACACTTTTTTCAGCCACTCTAAAGTCCCCGCCCTGCTTGAACGTTGGACGACTCTGTAGCTACGCCATACACGGACCACTCGAAACGCGACTCGAAATGACAGACAGCTCACCTCAGCACTCGCCACAAAGTTCAAAATGGCAGCCTCACGTTTGTGCTTAAGACAAATGTTGGCGTGGCTACGAATGGCTATGATTGCGTCTAGGTGGCGCTAGTTGTGCACCACTTTTCTGAATGAAAAATGACGCATTTTTAGAAATTTTCGAATATAAGTCGACCCTAGAATTTGATGCGAAGAATTTTGAAAAAAAAAACAACAACAAAAATATGGGGTTTAGGTTTGAATAAATACGGTATAACCTACTTTGGTGGAGTTTTTTTTTTGTTGTTGTTGTTTTGTTTCTTTCAGGTGGACATGCAGGCTAGAGTGGTGAAATGTTAAAATGAGCAGGATTGCTTTCGTCCTCTAGCAATAATCTAGGTACTGGTCATTAGCAACAGTTATATGGGACTCTTGTTGCTTTTAAAATGTAGTGCCCAGCTTTACTGATTTGAATAAATTTCTGCCATAATTTTTGCGTCTGCTTCTGAAACACCCAACAGCTGTTGTAATCTAACATTTTTTTTCCTGCTCTGAAAACACTTACCGTAAATACTCGAATCTAACGCGCACATTTTTCCGGTTAAGCGAGTTTATAAATCGCATGCGCGTTAGAATCGAGTACGAACAAAAAATTACGGTCAATCTGTTGCCATCGCAAATCCAAAATGGCCGCCCCCTACGTGCGTCGGTATGGTGCGTCGGCTATTTCTGCCTATGTGTTTACCATGTGCGGCACTTCGTATGTGTGCTGAGGAGTTCGTCATCTAGTAGTGCATTAGCATCGACGACGTGAAAGGGCCGACTCCAAAAACTCAAGTGCACCACGATGCCGCTTTTAAAAGAAAAGTCATCGCGTGTGCAGAAACGGACGGAAGTCGGGCCGCATCACGGTCGTTCCCGAAACGTGCGTGCGGGACCGGCGGAAACAAAAGCAGAAGATTGTCGACAGCAGAGCTTCACGCAAAGGCTTCAGTGAACCACAGCAGGGTCGGTTTCCGCAAATTAAAGAGCTGCTCCGCGAGTATGTGCTTGAGGAGCGAGCGGCACAGCGGCCCGTGACGACAGAACTGCTCCAAGTGCGGGCTATGCAATTAGTCTTAGAAAAAAGTCTAATGCGGAGCCAGTTTAAAGCGAGCAGGTGCTGGCTAATTAACTATATGAAGAGGAAAGGCTCTTCCCTTCAAAGGGGAACATGCATATGCGAAAACTTTTGCGGAGAAGTACGATGAAAAGCTTTACAGTTTTCAAAGGTTCGTCCTAAACTTGCGGCGCAACAACGGCTACCTGCTTGGGCAAATCTGGAATGCCGATCAGACGCCTCTTTACTTCGACATGCCTGGCACCACAACTGTCGAGAAGAAGGGGGCAAAGCAAGTTCGCGTGCTGACATCGGTCCACGGTAAAACTACAGTGACGGCAATGCTCTGTTACACGTCAGATGGGCACAAGCTTCGCCCGTACCTCATATTTAGATGGAAGACAATCCCGAAAGGAATTGTTTTTTCGAGTGGTGTGATCGTGCGGGCCAGCGAAAAAAAAAAATGGGTGCGCGTTGCAATCGATGTCTTACGTTTTTTTTTTTCGCGGTGGAAATCGGGTGCGCGTTACAAGCGAGGGCGCGGTAGAATCGAGTAAATACGGTAAATCTGCTTCAAAGTATGCTCGAAAAAGTTAAAAAGTCACTTCTATTACTAACTCACTGAACTGCTCAGTTTTGTGCTTTCACCACAAACACAATGAGAGCCAGCTTATTTGCGTCTTATTTCTGGCGTATTGTTTAGGCCCAGCCACGGTAGTCTATAGTGGCTAAGGTACTCTGACGCGCAGGTCGCAGGATCGAATCTTGGCTGCATTTTCAATGAAGGCAAAAATTCTGTAGGCCCGTGTGCTCAGATTTGGGTGCACGTTAAAGAACCCCAGGTGGTGGAAATTTCCGGAGTCTTCCACTATGGCCTCTCTCATAATCATAAGGTGGTTTTGGGAACCCCACGCATCAAATCAATCAATCAGCACATTGTTTAGGTTAGTTCACATGAAGGAGTGCAGAAGAGAAACATACTAGAATGCAGACAAGGGCAGGTCGTAAGTTTCAGGAGAAACAAGTGTTTAGGTGAAAAAGGAAAAAAGAAACACTAGACGAATGCAAAAAGGGTAAATCACTGCCATTGTCAAGGTTGACCATTTCGCTTCGACTCATAGCAATAGGAAGGCTTTTGCAATTGTGAAATTTTCCACAGATCTTTGGTATCTGCATCTCTGCATGAGCTAAAATATTCTAAAAAAGTGCACACCCATTGCACTGCTCTGAAAAATTTTAAAACAGGCTCAGTTATTGCCTAATAAACTTAACATGTGTGAAGAAATTTGCCCCCACGTTCCTTTTTTTTTTACATATGCACATTGTAATGGCAAAAAAGTATCGTCATGGCTTCATATCGAAAAGCATCACGAAGCACATTATCTTGATACTTTTAAATTGACATATCCTGAAGTTATTTTGCTGGTCATGTTCTTTTTGCTGCAGTGTCTTCGAAGCATTTGGCAAAATCCGGAGCTGCAAACTGATTCCATCATCAACTCCTGGGAAGCACAAGTAAGTGCACAATCTCCAATGCTTTTACTGGGCAATCCTTTGTAGTACTTTTGGTGCTGTCGTTTTGTGTTTAATTTGAAAGGTACAAATATTACATGATTTTTTTATCTGCATAATCTGCCTTTTTTTAAACTGTTTTCAGAGAGTATGGCTTTATTGAGTATGAAACCAATGTGGGTGCAAATGAAGCCATTGCCTCAATGAACTTGTTTGACCTAGGTGGGCAATACCTCCGTGTTGGCAGGGTAAGTGAGTTCGTTGCTGGTACAATGCTTGTTTGAACAATGCTTGTAGAGGGCACGTGTGTGCCAAGTGCGTGTATAACTCTAGCTATTGTGCACCCTGTTGTATGTAACGTAAAAGGGGCGTGTTTGAAATAAACTGGGGTTACTTCTTCAGCTTGCCTCCTCGGCCCCCTTGGCTTGAACCTTCCCACATAGATAAAACAAAGCAAAATCTTGCGGGTCATTACAGTGGAGTACTTTTCTGTAGCAGTGGGCTATTTTACCATTCCATTCAATAATAAGGCAGCACAAACTTGCTTTCACTTAATGTCAACAAGGATACCCTTGGTTGTTATGCGACTCATTCAGCTGTCTTCTAATCTTATGCCTGTCATTTTCTATTGCATCGCACATTATGCAGGCCACAACTTTTTCTAGATGTTCCTTTGTTAGTATCCAAGTTTAAGCCTCATATGTTGAAGCGGGAATATGCAATGATTGTACATTTTTCGCTTTAGGAACAAAACGGCAGGAGATTTTCATAATTCAGGAATACTTGCTGTGTGCACTCTACTGGTACGGTGCTTTGGCCAGCATTTAAAAGTAAATGTTGGTCTTGGCTCTTATATGTAACATTATTAGTTGGCTGCTTCTGATTCGAATGTTTTATTTGACCTGGCCTGTAAATGGCAACAGAAGGCGTAAAGGGACCCTGAACCACCTCTGATATTTTTTTGAACTTTTCAAGTAAACATGTGCAGGGGTGGAAGTGCTGCGCCGATTGCGCCACCCTGTGCCATCCTGCTTCAAAACACATTATTGCGCTTAAACTGCTCTCATGCGGTGTTTAGTGCCTTCATGTACCATCGTCCGCGACGTGGCAAGGCCAAGCGAGCTCCTATCATCATTCATCATCATTATCACCTGATGCGCCCTCCGTGACGTTGACGACGCGGAACAAACCGTCTTGCCTTAAGTACGAAGCAATGAATGCTATAGTAAAAAATTTGAATGTGTTACGAATGAAAAGGCTATCTTAACTCTTTTGAATTCGATCTCAAGTAACTTCAGAACACTGGGGGTGTATGGGAATACGGCAGCTCCATGGATAAAAGCAGTTTTTGTAACCTTCAATCTCAACATGAAGTAAGTGGGCTGTTTGCTGATGTCTCCTGAGATTGCAATAGCATCAGCGCCAGCAACCATTCTTTATGGTCAAAGTTCAAGTTGCTGCTCTAATGACACAGCCTCCCCCCACGCTACTTCACCCAACCGTAGACAGGCGCGGTCTTTCGTCCCCACTTGAGGGGCCATCATCAGCATGCCTCTTACATTTGGCGTTGTTATCACATAGGCAATGTCATCACAAAGGAAATGGCCGGATTGTTTTATTTGTCGTGGTTAACAGCGCGAAACACCCGGACAGGAGCGATAGAAGGACACGGTACAGCGCTGACTTTCAACTGAAATTTTTATTGAAAACACGAGAAAATATATATAGACAGAACAGAAGACCTCGTGACCAAACCAGCCCCCTCAATCGATAAAATTATACACGGCGACAAGGCTTTGTCATGTGCACGCAATCTTGCCACAAAAATAACACATACTTCAAACTATAAGATTCCAATGTCGCCAAGAAAACCGGGCATGAGCAGACGAATGAACTTTAGCCACTATCTAACAAAGATAATTCATTACCAAGTAAGGCGATAGACGGCTGGCTAACGCATTGAGACCCTTTCTTATTTATAAAGAATGCCTCCATAATTTCTCTTGAAAGCTTGTCTGGGTGCTTGAAGAGTACTTTTGTTTTTTCAAAAAGTGGGTGGCATCCACATTCGCGGCAATGCAAAGACAAATGTGAATGCGCAAATCCTTTCAAGGAACTGTGGTGTTCCCTTAGCCGTATATTGACACAACGCCCGGTCTGACCAATGTACTCTCGCCCGCATGAAAATGGGGTTGAGTACACGACATTCTGCATGCACGGGAGAAACTTCATAGTATGTTTGATACTACACTGCTGATAAATTCCAGTCTTCCTGCCTTCTATGCGAGTGTTTACTGCCTGGCAAAGTCCCTTAAGCTTCGTTCTGCTTGAAAACCCAACGTTTAATCTGAACTTAGATGCTACTTTCTTTAATCTGTGCGAAAAGGAATGAACATATGGAATGTAGACAGAACGGCTAAAATCTTTTTCTTTCACTCGGGAGGACTGCCCCTCCCGCACTCGAAATTGATTAAAAGGACTGCACTCGAAATTGATTAAACGAGGTATAGCCACTTCCGCTATAAGGTCCGCCCTCAATAAGAGTTGTCCCCATCGTATGCTTGACAGCGTTAACTATCAGGTGGCGAGGCTGCGTGATGCAGGCTTTCCTCACTCTATCATTTCTACGACTTGCGATAAGCTGCTGCGTGAGGTCAAGGGGCAGTCCTCCCGAGTGAAAGAAAAAGATTTTAGCCGTTTTAGCCGTTCTGTCTACATTCCATATGTTCATTCCTTTTCGCACAGATTAAAGAAAGTAGCATCTAAGTTCAGATTAAACGTTGGGTTTTCAAGCAGAACGAAGCTTAAGGGACTTTGCCAGGCAGTAAACACTCGCATAGAAGGCAGGAAGACTGGAATTTATCAGCAGTGTAGTATCAAACATACTATGAAGTTTCTCCCGTGCATGCAGAATGTCGTGTACTCAACCCCATTTTCATGCGGGCGAGAGTACATTGGTCAGACCGGGCGTTGTGTCAATATACGGCTAAGGGAACACCACAGTTCCTTGAAAGGATTTGCGCATTCACATTTGTCTTTGCATTGCCGCGAATGTGGATGCCACCCACTTTTTGAAAAAACAAAAGTACTCTTCAAGCACCCAGACAAGCTTTCAAGAGAAATTATGGAGGCATTCTTTATAAATAAGAAAGGGTCTCAATGCGTTAGCCAGCCGTCTATCGCCTTACTTGGTAATGAATTATCTTTGTTAGATAGTGGCTAAAGTTCATTCGTCTGCTCATGCCCGGTTTTCTTGGCGACATTGGAATCTTATAGTTTGAAGTATGTGTTATTTTTGTGGCAAGATTGCGTGCACATGACAAAGCCTTGTCGCCGTGTATAATTTTATCGATTGAGGGGGCTGGTTTGGTCACGAGGTCTTCTGTTCTGTCTATATATATTTTCTCGTGTTTTCAATAAAAATTTCAGTTGAAAGTCAGCGCTGTACCGTGTCCTTCTATCGCTCCTGTCCGGGTGTTTCGCGCTGTTAACCACGATGAATGCTCACCAACTAGCCCAGTTTTCCATCTTGCTCAATGTTTTATTTGTCTCGTCTGAATTTGTTGCAAGTGCTCGCACACATTCTTGAAAATTCAAACGCTTTCATGGGACTGTCACAAGCCTAATAGAGCCAGTATATGACACCTAAAGTTTTGGACGTTGAAACTCATACATGAGTCTAAACTTTTTATTCAAATTGCATGTCGGAAAATGCATTAACACTGCTCCCGTGCCATAGGGCATTTTAGAAGTCAGCTTTGCCACAATGCACAATATTGTGTGGTGAAGCATATCCGATTCTGAAGGGGCGCTGGTTGATGATGGGGTAGTGGGTGGGAGTTCAGTAGCTTGAACTTCTAGTAGGCGAACAAGATGGAGACAGTTCATCAGCAACCAACGTCGTGTTTCTCTTTCTTGCAGCAAGGCTGTGCCGGCTGTTGTGTATCAATATCTTGTTAGATTAACATATTAGGAACAAGCTTCCTACAACCAATGTGGATTTGCATTGTCCTCTAATGAAACAGTGCAGTGTGGTTACGACAGTGCTGTGCTTGCAATACTGTACAAGTGCGCTCAGCATGACAGCGTCGCTGTAGCAAGATTTCACAGCGCCCACGACCCGCAACGCTTAACTTAACAATGATGACCTGCTTTTGTTTCTACAAAAAGGTCTGGGCTTGAGCACTGTGCTGCACAATGGAGGCACAGATCGGCAGCCCAAGGCATTCAGGTTGTGACCTATTAAAAACCTGCAGGAGGCTTAAAATACTGCTCTACCTCATGCGGTCCCGAGCATGTAGTTGAAGATACTTATTGTGGTAAAGTTGTCAGTAATAAGCCTTGCTGACGTGTTGGTGTTCGTTGGTGGCCACCACTTTGCCTTCACTTTTTCCCTATGCTTACCCAGAAAGGCATTGCCACACTCATGCGAAATTCAGAATCATTGATCGACCAATCCCCATACTTCTTGAAAAAACGGGAAGCCACTTGTTTCAAACTAACATCCTAACCACTCCTCACCGCGTAGCATTTGTCACAGGCGGAGTGGTTGGTTCAAAATAAATGAAATTTTTATGAATACAAGTGCCCTTACAGATAAAAAAAAGAAATAACGAAGTCATTCAACATGTTTCTTCAAAGCATTTTTACGAAGCCATGCTCTTCGATGATACAGTCGCTTTCCGAAGAATTCCGCGATAACAAAAATAACACCACCATTAGTATATCTACTGAAGGTGGAAGATGCAACTGAGCTTCTCGTGCACTACATTAAGAAGCCGACTAGACTGGGTAACATCGCAAGCACGTTTCTCAAAAGATATGCTGTACAAGTCACTCTTATTTTAGCCATAATTTTACAGCGAAAGCTATTATGAGATCACAACTCTGGTCACGCGCAGTTGTCCGCCATTGCCGCTGCCGGCGTCCGTAACTACATCGCGCGAAATTAGAAAAAAAAAAACTTACCGCCAAAGACACAGTGCATCTCGAAACTCGGGTCCGCTTGGTGCCAGCCCAGTATTTTACCACTGAGCTACGCTGGTGCTTGCGACTTGTTGGCAAACTTGCCTTTGGCAGGCCGGGAAAGCAATCGCAGTAATACGACTTATAAAGCTTTTTAAAACAATGAAAGAACCAGTCATCGCACAATGTGAATAGCGTAACGAGTGAGTCATCCAATACTCCATCCCATTACGAAAGCTTGTTCTTGTTCTCCTATTAACTGTGGTGCGTACCCACTTCAGCCATAATTCCTCGTCGTCAGCAACTGCATGAACAATTGGTACAAAATTCTTTGCAAGTCTTTAAAGGATACCGCGCTTTTCAGAAGAATGACGAAAAATAGCATAGCGAATGCCGGCCTATTACCCAAAAGTTTATTATTACAGTAGAATCTCAATGATACTAATGTGAAGGAAGCGCATAAAATATTCGTATCACCATGAATTCGTATGAACCATAAACAACCTAAAGCTGATAAAAATGGTAAACAAGAACTTCATTGGCACCTACACCTTGCTGAAAAAAAGTCTCTGATGTTCTTTTGAACTTTCTTGCCTTCACCGTCTTTTAATTAAGTGCCGCAGTTTTCTCGCGCATGCTGCTGACGCCGCGCGTTCACAGTTGACGTCAGAGCGAGTGACAGCGGCCAAACTCATTGGAAATTCACTCAGTTTCCCGCTTAAGCAGCCCGAAAACTGCGCCGCGAAGTTGACACGCAAAAAAAAAAATTAGTCCTGGAGAATTCGCATAGGAGAATTCTAGCGAAAATGCCAGCGCAGCTGTAAAAACACGTCCGCGCATGTTGAAACGTTCACATTCGTTCTGCTTATCGTATCCCTGCCATTGCCTCTTGAGACTTCGTTCAATTTTGCCCATTTTCTGAGTACTGAAGTTCGTACTGAGTTATAATTATGCATAAAAGGCACTGAAAAGAAACAGTTTACACCTTTACTAACGTTATTTCGGAAGACACGCCAGCCGAAATGGCACGAGTGGACACAGCGGCGGTGATGGATTCAGCCGGCAGTGCAAAAACAAGACACGTTCGGGCAAGCCAACTAACTTCTTTTGCCCCTTCTACTTCCGGTGTTATCAGCAATCAAAATCCAAACCAGGCTCTCGATGACCGCGTCCTTGTCAAGGCTGTGAACTTTGATGTGCTGTGCGGGTAGTTTGCGATAGCGCCAACATGACCCACCACTGATGCCTTCGCCGCTATGTTGGTTTGCGGCTGGTTGTTGACATCACGTGGTTTGAGAGATAGAGCAGCCAGTGAAGCCAAAGCCTTGTAGCAAAAAGGCGATATTCTATAGCGTGGCGGCAAAATTGTTCTTGGACTGATTTTTTCGCGTTGACCTCACGGGGAGTTTTGCCGCATTCACTCGCTTCAAGGTCAACAAAGAACGGGACTTCCTCCCACTGACAAGCCGCGTTGCCGCTGGCATGCAGTGGTCAGTCGCACATTTGTATCATCCGCGGTAGCTGGGGAAACCATTTGTATAACACCGAATCGCAGTGTATTTTATATAATGTAGTCCGTCCAAAAGAACCTTAAAATTTGTATCGTCGCGAAATTCGCATCAACCGTAATCGTATCATTGAGATTATACTGTAATGCCCTTGTGGGTAACAAGCAAGTGTGCTTGTAGTAGTTACCCAATGAGTGTTTTGAAAAGGCTCTGAAAGGTCGCTCTTCTAGCTTTCGCTGTGACTGTGCTGCACATTTCGTGCAGGCCCTGGCGTTTTTTGGAAGTCTATTGATACGGCCCCGTTACCCGACGACTGGCGTGTCGCTGAAGTAAATCTTATTTTTAAAAAGGGTTCCCTATTGCAGATAGTAGATAACTGCTGTCCTGTCTCCTTAACTTCTCGTTCATGTAAAATGCATGGGCATATATTAAAGGAGCACTGACATCAAATTTTAAGATTGAGATGTGCCCATCATTCGATCACTCAGTCTTCTTGGCCAAATTTGAATGGTGTTTGTCATGTTGAAGTTATTTTATTTCGATGTCAAACAGTGTAGAAAAGCTAAGAAGAAAAAAATGAAAAATAAACTGCCCTGCAACATTGACACTAGTGCCAGATGTTCGGTGTGATACCTTGCACAAATACCGTCCTGAGTGACGATACGCTAGTAACAATGACGTCGACAATCTCTGAGTGTGTTTGGTGCCGGCTCCCAGCCATGCTCTCACTAGTGGCTCTCCTTGCTGTGTTGAAACGTGCGTGCGATTCATCGTGTAGCATCAACTGATTTACGTTCTGCTCCACTGCGTGTGAGTACGATCATTCAGAGCGACAATACGTGCCGTAATGTCGGGGAACCGCTGCATAGTGAGAACCTGCATGTCAAAGCGCGGAAAAAAGGGGAAGTGCATGGGGTTTAATGATTTTCCGAGCCACGAACCATAATCCAGCCAGTGGGTTGACTTATGCACCGTCTGACAGAGAGACTGGACGCCTGCGTTGATTAGCCGCATTTGCTCCGTTCACTTTGCGGCGAGCTGCTTTGAGGTAAATTCTGTGTGAGTGTTTCCTGCGTTTTAGGTAGCGAATCGCTACTAGGGGGTCGATAGCTACTCATTCAATCAAAAATTTTTACATGAGTAAATTTGATGTTAGTGCTCCTTTAACAAAATGCATAGACGATTTTTAGCGCAAAACCATGTAATAACTGAGGCACAACACAGTTTCAGGCATGCAGTGGTGGGAAATCTGTGCCAATTGTGCCAACATGCACCAACTAGAAATTACTGTGCCATACTGCTCCAAAAGGGTCGTCTTTGTCTAATTTTCGCCATTGCTATGCCACAAGGTGGTTTTGGAAGTGAAGGAAATGTAGGACCGTGTGCTCAGATTTGGGCGCACGTTAAAGAACCCCAGGTGGTCGAAATTTCCGGAGCCCTCCACTACGGTGTCTCTCATAATCAATTGGTGGTTTTGGGACGTTAAACCCCACAAATCAATCAATCAATCATTCAGTTTTGGAAGTGAAAGTAATCTTGACAATGCGCATCATGAGCGAGTGTTACATGATGGTCCTCATCTTGTACAATTGCGTGGCTGAAAAGGCGCGTAATCGGCCGATGAATTATTCTGACCTCCGTGCTATAGCGGCGGTTCTTTTTCTGGTAACTATTGGCAAAGAACAAAGACAATGTGGCAACTACAGAAAAGTGAGCCAATATGACTTATTGTCTACAGAAATCTTACATGTGTGGTGTAGCGCTGCTTTAAGCCTACTGCATGCTTTTAATAGTGGGCGACTACCTGAGAATGCAGAGGCGCTGATTGCCATGCCTCAATCGTTCTGCGAGACCGTGTTCAGCATGCGCTGCTTTGCAGAAACGAAAGCAGGTCACTGTTGCGGAGTTGGGCGTTGTTGGGCTGTCACCTCATGGAGCGTACACGCTCTCATGAGGCAACAGCCTAAGTGCACCTCTGTCCGCTGCCAGGGCCTCTAAAGCATCGCTTGCAGAAAGCTCGCATTGTCACGCTAACGCAACAGGCTTCTTGCTGCACCTGTGCACGGTCTGAAGTGGAGTGGAAGTAAGTGGCTTGGCACGATGTGTACGCCAAGTAGGCAAAGGGCTGCACACAATGAGCCAGTACGCGATCGGCTCCCTGTGACCGTACCGCATCTCAAAAAAAGTTGTGTCAGTTTCGTTAAGTAGCAGATTGTGGTGCACATTTATCGCAGGCAGCCGATTATGTCTGTTTCGTCGTCATCCCAGTCGCTGCGTTGTCTGCGTATCCCGGACTCCGTAGTAGTTTCGAAATGCTTTTTGCTGTCGCCACCACATGCCATCGGACGGCCGTACGAGAATGCCGGTCATTTCTGAACATTGGCGAAAAGAAAGAAATGGCTTTGTTTTGGGCACTTAAGGCAATATTTTCTGTGGCATTATACTCATTCCTTCTTTGGCGGTCATAGCGCACATAAAGAAATGCAAATTGGTGCTTGGTAATAGGCGTACCCTGGAGAACCCTGTGACACACTTACGTACTTAGTGGTTAATGCATACGGGCAAGTTATTTCAGCGCGCATGCATAGGAAAAAGGAACATCCTACCGTTCCTCTTTTCTTATCACTATACAGCAACTAGCCCAAGCTTCCACTCCTGTAGGTTGATGCATACTAGTGTGCACTGAGCCGTGTTTCCGGCAGGTTCTTGGCATGTATGTACATATCACCGAGGTTTTACTGTAATGAGCTTTAAGTGTGTCCGTGTGTCCATGCGTGTGTGTGTTTGAAATGCTCAAAGGAATTCCCACTACTGGGCATGGATGCTCTTCATTAACTCAATTAATCATAACATTTCATGAATTTACTAAGGTTTATGACAAAGGTGGTCAGATCGATTTAGTACTTTTAGACATTTTAGAGGTGTTTGACAGAGTGGTGCATTGAAAGTTTTTATTAAAATGAGAGCTATTGGATTACTCTTGCGCACTATTCACTGGGCTAATCATACCTTTTAAATCAAAAACAGTATATATACATTTATGGATCTAGTTTACGATTTTACGATGTGCACTCGGGAGTTCCGCAGGGGTATGTCCGAGGCCCACTTCCCTTTATTATCTACATCAATGGCACTCAACACGTCGATGCACTTGAAATTATTCGCAGATGACTGTGTCATATTTATGCCTGTAAATTCTATACATCATCACCTTGAACGGACCAGGAGGTGATCTGAAAGCCAGCAAAACTGGTTCACTGGAAAAAAAAAAAAATACTGCCAAGAGAATAAATTTCACTTTCCGTGAGAGTGCATTTTCCTTGTCTTTTTTTGTGATCGTCAACATAGGAGCATGTCATATCTCTAAAATATCATTTAGAAGCACTGTGTTAAAATTTTTAGTGAATGAAATTGCTATAGTTATTTTCCTGAAGTTTGAGTACTTAAAATAGTGAAATTCCAGTGTGAAATGAGTCAAATAGCAAACACTATCAGAAAAATACTTGAAATTATGTATATTTGCACACCAATGAACAGTCAGTAGAAAATGCAAATATAAGACATACATGTGGCTAAGTAGTGTGAAGGTAGGGCAACTAACTGCCAGACAAGGAGGCATCCTATAAAGAGTGTACAGGTTCAGTGATGCAACCCCAAGCTTTCCAAGCACTAACACCCGATAAAGCCAATATCAACTGTGTCCTATATGATTAATATACGCTTCTTGTTTCAGGCTATCACCCCACCTAATGCTTTGACTCCACCAAGTGCCCAGAGCTGCATGCCGACTGCAGCAGCTGTGGCAGCAGCAGCGGCCACTGCCAAGATTCAGGCAATGGATGCAGTGGCAAACAACGCCCTGGTAAGCCAGGCAGTATTACCTGTTTATGCATGCGAGGAAAGTAAGCTTGTGCAAATAAAATGTTAGGTTCAAAGCGAATAGTGATTTGGTTTGCATAACTTCAAAGGGAATTCGGAGAGTGTATACTATATATAATGAAGAAAAATTGGCATATTTGTCGGGCCCTAACTAAGATGGGCAATATTTTTTTTGTTTCTGATTGAAACAAAGCATGTGCAAATGTTATATTTTTTGGTTCAAAGGAAGTGGAAGCAACTTTGAATAGTAGGAGGATGAGACTATCGGTAGAATGCAAGCATAGAGTTTCATATAGTTACCTAGAGATGAAACTGTTGCTGTGATTGTTGTACCACCATGGTAATGATGGGAAGTACAGGCTTCAATATGGATAGCTAGCAAACTTTCTTAATGGATATTTTTCTGCATTTTCAGTTTCAGTACTCGAGCAGTGTCTTTGTTGTTTAAAGAGACTAAAGACCACTTGGTCTCTTGGTTTGCTGCAACTTTGGTCGTGCAAACTTTTTGTAATAATACGTACAAAAGAAGGAAGCAAGTTCAATAGGAAATAACCACATATCGCTTTGTTTTACTCTACGAAAACAAGCGATGCAAATCCCCAAAATGAAAGCTATCCAAAACAGATCCAAAGCCTGTACTTCCCATCATTCTTGTGGTGGTACAGTCGAACCCCTTTATAAAAGGCATGCTCTAGGCAGCAATTCTTGTCTTTTATATGAGATTACACTTGTAAGCAGGGTACCATGAATGCATTTTCTTATCAACTGGTATTTTACCGTTAACACACTGGTGTCTCATATATCAGTGTCTTTTATAAAGGAGTTCAACTGTACAAGTGTTGGAGCCCACATAGACAGTAGTGCCAGATTTCTTTCTCTAGGTATTACAGTAGAACCTTGTTTTAACGAAGTGGGATATAACAAACTAATGGATATAATGAAGCAATCATAATTTCTCTCGAAATTCTCATAGAGGCCCATCTATTTCAATTCTCATTTTAACAAAGTTAAAATTTTCTCGCAATGGATATAACGAACCGTTTTAATCCACGACAGGCATTTACTGGCCATTTAATATCTGTCAAGTCAATGTCTTCAAGAACACGGCGGTTTACGTACCAACACGCATGCGGTAATTCAAAACTCGCGCTCTACGGGAGCTGCCTGCCAATACTCGCAATGGTGCGCATCTGCCTGCCTCCCCTTTTCTCCGGAGCACGTGGACCCGCCTGCTCTTCTGCCTGATGGGATCGGCAACACGCGCGAGCATGCGCTTCACACGGCCTCTCCCATAGAACTCATGGACGTAGTAACGTAGTAACTGACGTAGTGGCCTAAAGTGACGTAGTAACTCGAGCAGCGCTACTGCATCAAATTTTGCCAGAAACTGGGTGACAGCCTAGTGGAAACCATTCGGAAGATCAAGATAGCTTTCGGTGACGAATGAGCCGCACACAGATTAAGCAGAGGTACAACTGGTTTAAAGACGGCCGCACATCGGTAGAGAGTGAGCCAGGCTCCAGTTGGGCATCTACATGCCGAAATGACTAGGTCAATGCTGAAGTGAACGCTGTGGTGATGCGGGACTTTCATGGGAGCATTCGAAGTGGGCATCAGCACTTTCTCTGCACATTGCATTATGACCGTAGATTTGGCCATGAAGAGAATTGCGGTGAAATTCGTGCCGGAACTGCTCACAGTGGAGCAAAAGCAACTTCGTGTTGAAGTCTCGTAGGACATGCTGGATTTCACAAGCAGTGACTCTAGCTTCATGAGCACCATTACAGTCGAACCCTGCTACAACGAATGCCGCTTCGATGAAATTTCCGCTACAATGAACTATTCACGGTTCCCTGTCAGCAGTTCATAGGAGTCAATGCATAAATATTGTCTCCACAACGAACACTTTTTCATACCTGCCAAGTCCTCCCGTATTGGCCGGGAGACTCCCGGATTTCGACCGTTTCTTCCGTTTGTTTGGTTGTCATGAAAATCTCCCGGAAATCGAAATTTCTGTGCGTGATCTTGCCACTTGCCACATTGACAAAAAAGCAGCTCAGTCCGCTTTAGGCTTTTCGAACCTACCCCATTTTATTATGTAAGAGGCGTTTCATCTAAATGTACAGTAGAAGCTCAGTGATGTGAAATCGTGGCTGATACAAA